>NC_054396.1:9637662-9947119 GCF_017976425.1 Toxotes jaculatrix | reverse complement strand
TGCTATTGACTCTTTTTAGGCTCTTACCAAGATGTTCTGAAATATTTAAATGATCACTGGGAGTTTCTTCCCGTCTGTGGCTGGGAATAAAAGGATAGAGTGAGAGGAGGGGACTTTTTATGTCAGCCTTTTACAATCCCTGAATTAATAGGCACAAGATAATTAGAGAATTCTGTGCAATAACATTGTCCCCAAGCTTTCGAGTCTTGGGTGGCGTCAGGCAATACATGCTTCTAAAAAGTAATTCATGTGTCCAGTAACACTGCAAAGCACTAATTCACAAATGCATTAGTAGTTTTACTTTAAGTAGAATAATAATTAGTTTCAGAGGAGAATTTGAAGATTGGAGTGTCCCCCATCCAGGGCCATAGCTAACATGGAGGTCACAGAGGTCATGGTCTCTGTTGTTTCTGGGAATTGGGGAGTTTTAATGACTTGGGATAGAATTTACATTATGTGATTACACACAAATTATGCATGGTGGGACTAAATATCTTTAAATTTGACTGTATTTAAGGCAAAAAATGATCCTGAATTAAATGGCTACTCACTCATAGTAACAAAACTACAAAGACTTCTCACCTGACTGCACTATGTGGTAATTTCACTCATTATTTTGGTATTAAGATGGCAAACAGGCTAAGTTAGTTACAATCTGGAACCTGTAGCTGCTGAAGAGCCAGATACTTTCCTCAGGAGTTAGTGCAGACCAACAACATAGCTTAAAGGAGAGTGAATATTTACGTTCACATTCACCAGGTGGACACAAACATGGCTCCAAATGAATGCTAATGCTGCTCCATATCTGCCGGATTATATAAATAAGCAACTTCTCGCTAACACGTTAGCTGTAGCACCTTGATAGTGGTAAGTCGTTGTTGTGTTTACATCTTATTTTGCTGTCCCCAAAGTGGCCAAGATGAAAAAACAAAAATAGCTGTAAAATTCTGGCTCCAGTTGGACCAGTTGCTGTACCACCCAACCAAGGCTAAAATATCTGAAATACTCCTCACTTGGAATTTTGCAGTTAATTGTGTAGTTAAAAATCTGGCAAAATATTACAAGTGATTTCCAGTGATATCCCTTCATATCACATGAAACCTGCTTAAGCTGTAATAGGGTACATTTTAAATAAACAATAAGAGATTATTATTAAGATGTGAAGTGACATTAGCCACATGTAGATATCAAAAGATGAAAGATATAGTCTCCCAGCAGTCAACATGTAGGGAAACTACATCTAGCAAAGACAGATCATCAAGTCAAGGTTTCCCCATCGTTAACAAGGTCAAAGCTCTATGTGGTCCGACACAGCTGTCGTTTAAATGAGGCCTGGTGACAGTTGGTGGATTTCACCACTGAAGCTCATGTCTTTTCTTCTTCCCCCACCAGTAAGTATTCATAGTCTCCACCATTCCCTTGCTGCTTTCTTTCATCTTCTCTCTTTTTCTTGCCCATACTCCTCTCTGTCTCTCTCTCTGTCTCTCACTCTTTTTCTGTTTCTCCCCCCCCCCCCCCCCCCCCCCCTCTCTCTCTCTCTCTCCCTCTCTCTCTCTCAGTGGGTGTGTGTCCCTTTAGGGTGTCTGCAGCGGTTGAGATAAGAAGCGAGTGTAGGACACAGGGGGATGGTGTTCACAGAAGCTAGGTGATCTTATCTACTCTCTCTCCCTCTCCCTGTCTTACAGAGCATCCCTCGCTGTTCTGCTTTTCCTCTCTGCTGTTCTCCTCCCCCTTTCTTTTTGCTCCCTTGCCCTTCTTTCTCTCCCCTCTCTCTCTCTCTCTGACACACACACACATACGTTCTCTCAGATCCCCTCTGCGCTGCTGTTGATTTGAATTTGAAGTGATGGGAAACCAAATTGGCAGCATTGACAGCAGAAACAAACAGCTTATCTCTCTCTCCTGGGCCAATATGGGTCTTAGTCAGATACTAGAGCTGCTGCCAGCATCTGACTTGTGACAATGATGATAAATTGAACGTTTGTTGACTGTCACTTTCCGTGTGTGTGTATGTGAAAGTGTGTTTGTGAGTGTGTGTGTGTGAGGACGTGTTAGCATCTACGCGTGCCCCCCTCCATTCGTGTGTAACTACATTAAGCGGTGGAACGTAACTAAATAGAAATACTGAAGTTGAGCACAGCTTTGAGGTTCTTGCACTTTTTACTTTATGAATCCATTTTATTCTATTCTATACTTCACTGCATTTCAGAGACCAATATTTGCTTTTTATTCCACTACATTTCCTTTGACAGTTATAGGTGCTAGTTACTTTGCAGATTAAGATTTTACATAAAAATATATGATAAACATATAAAGCATGATCCATTGCTAGAG
Source organism: Toxotes jaculatrix (assembly GCF_017976425.1). Classification (NCBI taxonomy): domain Eukaryota; kingdom Metazoa; phylum Chordata; class Actinopteri; family Toxotidae; genus Toxotes; species Toxotes jaculatrix. The sequence goes on along the minus strand of NC_054396.1, from coordinate 9,944,785 downwards.
CTTAAAATGGAAATTATTCCCACCAGTGGCATTTGTGCCCTAAACGATTGTTCTGCAGTTGTCGTGTGTAGAGTAGCTCAGCTAATCAGAGAAAATAGAAATTATGGTTTGGTAAAAATATATAACCACATTATTTTGGGGGGGGGGTGCACTTTTTGCCTTTAGGCACTTTTGCCTTTAGTAGATAGTATGTACTATAGAGCTGACATGAAATGATTGGAGAGAAAGATGGGGAATGACATGTAACAAAGGTCTCCAGTTGAATTCAAACCAGACACATTGCAAGCGCACGGTCAGCATTTTAAATCTGTAGGTTGTAGGTCAACAGGATGCCCCCAGCTGCAACAGCTTAATGTCAGGAGTGCATGAAAATTAGTTAGTAAATGTGCAGTAGTCAAAATACATTTTTTTAGAAAAAGAAATAAAAAGATGGCTAGATGGTTGAAAAGTACAGCTTCCGCCACTCATTCAAGTGGTGAATGGAGATCTACTCAAAAGAAAACAGATACCCAATCTAAAGATCAGCTATGCCAGAATCATTGAGTCTTGTATGGAAAAAAAAAAAGAAATGTAATTGCTGCTTGGATTGTGCTCCTTGGCAATAATTTTCCAAGTGTAGGAAGTGCCAGGTTTTTGTACTGAACATAAGTCATAAGGAGGTTGGGGTGGATGGTGGGCGTAGCCGGAGACCAGCATGTGGTTAAGTTTAGGGAAAACAAAAAGAACACTGGTTAAGGTTATTAAAAGATCGTGGCTTTGGTTACATGTCTACACGGTAAACACGTTGTGTCTTGTGCTTCAGGTCCTTTAGTTGTGTTTTAGTGGCTACAAGTATATATTGTATGGCAAGAATGGATATTAAAACAATTAAATGAAATGCATTGTTAGGGATCATTTTACTGACATGATCAGTATTGCAGTTTGTCAAATATCTGACTTTTTACATTTTCCATAGTAATCTGGGTGACCTTACATTTCTTTCAAAATATACTTGCTTTTGCAAATTTGTATTATGCAAAGTAATTTCTTGACAACAGGGCTGCATAAGTACTTTAGCTCATATATATGTGAGGGTACATCAGACAAAAAAAAAGTTGGAAACCACTGGATTAACTTACTCAATATCCATATCAAACACCTCCAGCATTAAAATGCGGCTTGCACTTTCATGCATCAGTAGTTATCAAGGCAAAAATGTAATATATAATAACACAGTATAACATTGACATTCTTCTGCATAATGAGTATTTTACTTTTAGAGCATTTTAACATTGTGCTCTTGCTGGATTTGAATACGTCCTCCTCCCCTGAATATACTGGGTGCAGTCGGTTCCTGTTCTGCAAACATGTGAGTGAGTGTCAGGCGTGTGAATCAGAGGCTTGCGTGTGTTTCCTGTGGGACAGCGCCGGCATGTAGCGTTAACACGACAGGCCCGGAGAGGATGAGGAGGTAGCCAAGCTGTCAGCGGCCAGCTCCCACTTCGCCTAATGAGAGAGAGGCCTGTTAATTAAAAACACCAACAGGCGGAGCTCCCCAGCGTCCCGCCATCAGCACGACCCAGGGTTAAAGACACGGAGCCGAGAGGATGGGAGGCATGCTGCCTCTACATACACTACATGGTGCTGCCCTCAACAATAAATAGCCCCCAGTATGCAAAAAGAACAAAGTGAAGCACAACTGGGAAGAGCTATAAGAAGGGGGTGCTTTTTATAAACTGCACTGTGTTTGTTGGGGGGGAGGGGTCTGTGATAATCATCTAATGCTCAGTCCTTGATGTTCTCCGAACAAACTGTGGTGCTTTCGTCTCTTTGTGCCCATGTTAGTTGCATGGCAGCACAGAACAGTTTACCAGTGTCTGCATGTAGACTTTTGTAATTCAAAAAAATGAGTCAAAAGCCAGTACATGAAGAGTTTTTTTTTCTTGTTCTGTGATGTTCATGTCTACCTCTCTGTTCACTAAAAGAACTCTTTTTTTTTCAAATGCTTCAAATGTCTGCCAATATTGTTATCACTGTGCAAAGCTATTGTCCAACCATCCCTTGTGCATGATTTTTATTATTTCACTAAATTTAACTGAATTCAATCTAATACTTTTTTCATTTAGCTAATATTTTATACCTTATACATATCTGCACCAAACAAGCAATACACCTGCATATTTAGTATGAGGAAGATTTGCCTGAAATTGAATCATGTCACCACAGCCTTTTGTGCAATTGTCTTTGTAAGTGTTTTATTAAACTGTCAAACACATGAATCATTAGCCTTGATCTTCAGATTGACAGTTTGTCAGCTCTCTGACAGTGGCGTGCGCCTCACTGTCAACAGGGGGTGGCGAGGGAACCGCTTACACGTTCCCCACGGCTTCTTCTTCTTCCTTGCCTCCTGCGTCTCCATCTTCCTTCCACCCCCACATGTCAGCCCAGGTGCTAACAAAACCGAGGATTGTGGGTAGTCTTGGAACATATGGAGTAGAGAGACGGAGAAATGAAGGGTGGAGGGAGGAGAGGGGAGGGAGGGGTGAGAGAGAGAGAAGCTGTCAGGGAAATGTCTGTCCCTGTCACAGCAGCCAGAAGAGTGCGATGGACGAATGGATAACTACTATTTCAGACTGCCAGGGAGAAAGCGCAGTCAGACTTGATGTGTTTTGCGGGCGGAGTGGTTCTCGTGCAACAGAATGCACAAATCTCCAAAGCCACATTTTTTGGGTCCCTTTCTCTTTCTGCATGCATATGGATTGCGTTTGTGTACACAGGAATGTTCAGTTTGTTCAGTTGCTGAAATGCTGTTCATTGTGCACAAACACTCGCAGGCACACACACAAACACAAGCGAATTCCCAGTGCGGCCATGTAGACAGACTTTCAGAGCTATGGCTGCAGGCTTACTCTGTGTGTTTCTGTGTGTGTGTGTGTGTGTGTGTGTGTGTGTGTGTGTGTGTAGGTGTTGTTTTTTGGTTATTCTCTGATGATTGGTGCAGCCCCTCCCATGGATGTCGCTCCTTCTCTGTCCCCAGTTCACATAACATAATTATTTCTCTCTCACACTGTATTTCAGGTTGTGCCTTCCTCACCTACTGTGCCAGAGAATCGGCCCTGAAAGCCCAGAATGCATTGCACGAGCAGAAGACCCTGCCAGGGGTAAGTCTTACACGAGGAATGCCATGTCGACCCAGAAGCAAAATCTTACATAAACATGTCTTGGAGTCACTCCGGCAAACACACACGAACACAGATATCATTTTAACATATAATGCTTCATATTTATTTCAAATCAAAGGGGACCCACCATCTTCGCTAGGCTTGTCATGTACTGTTTATCACTGGCTGTACACCAGACATGAGCACAGCCCTTCTTTCTCTTAAATACCCCCCCCCCCCCCTTCACTGCCTCCCTCTCTCTTCACTTTGACAGTCACACACACAAACCCATAGGGAGAAACCACACACAGAATCGCATCATAGGCATACTATTTATAGTCCTTCCTCCAGTTTGTGTAAATGAGTGTGTGCCTCCGCGTGTGTGTGTGTGTGTGTGTGTGTGTGTGCACGCGTGCACGCGTGCATGCATGTGTGTGGGCAAGTGTGTGTGAGAGATAGACAGAGAGGGATGAAAAGCGGGTGGGCGGGTGGATGTAGGCTATTTGTACATTTATGTGCACGCTCTGCATTATGCCCCGAACTGGCAACAACATGAGTGTGCATCATGAATGTACATCACGACAGCACATCTTCACGACAGATGCTGTGGATGTAACCACTCACATGTACGATGCAGTTGGAAGCAACGCGTGTCTGGTTTTAATGCTCAGCTCCTGTTCATGCATGCTAGAATCAGGGAGTTGTGACATTGTCATAGCGAATAGGTAGATATTTAATTGTTAGCATTTGAGTGTGTGAGAGAGTTTTTGTGTGTGTGTGTAAGGGATTATATGCATTGTGAGAATTTTCTTTCGTGTACACATGATTTTAATGATTACATATTTGTGTGTGAGCGTGTGCACTTGTGTGTTTCTGAGACGCCCATTAGCCAGTATGTGCTTAAGTGTGCATGCACCTGAATGCACATGCATCCGTGCTTGCGTGTTAGCGTGCGCATAAACAGTGTGCGCGCACCCCCGCCTGCGCATGTGTGCGTGCGTGTTAGCAAATTTTGATGCGTCTCTGTCAGGCCTGGCTCAGTTTGCTCTGTTCGTTTTTAATGACGCCTCCAGGGAAGCTGACAGTCGCCGTGTTGAGCGCACAGCCTTTGATGTGAGTGATTATGACATCACAGACGTGCAGCCGAGAAGAGCGGAGGAGTGGGGATCCGTGCTCTCCATTTTTTTTTTCCACTTCCCAGTGGCATATTATTCAGAAAGAAAGAGGAAGGGAGAGACAGAGACACAGAGAGAGAGAGAGACGGAGAGAGGAGAGAGAGATTAAATATTTGGCCAAAACCAGAATGCGATTTTGTGTTCACACAAAATGTGCTGCCAATTGATGTTTTTGCCTTTGTTGCCATTGTTTGACACGGACCAGAATATATGGGCACAAAAATAACCTTTTTTTTAAGAATTCTGTCTTTACATCTTTAAGGGGAAGAGACTTTGTATTTGGCTTCACACGTTACCTAGTAACGCATCAACAGCAAATACATTCAGTCAGTCACTTGCAATCAACGCTGTTTTAGAAGGAAATGCTAATTAGCAATTCCTTTGCCGGTGGAGGACAGTCTCAGGTTTGCATTTGATCGATGGTGAGCGTTAAGTAAACAAAGGTAATGTCATAGGACAGAAGTAGATGCTCAACAAACCCTGAAGCAGTGGATTTGGAGAGGCAGACCAGGAGACTGTCTTCTGTTGCTGGTGGAGGTAAAGCCAGCAAAACAGAATAAATGAGTTCATTAGAAACAGAGCGAGGACTTGGCCCTGGGAAAGGCAGTGGGACATTTTATGGTGCACGACTACACCCTCTTTCCTGTGTTTTTTTTCCCCCTACCTTCTGCTCTCCTTCCTTCCATCCTCTATCAATCCCCCACTCACAGGCCTACACAACCAAAACCCTGCAAATGAAATCCCTTTTTTCCCCCTTAAAGCCTCTTACCCCTTCACTTCATGATGCGCTTTTTATCGTCAAAGTTGCTCCCCAACCCTTACATTTAAAAACTTTTCTGCCGTCTTTTTTCTTTCACTACCAGGTGAGCCGAGAGAAGAGGGGATTTTGGATTCCTAGCTGAAATGCCCTGTAAGCATGGCTGTAGGCTGTTGGTGTAGCTCAGACAGAAGAAGTACTAAGGGCTGCCTTGTGTGTGTGTGTGTGTGTGTGTGTGTGTGTGTGTGTGTGTGTGTGTGTGTGTGTGTGTGTGTGTGTGTGTGTGTGTGTGTGTGTGCAACTGAGCAAGTGCAGTGTCAGGAGAGACTTTGGGTAAACAAGCGGCAAGCAAAAATACTGATGTTATAGTGACACTGAGATTGAGCTACTCATGATAGATGACTTGTTTTCACATCCCTCATATTATGCTGATAGGAAATAAGTATCTGCTAACATAATTAAATCATCCATGATGGCACTGAAACCCATGTTAGTGCAATGTTTGAGGACAAAAAAAAAAACATTCAAAATCAGAACACTCCCTGGAACCATGGATGGATGACTGAACATGCCTTTTCAGCACAGGTCCAGAGGACCGAGGGCTTATGGGGGCCCGTTAAGCAAGAGCCACTGTTAGGAATGACTGTTACTGATATTTTTTAGTGAAAAGACGAAATGCTTGGTAAAAAGTATGAACACCTTAATCATGCCTTTTTGCTCATGATTCCAGTCTGACTCCTTTAATCCTGAGTATCCAGTCAAATATTATTATATTTTTTTCCAATATAATGCAGCATCACAGTTTATATTTTGCAGGTACAGTAAACTGACATTAATATTTGTAAAGCAGCTTTGTGCTAAGAAAATACAGCATGACCTGCACCACTTTTCTTTGATTGTTTCCTTCTTCCATATAATATATTATGATGGTAAACCTTCAAAATGTTTAAACAAAAAAAAAAGCAAAGTAAAACTACCATGAGTGATGTGGTTTTGCCTGTTTCATAATCCAAATACACACAAAATGCAAGCATGAACATAGTCAATAGAATGCAAGATATCACCAGTGAAAAAGTTTCCCTATTTGAAGTATACAGTTATTGAGCTGATAAATAGAGATGGTGACGTGAGACAGGCCTAAAATGGGGCGCGTCCCAAACGTCGGGCCCCGGGCTGCCATATTTGTGATCCGGCGCTCCAGTTTCAGACTCATACTACAGCGAGAGGCATTAAAAAGCCTCTATTGATTCTGGCAAAAATCCTCACGAGTGGGAGGATGTGTTTTTGTATGCGCACGTGTGTGTGGTTGTGTGTGTATGTGTGGGTCACAGGGTGGAGTTGCAGAGCTCGAGCTAGTACAGGGTGCACATAGCCACCAGCTAATCCTCCCGCACACATATAAATACTTTCACACGCATAAAAAAAAAAAAATAAATAAATAAAAATAAAAAAACAAATCTGGCATTCACTCAAACGCACTGTCAAATATACTGTATAGGCCTCAGCACTACCATATGCCCCCACACAGTGCACAAAAGGAGCATGCACTCTTGAATACTTGCACCGTGTTCCATAAAAAAAAAAAAAAAATTGCATATAAATACACACAAGCACGCACAGGTACAAAACATACCGCTGATACTCACAACACACGCACACGCTCTCCAAACCCTTCTCTTGTAACGGCAATACAACACTCCTCGTAAACACTTCCATTCAACAACATGATACTCTGATACTCATAGAAAGAGAGAGAGATGGAGAGAAATAGGAAGAAGGTAAAAGAGAGACGAAGCGAGAGAGAGAGAGAGAGAGAGAGAGAGAGAAATACGGCGTCGATTGACTCGCACTGTAATAGTGAGCCAGATGAGAAAATATAGAACACTGTGAATCAATGCGTCATTTCAGAGCGCTTTCACACACACATATACACACAAACACACACACACACATAATGGAGCACATATACACACAGTTTTCAGCCCAGGGGCAAACAAACACCAGAAAAGATAGGGAAGCAAATGAATAGCGGGGGGCTGATGAAGGCAGGTTGGAAAGAGTGGGTGGATGAAGGGAGTGGGAGGAGAGGTATAGTCGAGGTGCCTCCATACTGACTGATTTGTGTCTGTTTCTTTTTTCACTCTCCCCCCTCTCAGTTGAGATAATGCCAGGGCAAGAAATCCATGGCATTGATTGGCTCCTGCGACCCAGTTTCATGGCAGCTTTTTCTCAATAAGTCGCCCTCATTGGTCGATAACTGCCAGCCTCCCCAGGTGAAATGGGTGAAGGGGGTGTTTGGTGAGGGAGTTTTGGTGGTGCTCGGTTATGATTTGTTTCCCCTAAGCGTGCACAAGTACAGTAGTTCACTCCTTCCTGTAGATTTAGATTAGTGGTGCAGTGTGCAGCAGGCATAGCTGCACGTCCACATGAATAATGCTGCCGGCCCCGGAGCTAAAACATCCCCTTCTTCTCCCCACGCCATCACCTCATCAACTATCCTAATCACCCTTATTGAAAAAGAAAACCGTTTGCCACATAACGCGCTCCAATTAATGAATCCACAGTCATTGACAGAATGCCGGAGTGATGCACAAGCAAGTTCTAGCCCAAAACGACTCAGCATCAATACGCACACAAGCTTCACAAGAAACACACAGATTTGTATAAACTCATACACCTAATGAATTGCTTATTTAAGTCCTGCATGCCTAACAGCAGAAAGAAAGACTAGCAGTCACTGACAGCAGTCAGTGCAACAAAAGACTAAACAGCAGTATCCAGTGTCCAAAGCAGGGCAAAACTTTTAAGTGAGGCAGTGTGCAGCCTGAATCTGGCAGGTCATAAGCCTGCAATAAAAATTCAAATGAGTCTCCACATCAGACAGTAGAAAGGCAGAAAGACTTTGGAAGTAGTGTTTGTAATAAATTCAGAGTTAAACACAGATTCCACTGTTTGTTTATAAACTCATCATAGTTCATTAATTTTCTTTAGATTTTTCTTCTAACATCTTACATAGGGCCAAAGTATTGTTGAATGACATACAGTGTTTAGCCCCGTCTGAATGCTGTCGTGTTCTCTCCTTCTGGGGTTTTTCTTGGCTTAGCTTATGCCTCTTCAATTCCACTCATGGAACATCTTAATGTTAGATCATCCAATAATATTTTAGACAATGGTGTGATTCCAACTTTGAGGCAATGGTTTGGGAAAAGCCTTTTGCATTTTAAACAGTGAGTCTGCCCCTCTTGCACCAAGCCAGGTCCATAAAATTGGTTTTACCAGTCTGATGTTGGGAGATCTTGACTAGACTGCACAGAGCTCTGACCTCAACCCCACTGAACACCTTCGGGATGAACTGCAATTGTGTGCCAAGCTTTATCACCCAACATCAGTGACCTTCCTCACTAATGCTCTTGTGGCTTAAACGGGAGCAAATCCCTGCAGCCAGGTTCCAAAATCTTGTTGAAAGCCTTCTGAGAAGAGCGGAGGCTGTCAATGTAGCAGATTTATGCCCAGGGTTTTGGTTTGATTGATTAATTGATTGATTTATGGCCTGCACCACATGTCGCCCAGGCCATATGGGCTGAAGCTGTCAGTATAATCCAACTGAAGTGCTCGTGGTACAGTTGAATAGCATGAGAAACCCTCTCCTACCACACCTTTCCAGTGTCAGAACGGGGGTCTGCGTCTGCCAATTTCTGTAACTTTCCTGAAACCCGCAATCCAAAATTTTCACCCATTTAATGCAATGGGTGAAAAGTCAAGTCAGATTTATTTATGTAGCCCAGCATCACAGATTTTTGCCTCGAGAGGTTTTACAATCCGTTCAACATATGACACCCTCTGTCCATGAATTGTAGAAGAAAAGCCTTACAGTTAAAAAAAAAATCTTTAATGGGAAAAAAGAAAAAGGTATGTAAGGCTTGAGATTCTCTCTCAAGCTCTCCTTCATTCATTCATACAACTTATTTTGTTGCTTTTTGTGTGTACAAACAATAATATATGAATAAATCTGAGGAAAGACTGTCTGAAAGTGTGCACCCCTTTGAATGATTAATGCGTCTCACCCCACTCTGTGATGGCTGTCTTTTCACCCCACCTTTGAGTGTGATCATTCTGAACCGCTACAAGTACTTTGCTTTCCATATTGGTCAGACAACACATCATATGATCTAAGTTAGCCAAGCTAGACCAGCAATAGCACCCAATGTGACCATCTGAAAAATTCTAAAATACATAAAATCCCCAAATTCAAAAAGAGAAGATTTTGAAATGTCTTGTTGTGGATGTTCAGCACAAGCAAATATGGGTGTAGAGTTTGCGTGTCTGCCTACTTTTGAGCCATACTGTGTCGTTTTGGTTAAAACCCTTTAAGGAGTGAGGCATGAATGGTGCCATAATTGTAACAAAGATCATTACATTGCCTACATACCATCTTTTGTCATATAAAGTCTGAATGCTCCCATTATCTTTGGGCTCTAGGCCTGATGTTACAACCTCCCATTGCCAAGTGGAGTTTGAGCAGATTGTGCAAATGAGAAAGATTCATCTGTCTGGAGGCAGCAGTTCCCTTTAGTCCAGTAATCCAACTAATTTCAGAAGTGGTGCATGCTACGCGCTGGGTCAATGGGTTGATGATCCATATATGAAATTACACACCTTTATACTGCAGAGCAATATTGTAGGGCATGCAGTGCCAGAGTCATAAACTATATTCTTGATGTTAATCTTATTTAAAAAGGAGAGTTTGGAGTTTTGGCCAGGAAACACCGGAGTAACTCTTCAAAAATAATAATTTAACAAAATGCCTTGTTATCACTTTCCATTGGGACTTGTGTTTGATCAAGTCATGATGCATTAATGGGTATTATAATTTCAAATAACATACATTCCCCCATTTTACGTACATTTACTACAAATTGTTGCTGACAGAAAATATGAAGTCCTCAGCCAGCAGTCCAAAAAAAGTGTGATATGCTCTCTAAAGGAATGGATCGAACAGTCTGAGCAATTCAAAACACCTCTGGTAAGTGCTATTATTGGGTGATCCAAATGTTTTTGTATTCGCTCTAAAAGCATGTCCCCATTTCAGAAATTTCAGAGGTGCCATAGCTCTTTTCAGCATCTATTGCTGGCTCAAGCTATTGTCACAGTCTGAAATCAACTTGTCCCTTCCTTGAGTTTGTATTGATTCACAAAAGCATAGCCTTACCACACACCCATGAGTCTTCATCCTCAGTGGCCCACTCCATTGAGCATTTACAAGTGTTGATGTCACCGCTGGCACTTTAGGACTCTTCCATGGATGCACCAGCATGGAAAATGGCCACAAAAAAATAAGAAGAAAAGTAATTTCCATCCAGGAACTTTGCTTTTTTATGAAAAAAAAAGGAAAAGAAAGAAAAGGGGAAAAAAAGAAAGTTTAGAAGAACTTCTCTCTGATGCCCACATTATTGTTCAAGTGCTGAGAAATCATCCGTCCAATTCGTGATGATTGGGGTTGTTTCATAACCCCCAAAAGCCCTGCACTTCCTTACTGATATAAACCCGGCGGCAGCTATGACTGTCGCTGGGGAGAGGACAGAGGCATGGGCCAGTGTGCGGTTTGCTTCAGCCCTGGTCGTGCGTATAGTTCACAGATTTAAGTATCTCCATAAGCTGGTTTTGATAGTCATTCTGCCATTGTCATAGTTTTACCTCCTGCTGCTGCTGCTGTATTGAGTCCGCCTGACTCCAGCTGCTTTGAAATATCCTGCCAGTTCAGGGTTTTTTCCTTCTGAATGGCAGTATGTCACACTGCTATATCGCCTTGTCTTTTTCCTGCTCTTAAGCCCCCACACACATGCAGTACAGTACGTCTTTAAACAACATTAAGTGCAGTGTTGTCTGTTCATTTTATTGTATCCTGTTCAGCTAATTTACCGCTCACATTAAATGTTAAGGAACAGAGAACAGATAACTGAAAACAATAAAACGCAATAAATCAGTCACACCTACAATATAATTTATCTATTAGAGTGGTGTTTTATTGATCGTTGGAGAATATTATGGTCCATACTGTATACCTTGTCTTTCTGTCATGCATTAATGCAGCTTGACTACTCTGCTCAACTCCCATGTCTCTCCCTCAGTTGTCAGTGTAGGACAGGGCAGAGGCTTTGAAACACCAGAGAACATTTTCATTCAGTGATTTCATTTTTCCTCAGGCTTTACATGCCTCTTCCATCTATCCTTCCACATTACTCTTATGTTCTTTCTATTAATCAAAGGTTTCCAGTCTTTCAAATGCAGCGTTTCAGTTCGGACAAACTGCTAGTATGAAATTGGTTCACTGAGAAATCCTTAACAATAAGCCCTTTTTCACATCAGCAACATATATATATATTTTTTTTTGTTAGAAGTCTCTTTGAGATACTTTGTAGGAGTAATGAACGTTAGGTATCAATTATTTTCCAACATGGTTTTATAGAACTTTGGAATAAAACTGTTCAAGTGTTTCAAAATTGATGTTAAAGTTGCTTTCTAGATGTAAGGATGCTTCTTTGGTAGGTAGCAGAATTTTAAAGTGCTATTTCAGTGTTATGCTATATAACAAATAAATTATTTCACAGTGACTGCAGAAAAAAAAAATCACAAGCCCAGTTTGAACAAGGGCTTTTATAATGAGAACAACTAAAAGAAAAATTATTGTGTCAGTTCAAAGCAAAGGCCAATTATCATGCAATGCTTGCATTGCTGTTTTTTCTGTCTTCTTTCATCATAACCCTGATGGCAGAAACCATTCAAGGAATGTATAAGTGATTACAGAAGAGCTAACAGTGTAGCAATGTGGGAATATATATGGGGAATGATTAGAAGACAGTGAGAAGAAGCAGGTTAGAGGTAGAAACACTAGCCATTGATTTTGTTGCTGGCGTGAACGTTTTTAAAACTTGTACCCAGTGGTGAGCCACGCTGCAATATTAATGTTGTTTTTCTACGTCTAAAAGTTCTTATAAAGCAGAAACTATCCCCCAGTTTCACAAAGGGGTTTTACTCATCTGTAAATACGATTCTCATACTCAATAGTAATGTGCCAAGAAAAACTACAACCTGATTATTATTAATTTTTTTTTTTGTGACCTTCACCACCTCACCTTCACTGTGGCCTTTGGAATATATAATGCAGCGATTTCAATTTCATCGTTTGGCCCATATCATCTGATATGTTCGACAGAGTGGGAAGTGGCGCTCGCAAATCTTATTCCAGACTCCGCTGTAGCAGCTGGCGAGCTGGTGGCCGGCAGATGTGATAATGACACAACACACCAGCTGAGGCGGGATAGCGGGCCACGACTCAGGCAGCTTTTAATAATTGATGGCAGCCAAGGCCCCGGATTGGCCAGTAATTGCATTACAGGTCACTTCTCAATAGCAATTTGTGAAAGTTGTGGTGATGTGTGCCGGGTGGCGATCAATAGGCACTGTCCAGAGATGTAGTCTTTCCCTCTCTCTCTCACTCGCTCTCTCTCATGCTTGCTATCTTTCGGTTTGTATGAAGGCAAGAAGTCTGGCGGAAACATTTTTCTTCCAGTGTTCTGTACCACAGCAACAATGTCGAGAGTCTTTCCTTTAATATATGATCAGAATACTGGCCTCAATTTCGGACTCAAGTCACTGCTCTCTACCCACATTAACCCCTTTAATAGTCTGGACACAAATGGCATTAAAATACTGTATCTTTCATTTAAAAGTGTCCTTGAATATGTAGATTGCCACTTACACGTAATTTGATGCCATTTCTAAGTGGCTTAAGTTTTCCTTAAAGGGGGACTTTGCTTGTACACCTTCATGGCAGTTTACCATTCATAAGGAGCACTGCTGCGCAGATCAAAACATTTGAATGTCCTCTGTTAGTTTCATAGTCAGACAGAATTGCTAGAACTTTAAGTTGCTTTTTTTTCTTTTTTTTCCACTTAGCATGGGTGGTTAGTTTGCCCTAACACATTAGCAGTATGTGTAGTATTAGTTACTGTCACGATGGGGAGCAAGGACTAGGACCCAAACGCAAAAAGACAGGCAGAAAGGTAGAACTAAAAGTCTTTTAATTAACCAAAAATCACTGGAAGAGTCCAGGGCCAAGTGAACAAAGTGAACAGTGAACAAAACTTAAAAAACAAACTAAACAAGAATCTGAAAAGGTCCAAATGTCCACAAAAGAGATCCAAACAAAACAAAAGGGTTCAGAAAACAGCCCCCTTAGGGGCTAGTCATGACAGTTGCAAATTCCTTTAGTTGAAACACAAATTATGGTAGTGGCTTCCAGGAGCAGTTAACTTAAATGAGTAGTCCACAGATTTAGCTTTAGGCCCAACAATATCGTCATACTCATATTGGGCCCTTTTTCAGTATCAAGTATCAAAATTGATGCAGCACAACCCAAGATATCATCTTGGGTTTTTTTTCTATTCCAAAACCTGGCATTTTCATTACCCACAATGCAACTAGATCACAAACAGTTTGGTCAGAGACCCAGGTGTATTATGATAGTAGTGGCTAACATAGCTAACAAAGCACTAGTTTGCAGTAGAGATGAGGACAGGGTCTGGTGAGCTCACATTTTTCTAACTCCACACCCCAAACTTTGAAGTTTTCAGACTTTTAATCTTCAACCCCAACCAACACTGACTCAAGTGACATCACTTCAGGCAGTTTATCAGACTTTAAACAGCTTCCTCTAGAGCCACAGAAGGCTTTTCTACATTTATTTTCAATAGTACTCCCCAAGCCCTGTAAACACACTTTCTTGTGTAAAATTGCTAAAGTTTCCCTTTAATCCTTTTCATGTTGATTACAGAAAGGGTTCTTTCTGCAAGCAGACTAACAACAGCCTGTATAAATGCATCAACCTCAACCTGTAATTTTTGTTTTAGAGTAGATTCTGATTCAGCAGTTTCTTCAGCTGATGAAACAGCCGCCAATGAGCACAGCGTCAGATCTATATGAATGGATAAAAAATTTAAAAAGAGCTATGGCTTTGTCAAGCCTGAGAAAATAACCCCTGGTGACATCATCTGGGTTATTTCAGCTTGAGCTTGGAGACTACAAATTCATAACAGAAAGCCTGCATTACAAACTGGAGTTGTGTGGTTTGAAAGATGTTTACTAGGTCGGGAAGGTCTAACAAAAAGACTGACTTGATTTGTATGAAGAGAATATAGGATCCAAAGGTAGGTTTTATTTTTTTATCTTGACCCATGAACCATGAACGTCTGGAGTCTGGATATCTCTGCCCCTCCTGTATTGATTTTGACCATTGTGTTTGTCCTTGTGAGTCCTCTGACTTCTTGGAAGTGCAATTCTAAATCACTCGGGGGGGCCATTTTAAAATAACAAATAAATGGCATATGTGGCTGAAAAATGAATGAGTGAGTGAAAAGACAGCCGCATGTTCAGAAGGTTAAAATAGCATCCAGCCTCATCACAATGCGCTATGAGTGCTTTACTTTCCGCTGTAGTACAGACTCTGAGCCCTGTGCCCCCTCTGGCTCCTCGGCTGCACTCATTCTCATGGAAGTTATTTACTGTTCTGGCCACAGACTCCCTCCCCTGACAGACACACACACACACCCACACACACACACACACACACTACTTTCCTTCTCTTTCCCTTTTCTTGCTCCCATTCTTGATATCTCACCCACTTTGACATGTAAACTATCACTGTGTCATCTCGCTGCATCTGGTGTTCACTCTTTTTCTCTCTGTGTCTGTCTCTCTCTTTCTGTCTCCCTCTCTCCCCTTTCCTCTTCCTGCTCCCTCTGCTGTGGCATGAAGAGGAGTAGAGGAGAGAAGAGTGGAGGAGACAGTAGATTTTGCATGCTCTAAATACAGCCTCTACGTGTGTGGGGTGCTGTCATCAAAGGAGAGAAGGGACAGGGGATGATTCAGTTCTTTTGTGATTGTGTGTGTGTGTGTGTGTGTGTGTGTGTGTGTGTACAACTGTTTGCCTATGTGACCAAGTGTGCATTAATTCTAGCAAACATCAAAGATGCTCCCTCATCCATATCTCTGTCTTTCCTTCCCTTCTCTTTCTCCCTCCCTCTGTCGCTCTCTCTAATCCTCCTTTTAGCATCATTTTGTCTGCATTGCCTTTTTTTTTTTTTTTTTCGCCGTTATACACTGCCTTTGCTTGCCTGTCTGTTTTGGTGTGTCTCACCTCTCTTGCATGTGCTTGGCGGGGTGTGACAGCATTGAGAAGTCACCAAAGAGGTAAATGATGATAGGCCATCCATCATGCTTTATGGACTCTGTATGGTGCTGCCGTGGAGAGTGGCTGCACTGTGCAGTAACTCAGAACACTCTGTCCCTCCATATAACCTGGCAGGGGCTCTGCTGCTCTCCTCGCCTCTGCTGGGTGAGTGTTTATGTGTGTGAGACACAGGAAGAGCATTGGTCTGACTCACCCACTTAAGCGTTTCTCTGTCTGTGCTTGTGATTCATTGTGTGTGTGCATGCATGTGTGTGGGTGAGTGAGGGAGGGGGAGAAGCAGAAAGAGTGTTTGTCCACACTGCCACACTGTGTGCAACAGGCCGTCATTATGGCTTGATGTGCCACTGCTGGGAGCATCTCCGACCAGCAGACTTAACATTACTGCTCTTCATATTCTGTGTGTGTGTGTGTGTGTGTGTGTGTGTGAGAGAGAGAGAGAGAGAGAGAGAGAGAGAGAGAGAGCAGGTACTGTGTTTGTGAGAAGAGAAACTTGAAAATTTCCAATCTTTATGTATGTCTTTTCAATTTTTAAGTCTATGTTAACATATGTTGAGTTATTCCTCTACATCCTGGCCCTGAATTGATCTCTTCACCCGTGAATTTGCAAAGAACACACAGGTACAAATTACCTTTTAAGTACATTAGTCTGTCTGTCCTCACCACCCCCTCCCCCCAGTACTTTGATTCCCTGTGGAGCTGTGAAGGAGGGACACTGTCGAATCCCATGGACATTTGTTTGCAACACTGAAAACAAACCTACATACAACTAGAAAGCCTTTATTTGTCCCCTATTTTCTTACAGTGTAGTGATGTTAGGAAGGGACCAATAACTCTCTCAACACACATGCAGCATGTGAATATTGTGTTAAGAGAGACTTGAGAAGCTGGCTGACTTACAACCATCTAAAATCTTTATATGCTTCTCACTCTCTTATAGCCTCTTCTGCAACCTTTTCCCTTTCTATCCATCTCTCCTCTCTCTCTCCATCGCTCTCTCCCATAACCCGCTCTCTCTGGTGAACCCTTTCACACTTTCCTTTTGTCACCTTTCCACATGGAAGAACAATTGCTCTGACAGAGTTCACTGTCTCTCTCTCTTTCTCTCTCCTCCTCTCTGTGCCCTCCTCTCCCACACTTCTTCTCCTCGCTACCACTCTCTTAGATCCAGAGGGAATCACACTGTCTGAACCAAATGTGCCACAAACTTGTCAGATGATGTTTGTTTTCCACTCCCCTCCCGTACCTCCCTTTTTTTTTCCCAGCGCGTGTGTGTTTTTAACTCCGTCTACATATTTGACAAAGTGCTGTGACATGCGCCGCACTCGCACGTCGGCAGAATGAAAATTTGCAGCGTCATTATTGAAATAGGAATCGGCAAAGGGTGGGGGAAAGAACGGCGGCCAGACTGAGTCACAAGGTTTGTGTGATAATAAGGTTTGTATGTTCAGACAGCTTGTTAGCATATATGTGAAGACTGTAAGTAAACAAGCTTTCCACTGTGGCTCCCGGGAAACCTTGAATAGAGGATATTTTGCTGAAAACCAAAGGTGTTTAAGGGACTGAACAGATGCATTCTTGCCACCAAAAAGTGTAACAGAGCTCCACAGAGGAACAAACTCTCTACCCAAGAAAATGTAGCACAAAGTCTAGCACCATTTCACTGAGAACATTATTTGCCTGCTGAATAACTAGTACTTATTAGAGACTGGCTCCAAGACAGATTCGAGATGTCGCTTAGCTTATTAAAGTGTCATTGAGGCCAACTCCCAGGGTCCTGATTCCTGTGGATTTGATGGTAGTCAGACGGGTTGGAGCTGCGTTAGCAGTCAGCAAAACTAGAATTTACTGGGGGACCAGTATCTGATATTTCAGATCCTCAGTTAACCTGTTTAGTACAGTTTAGCTTCTAGCTCAGATTCTTCATCATTCCAGTTTGTTCTAATGTCAACAAGCCAGTTCCTTTGATCAGTTAATGTGTATAATACAAAGCTAAGTCCTGTAGGTGCGGATAACGTGGCCTTCCAAAGGAAGTACAGCCAAGGGAGAATATTCAGATAACAGATCAATGGTGGACAGGACAAAGGGACGGAAAGAAGAAGAGCAGGGCAAAAGAAACTAAGCAAGAAGGACACTTAGAAGGGTAAGTCTGCTGAGGAGCATTGTAACTCACCTCTGGCAATCCCACACTGTAAGTACACCTCTAAAACTCATCCCAAACTTTGGCAAGACGCGGCACCTGCACCAGCATCCTTTATGAATGTCACACCCCGTGAGAGGAAAATGATTACATTGCAAAGAAGACAGGGGGGCGGAACAGGAGGGGGTGGGAGAAAGAGAGAGAAGAAAAATCACTTTGATGGATTATGCCCCTCGTGGGACAACCTTGTAACGTTTTTGGACAGGATTCTAACTCGCCCAGATTTTCTGTTACAGCGATGATCCTTTTTTTCCTTCCGTCTCCTTTTGTCATCCCAGACGTGCACTGGCTGTGACGCCTGCGCCAGCGCTGATACCTAATGATACCGCTTGCAGGAGCTAATTACTACCAGTGATTAAGAGAGAAGACGTGGCTTCTACCACACATGCTGTCTTTGGGTGGGGGAGCTTTTTAATTGCCTTTGCCAAATAAATGATGGCCAAAGATGCATGGACCCAGGCTTCTTAATGGAGTCTTAGTGCTAGGTGGCAAAGAGCGCAGGCTTCAGGGCCATTGGCACTCCCTGCACACAGATGGTGCCGCCTGTTCACAACCGGCGCCTGTTGTTGATCGGTGCGTTAAGGGCACCTGTGAAATTAAACAGACAAATGAATTCCCCACTGGCTGCAAAACAGAATATCAGCATTTTAAGAATGATGGCTAAATTGAGGCATGCATTAACTACTTTTAATGCTAAAGCGCAGAGCATTTTCACGTAGCTAGTCAGAGGTTTGGGTCTGCGAAGTAACTCAAGGAAGCAAAGATAAGGTGGTAGTAGTGGTGTATTCTCAGCTGGATGTTGGAGATGTGGTGCTTGTGCAGTTTTGTAAGCCCTTAAGCACGTCTAGACCTAATTAACAATCATGTTCCACAGCAAGGTTGTCTTTGGCAAGGATCCAGTCCAACCAATAATTCATTTATGTTACAGTAACACATCTTCCTGGGCAGTAAAGGACTTAAAAGTTCAACATGGCTTTTGCAGGAGCACTTAGTGGTAAGCTACCTAGTGTATATTTTAATGGCTGCCATGAATAGCGCTCTCTCCGCTCTCTCCGAACTAATAATTAGAGTCGTCTTCATGTTTTTAAAATCTACTCTCCTGCTAAGATATCCTGCTTATCTTTTTAATGATTCTGGGGACACCTGTGGTAGTACGAAGGCATTGCACTTACATTGTATTTCCCAGTGATCCCTTTAAAAACTCTGCTGCCAGTACTCCGACTGGACTAATAGCAGCTCATTTAATCCCAAACAAGCTAACATTAAATGAATTAGTGGCACTAGCAAGGCAAACAAAAAAAGACTATTTAAGATGGCATGACCATGTCTGCGGAGACACGTTATATCTACACTGCATCAACACATCAAACAAGATGCCATGATAACTATTTTGTGGTATTATTGCTGGAGACATGCTACAGCTGCCTCAGGTACTTAACCAATAATAACATCACATCAGCAAAAGGCATCTGCTGCTTGGTAAGTTGGCCACTGGTGCTATTGTACATTAGTACTTAGCAATACATCTAAATGACTGCATCTCAATCCAGGCTCTCATCCAAAATAATAATATAAGCCAGTGTGGAGCTGCAGCTAATAAATGACAGTTCAGTCAGTCCAAGAGAAAAATATCTGCATCTCTCAGTCACCATCATAGTTTTTTGTTTTTGTTTTTTCATTTTATAAAGGCAATACTGATGTTGATTCTTCCTTAAACTCAAAGACAGCTGCTTTTCCTTTTAAGCTTACCTCCCCCTGAGCAAATAATGTTTTTTCTATACTTTAAGTGTGGGTCTCTGCAGATGGCACTCTGTTCTCCAGCCGCTCAGCCATGGTTACTGCCTTCTTCTCATTCTAACCACACAGATGTACTTTTATTTGTGCCATCACAGAGGACTTTTTTTTTCTTACCAGGAACATCTAAACACTCAGGATTGGTGATTGCAAAATCCTGCAAACACAACTTTGATATACAAATCCCTTTGAAGTGAGCTCTGTGCAGGCAGTGGTTCTGGTGAATCAATAGTAATTTAACAGTGAGTTATAGCTAGGTATGTGCTCATACTGGACAGTGTGAGCATGGTATGATTCTGGTGTGTTTACACAGTGGATGCTGAGTCAACAATAATGACACAGCATTTTCTTTTCTTTCCCATTCTCCCCCTCACTGTCTCCCTCTCCCCCTCTCTGGGATTTCTCTGTTATTTTTCTTCGCTTGATCTCATTACATCATGACTTAAGGGCTGTATTCATTAAAGTTTAAAAGTACAATGCACTCCAAACTCACTTGCAGTGAATAACGCAGAGCCTGTTCGTCTGTCTAAGGCTGCTCGCTCTCTCCATCTCCATGTCTTCACTCCTTCCTGTCTTTTTGTTTTTCTGTGCCATGCTGAGGACCTGAAAGTGCTCGTCTCTTTCATTTGCTCTGCCTCTCTTTCACCAATGAGGCGGACCACTGAGAAAATCTGCCGACACTCATAGCAGCGTGCGAGCTGCAGCGCTTTCAACAGAGCCCAGATGTTGAGACTGGCAGTTTACTCTTGACGACAGTGTTCCTGTTCTGTAATTAAACTTTGAGAAAGTTTTCTCTTCCCTCCAAGGAAGCTGTACTGACAATGTCTCTTTATATGTGGGAGTAAATGTTTTGGCTCTTTGATTGTTGTTTTCCCTTTTTATACCTTGGGCATTAGCAAAGAATCATTTTACCCCTGAAACGACAGAACTTGACTCATCAACTGTGGTTGGTTTGTGGAAGATAAACTTACATAACATGGCCCTGGGAGCTAAAACATGGTAAATAAATGTCTTTAAATAGAGGCTGACAGATTATCCAGCTGTGTGTGGTCACAACCTGTGATCTAGCTGTTAAAATGTCTAACTGTTAAAATTCTTATGTTAAGTTCAATCTAAAACACAAAATTACTCTGCTTTACTTTTGACTCCATAACTCTCACAGGCACAGGTATGTTTTTGTAAATATTAACATCTGCCTGGCAACTGATACTCACCTAATTAAATCCAGAACTATTTGGCCTGGGTGTTTGTTTTTTATTTCTTTCCCAACTCTTTCAGTCCTTCCCCGAAAGTGCAGGAACGGCTCTGTCCAATTATGTGGCATCAACTGTCAGCGTTTGGAGAACAGACAGACACACGTGTATCGAGTTATTAATCATTGGATGTCATCTTTGGGCAACACAAAATGCGTGTGGTGATGAATTATTGATATGATCCTGGAGATAACAGTTGCGCTCTAATTGCATGTCATCATTACCAGGTTGAAACCAGTCTCCATGTCCCCTTAATGTGATTACACATTCATAATTGAGCCATTATTAGCCTAGTTTATTATTCACAACAGCAAAGCCCACTAATTGGCATGGGTCCGCAGCATGTTGTCGCTCATTCTCTATATTAAAGGTATGTTTTGAATTTTAGATTTTTTTTTTTTTTTTTTGTGAATACATGGCTGTGATCTCACTGTTTGTGATGGGGCTGAGTACTTAAATATGCTCTGTGGAAGAAATGGGTTTTCATTCATTAACACGACAAGCCAAATTTTGGTGTAATTTTTTTGCCCTAGTTGCATGATGATGATGTTTAGTCAGATGGATGATCTGTTGGTCCATGTAGCACTTCCATCACATGCCATGACAAAGGTATTTTGAAAAGTAAATGCTGAGCACATTCATGCTCACAAGGGATTAACTGTGATCGTTTTAGCAACCCCATGTCCTTTCTTCTATCATCGTGCTCATGATAAATTTAACACTTATAGCACACTTGGTTCCTGCACCCACACCTTGGTGGCAGCTTGTTCATCATTGCTGGTTGATGTGTGTAAATGAGTGGCGATACACAGCGACTCTTCAGAAAAGAAGCAATTTTATCATTTTAGGTTAGTATAGCCCTGCTTCCGTACCCTGATTACTTCCTCTGTCTGTCAACATTATCCACAAAAGAAGTATCAGTGGTTTCAGCAAGTTTTTGGTTCAAGTAACAGTGGCTTCTAGTGGCCATTGTAATTACAAAAGCAACAACAGAGACATTCAGGTAATGTTACTGTAAAGCAACGAAGTCCACCTAGGGAGGAAGTCAGGGGTAAAAGGATGGGTCAACTATTGTCACCATGATGACAAGGCTCCCCTCACCTTAACAAAGTATTTATTTAACTTCAAACCATGGTGCTTCCCTAAACCTACCCACATCATTTTGTGCCTAAATCCAACCTCTTAAAGAACTTGTTGGACCCGCTGGACGTGTCTGGTGTGTGCTATAGACTTCATTTTATGCAGCACTCCTGGACACGAATGCGATACTCTTTTGAGTTGTAAGCTCATCAGCCTCTATGGCGCTAGCAAGGCTTTAGATTGTAGTCATGTTTTCGTCTCACTTACTCTTGAGAAATGAGGATGCAGATATATTATTTCTAGGCGCCATTTTCACTACTTTGGTTTCTCTGGAGCGGGTACTCCACAGTCTCATGGGAGCCTCTTTGCTATTATTTTCATATATTATAGTAATCCCATTCCCCTCGCTCTTCCCCAGTCTTTAATTCCTTTTTGTCTCCATCAGAGCTCACTTGTTTTTTCTTCTTCTGATGTCCTCATCTTCAGCTCCCTTACCTCGCTCCGAAACCCCTCCAGCTCCTCCCTCTATCTCCATCTCCCTCTCTCTCCCTCTCTCTGGCTCACTAACCATGCACCCTTCCACCCTCCTCGCTATATCTCCCCACCTTTCCCCTCACCCTCCCCACCCCCCCCCCTCTCTCACACTCCATCACCAGCTTCTTATCTGCCTCTCTCTCTGCATTTGCATCACCCTCACTTTTCCCTCTCCTTTCCTCTAACTCTTTGCCAACATTAACTCACTTTCTCTCTCTCTCTCTCTCCCCCTCTCTCTACTCTGTGTGGGTCTCTCTCTCTCTCTCTCCCTCTCTCTCTCTCTCCCTGCGTCCCTCTGAGGCATGTTTAATTAAGCGTAGGGCTATGTGTCAGAGAGAGAGAGAGGGAGAGAAGGGGAGAGAACTAATGCTATCTGGAGCACCAGGCTAGACTAGGCAGGGTCTCCTCCTCCTCTCCTCCTATTTTGTCTTCTCCTCCTTTGCCTCCCCCTTTCCCTTTGGCCTGGGCCAACCATAATTACCCTGCTCATTAGCAGAGGGAAGAGGTAGGGGGGAGCCAACAGGGGAGAGAAGGAGGACAAAAGGAGAGGAACAAAAGAGGACAGGTGAGACGGTAGGAGGAACACCTAAGATTGCCCTTTTGGGCTTTGTGTGCGGAGAAATGGACGACTCGGGCATTTTCAATGAAGTCAGAGGAGGCAAACTTTGGGATCTTTAGAGAATTTAGTAGTGGGATTTGATTGGACAGGAAAATTTGCTTTTAAAAACAAGTTCGTGAGCAAAGGTGGGTTACTAAGTTAGTTTCATTAATATCAGTAATATCCACCAACTCGTTCTTCTAATGTCAACCCCTCAACTCACCCCTGGACTTGCCTTAACTGTAGAGCCGTGATGTTAAGTCCACGACGTCAGGGGTTTATGGGAAAAAATACTAGAAACGTGTTGTGAGCTACAAAGCACACTGCTGAGAAATGCTCTGTACCAAGGCTGGATGTTTTAGTTCTTTGCATCATTGCAAATGTCTGTTTGATTTTAAATGACGTTTTCTTACTTTTGAAGCAGAACCCAGAAGTTCCGTTTCACCTCGTGTCTCTATTATAGGGAAAATGTGTCAATGTTGGCCAAGGATGATTTGCTGCTGATCTGCCCCCTACTGGTTATACTTTTTCATTCGTCAGGTACTCACAGCATACGCATGCGAGCAGTAATACTCACCTCACAGCTGCTTGTCAACGTGCTGTTGAAACGAGCAAGAATAGACCTCATGAGTGTCTATAATAAAAAGTGTACAGAAAAGTTGGAAAGCATCAGTATCATATCATGCTACAGTTTCACGTGCCTTGCCAAAGCCTACATGTGTTACAAAGCAGAGTCCTGGCTGGTGTCAGGTGTGTTGATGCACAGACCTTACAAGCTTACGCTCTTGTTTGCCCAGGCAAGGTTCCAAGAGAGCAAGTTCACCTGGCCCACATGCTGGGAGCTCTTTGGCTGTTTGGCCTTCTGCATGCAGATTGGCTCAGATTACAGAGATACTTTTTTTCCTCACTTCTTAGGGAAATTAGTAAGAACAGGACAATTTTATTCTTAAAGTGTGTTGTTTAAAACACATCTTCAGATCGGAGACCTCAACAATTCCCCCTCGTCAAGTTTTCATGCTGCTTTGATTCATTTGCCATTGAGGGACCATGAAAAAAAACAGAAAAAAAAAAAAAAATTAAATTAAATATTATGTGTCAAAATGTGTTCAAAGTAAGCTCAGCACAACTCAGCTGAGTCTTGTAATGCGTCTCTCTTTTATCTGGGGGAAAGAACATTGTCCCTATTTTCTTCTCCCTTTATTTCTCATTTATTACTAAGCATGTATCATCTCATGTCAGCCTTTTTCAGTGCTTTTTGCTCTCTCCCCTGACTGCTTTCCTCCTGTTCTCCTTTCTGTCTCTTAGCTCTACCTTATGCAGTTTTTGAAGTCTTTAATAAAATTTTCTGGTTCAAATCAGTCTCGTAATAATGGTAAGTAAAATCACATTCAGCTCTCCTCAGTTCTCAGTCCTCTGCAGAAGCAAACAGAATTTATTTCATTCCTCTATTTGTGCACACCATTTTTTACCCCTAGAAGCTACACTTTGGTTGACCTCTTTGATGTGGAGGAACGTTTTGAGCAACAGGGGTTTGCTTTCAAAGAAATCTTGTCCATGTGTTTTTCTCCCACTAGTTAATAAAATGTGACTCCTCACTAATTTAGCCCACATATATTTAAAACTAGCAATTAAATTTCTTAAAATTCTTACATATTTCAAAAATGTAACAGTTCCAGGAGAGAAAATGCTTGAATATTAAAATTTAAAAAAAATCTGATCACATCTCCTCTAGAGAAAAATAAATATCAAAACATCATAAATCAGGCATGTATTTATCTCTGCAGACTGAGGGCACCCAAGTAGGAAAATACAGTTACTCCAAGATAACTGCAGTGTAACGCTATCAAAAAAGGATTTCCAATATCAGCTCACTGCATGTCCCCTATTTGTGTGCAGTTATAAAAGTGGTCAATGTGTTCATTAAATTATTAGCTTCCAATACAGAGTAAGAACCCCAGAGTATATCCACCTGAATATCAGTCAGAATCACTCTAAACCCCAGGGGACCCAAAAGCCCCAGCCCCATATGCATGTCAATTAGCTGCACATAATTTGATAAATTGAAAATCTTTATAGCAATTCACAATACGCAGGTACTATATTGACTACAGTGGATCTTGCTTTATTAGCTCATTTAGTGGACTTGTGGAAAGGGGCATTGTGTCAAAATCTAGTTTTAAGGCCTTTGGTTTTTTTTTTTTTGGTTTTTTTTTTTGTTTTTTGTTGTTGTTTATATTGTGCTCACATTGTGCACACTCCTAAATAACATTTACCACAAAATAATTGCAACAAACATGGGGTCAGACTGTTTTATTCCAGCACATGAATACTGCTTGGTCCCTGAGTCTCTGGGCAAATAATTAAGCTACTCTGTACACTGTGGTTTGCTGTGTGCACTGTACTTAACACTGAGAACTTGGAGGTGACAGGTATACATACACAATTCATGGAGATCAGGGAGGCCAGTGTGTGTGGGGCCAAACAACTATTTTTTCCACCTTTTTCTTTGAGACATTAATGTGTATGATTCAGGGACATCTTTAAAAAAAAAGGACCTTATGGACTCTTCTCTGTCCACAAGACTCCAAAGCTAAACACATCTACCGAGCAATCTTCATCATCTTCAGTGATGGCCAGGTTTATGTTTGTGAGACAACGATGCACTTTTATGCCAATGACTCAACTCTGTGTATGCAGAGATGGCTGAAGCAAAATGCTTACATAAACAAGCGTCTTCAAGTAAAAATCTGAAGTGACAAATGGAAAAACACCCTTCGACCAATAAAGTGCAAATTCATGATTCTCCTGGGAGTAAAATAGGCTGCAAGTTGCCCCAAAGTGTAATGTTTTAAGGAAAGCTAAGTAGAGTGGTTGCATAACTCATAAAGTGCAGGGTCAAAATCTGTCAAACAGTATGTTTCATTCAGGTGTTCACTCTTACAGCCTGTTAAAAAATGCACACTAATCACTGCCCCATAGAGCTCTGAGTTATGTCTACCTATATGTGTCCACACTTGTCAGCAATTTCACTGTGTCATACCAAGCCATGTTCTCTTCCTTCCAGTCTTATGAACATGCCTCGTGGACCAAACCACCCTCCTAATTAATGCATGAATATGGAATAGGCTCCCTGAGGAATGTGTCAGGCACATAAGGGACACTTGACTCCAAATGCATCTACACCTCCCAGCTGTGCCATATTTTAACTGTGGAGCTACAGTTAACCACATGTATGGTTAACCATATGCACACTTTCGCTATGTCAGAAAAATGATAAAAACCTACACAAAACTTGCCCTCACAAATTGTGTTAGCAAATCCAGCAGACTACTCAACCAAACTATGTTTTATTTCTGTTATCCTGCCCTAAATGCATATGCATAAAGGAGAAAGGTACAATTTACTGATTACATGCAAGGTGGGCTCTCCGATGACAAGCAAACTGCTCTTCCAGGCCAGTGAGCTTGTTTGATAAATAGCATGCATGTCTCCCGGCACAGAATACATTTGAAACACGGTACAAAAGCCTCAGTAAATCTGTCCCTGTGTGTCTGTTTATCAATCAACAGTCAGTCCTGAATGGTGACTTCTGACGGGCATTTACTCTTCTAACTCAACACAAGAGTTGACTGATATTTAAACCTAAGCTGCCTAAACCAGCCAGAAATAATTGTTTCACATCAGCACTGAGACCTTGTGTGGGCAAACTAGATAACACCACATTAATCTGCTGAAGTAGCTTGTGAGGGAGAGAAAGGAGAAAGTGAGCTTGTGAATACTTTTTCTGGTCCCTTGTGCACTTCAGTAGTTTGATATCATCAGTAGCTTGTCTTTGTTATGTGTGCTTTAAATTGTCTGGGAATGTTTATTATTGCATTCATCAAATGTCACTATGAAATATTTCATAGTGACTACTGTAACTACTATAGTACTAAAAGATAATTATTTCACTTTA
Source organism: Toxotes jaculatrix (assembly GCF_017976425.1). Taxonomy (NCBI): domain Eukaryota; kingdom Metazoa; phylum Chordata; class Actinopteri; family Toxotidae; genus Toxotes; species Toxotes jaculatrix. Next base: position 9,918,053 of record NC_054396.1, on the reverse strand, counting down.
CGTTGCACCACTTATACTTTAAAATAACATTTATCACCTTTTCTGGAGATTAAACTGAAGGCACATAACCCATACATTTAACTTCACCCCCAGCTAATGATTTATTTTCTTCATAAGTAATTCTCATTCTGTGAGGTGACGTGAACGTACACTGAACCACTGTAACTTGATTGAGAAACTGCAGAAAGTTGTCTCTCTCCAGGAGAGAGCGTTCACAGCTCTTTGATGTGAGGGATCAATGGGAAGAAAATAAATCTCCTGCACCACTTACTGAGAGCAGAGAAAATGTTATCTGCAGTTTTTTTTTTGAGAAGTAACAGAAAAGTAATGCACAAAATAAGTAACACGTGTGGCTTATGTGAAATATGTGTAAATCACTGTTCCACAACTGTATTATATACTGTGCTTAATAGGATTACACCAGCATTTGTATCACAGAGCTATTAACCTTTCCTCTTTAGGTTTCCTTTAATAAGGGCAAAGTGGGTGTCCCCCAACAAAGACAAGCCAGTGTTATAGCGTTTTCAGCCATTGTGATTTTAATTAGAGGAATTTGGCCGCAGTCAACATCATCAGATCCTCTCATTTGTAATCTGAGTGAGTTGGCCGGGGTTGACGAGCTGACGTCCAAGACTCAATCTGACTCTTTAACCCCTCTGAGTGGACAGATTTTGTTCAACTCACCATCTCAGGCAAACGCTCTACTGCAGGAACCTTGTTGAAAAGTGCATTAAACCAGAAAACTGTGGCAAAACACCATGATAGAAAAAAAAACTGCATATATACATACAGCTAGTGTTATTTAGGTGTTATGGAGCCTCAAATTTCACAAAAAAACTCCCGTTATTTACAGTTAAAAGAGTCTTCCATGCATAAAAAGTGACAGAAATATGTTTGCTGCAATTAAAAGATTATATTAGAGGAGACAGAACTGAGCTCACAGAGAGTGTGTTGTAAAGTTCAGTCCCAGTCACTCAACAGATTACTCAGGAAATGTTGCAGTCAGTGGGTTTGAACTAAAGATAAAATGACTGTTCTTGCTGTGTGCTCTATAACAGTCATACATCTAGTCTCTTCCAGCACTTCACATGGCGGGGAGTCAGACAGTGCCACAGGGGGGCCGCGGCGCTCTGTGCTTGGGCGTGCCATCTCAGGCGAGTGGCAGGCTTTCACCACGTGGACCACCTCTACTTTATTAGATTAGACTCTGGCCCTCCTCGGGTTCGTAATTGCATTTGCCTGATGCTGTGTATTTAAGAATAGCACGGCCTTGGTCCCCGTGGCCCTCCCCTACCTGATTTCCCAGCTGCCTCCAGGGGGAGCAGAGCAGCCCCAGGATAAGAAGTCGTCATGACAACCAGGAGGCAACTAGTGAGGGGAAAATGGAAAGACCTACTGTAGTCTTCCTGTCTCTCTCTGTGACTTTGCACTTTCTTTCCCACTGCATTTCTTCTTTGTTATTCACAGTTTCTTAACATCTATGAGGCAGCTCATTTTGGTTCGTTTGTTTGCATCCTTTGTTCTTGTTATGAGAGGGACAAAAAAAAAAAAAACAGCAAATGTTGCTTTCTGCTGGGTCTCACTGGGAGGGAGAAATGAAGGGCTGTCAAACGGGGACTCGTATTTCATCCTGTCCATAATTTATGGAGAGACTAGGTTTAGGAAGGGACATTAGGCTAACATGGGGGGGTGCTTGTTATAAGCATCCCCCATGAGTCATAAGCAACTGGAGGGGGTACAAATCGATGGTGACACATGTTTCTGCTAGCTACAGAGTGCACTCGATGCCATTTTCCCATCTTAAGCATTTGCAGATGAGCTCCAATTAAATATCATTATGTGTCAGTGATACTTTGTGGCAGTGGTGAGCAGTTTGTTTGAGGCTACTAAGCCGGGCTAGTTAAGGTTTCCTGCTAGCATGCTAACAACTATGGCCGATATGACTTACCTTGAAAAAGGCCCACTATGCAGGGTTGGGACTTTGATCCCCTCCTCTCTGCTTTGCTTTAGTGAGACAGCAAGGTTTATATGGCGTGGGACAGTGACATTCTTTTGAACTGGGAGTTGCACCAGCCGGGGGTAGTATATCATAAAGCACAACCTTTCAGCTAATCACAAATTACAGCCAGCCTCTCCTCCAGTCTTGATCCAGCTCTCTCCACAGGGAAGCCAGGGCCAAGGAGAAGAATACTAGCTCCTGCCAAGTCCCCACCACTCCCCACTACAAGGTGCTTATAAATCGGCATCCTCACAGATAGGTCAAGGTTTTGATTTGGTCGTGACCTTAGTTCATAAATCTGAATGATGTAGGGGCCTTGGTAAAAAGGCTGCTGGATCAACTCTCAGATGGGACACCCCTCCCTCGCTTTCTGTCTCTTTCTCTCCATCTCTGACTCTCTCCCCTCTTCCATCTCTCCCCACCTCACGTCCCTTTTTCAGTCCCCACTGCAGTCTCGAGTCCCTGGAGCCTTTATAACAGGCAGAGAGAGAGAGAGAAAGAGAGAGAGAGAGATGGCGAGGGGGTGAAACAGGCAATCAATAAATCAATATGTTTTGCGCCACTAAGCTAGGGTAAGCTCACTCTCTCAAACCTGCGTGTGCATGTACGCACACACACACATACACTCACTTATCATCCTAGCAAATTTCTTTCAACACACACACACACACAAACAAACAAATGAAGGCCCAGGACAGAATGTCCCTTGCCAAAAGACATTTTGTTGTTTTAGGGACTTGCTTTTTTTCTCATTCTATTTCCTGTTTTGGATCATTAAGCCATTGATTTTTGTTTCAACGGGTAAGTGGTGGTGGGGACCCCCTGGGAGCCAGCTGAAAACCTCAACAGAGTGGCCCCAGCAGGAGTTTCTCTAGTTGTGACAGGCTGCTCCCAAGGGCCAGTGGGCCCTCTTAACTCTGCAGGGGGAGAAACTATCATCTGAAATCAGTCATTGTGCCTCAGGATTCCCAGGCCCTCCACCATAACAGTATTCAGTTGGATAGCTATAGATTTCTTTTTGTTAAATGTCTTTGCATCCACTGGAAGTACAAACTTGTGCATTTAGTAATAGATTTGGATCCTGGTCTGCGCAGAAATTTTTGGAAGTGCACAAATGCTCAATTCTCTTCATGGATTTTAAAGGATGTAAAAAGTTGGCTGGGGCAGCTGCTTTCCTATCACTATGTCCAATATTTTTAGGTCCGTGGCGGCGGTGAGGGTAGAGGAAAGAGCTGGAGAGATACAGTGAGATACAGTAGCAACCCTGGCAGACCAAGATTCAGTTGGCCAACAGCCAGCAAGATATTACAGTCAGATATATAGTAACACAGATGGATGCACTCAGCCTAAAGAGGCTGACATATTGGCCAGCGCTGTCATAAGAATGACATAATACCTTTCCTGACAGGTAATGAAAATAAAGGCCGCTCCACCGCAGAGTTGCATAAGCGCTTTAACTTAAGCTCATACAACGTAAAACATTACCCCTGACATATGGGATATCCCGAGGGAAGTGTTCACAGTGGTTGGATGTTAAAGGTGGAGGTCTGACAATTGGAAGTAGTCCCCTAACGTGCTGTAGATGTAACTCTTGTTTTCAGCACTCACAAACAAAGCATCCACAGGGTCTACTATGTGGCACCTTGATATAAAGATATTATTCTACATTTCATTACTATGGTCCATCTCCGTTACTCGATCATGCTCCCTCAGGAAATGCAGGAATACAGGAAAAATGTCTGCCCTGGCAACTTTCTTTTTAATGCAAAACTGTTCAAATATGTGGACAGTTATATGTCTCACATATAAATCAATTATTGGTCATATCAGTGGTGCAAGCTACTGACAGTCTAGACCTTGTTAAACACAAAGAGAATCAGAAATTTTTTTTAAAAATCTACTAACTAAACTCACATTCTATTAGATTTCTCCACACCAGATGTAGTTATATTTGAACCAATCTGGCTTTAACCATTCTGGCTTTACCCTATTGCATCATTATGGCCAAATACATCCCTGAGGTGGTTGGATCACCTACACCAGTGCATCTTGGGTGCATTTACACATGCAATTTTAAGTGGTTAAGCTCAGTCTGGACAAAATCCAAGTTAATTTGAGTAATTTTGTGCCAGATGTAAAGGGGGTCTGTTTCACAAGATGAGATAAATATGAAAAACTGCAGTGTTTTGGCACCACTCCTGCAAAGTACATCAAAGCATAGGGCTCAAATTAATACCAAGGGAGAATGGCATGTGAGCAGAAGCTCCTCTGCTCAATAACACAAGACTGTGATGCCGTGCAGTCAGGGAACTGTTAAATTACGGACATTTTAAAGTCAGACTGTATAATTTTCAGGGAAGGAATAGCATAATCTTCTGCTTACAAATGAAAAGTTGAATTCCTAAGCAAGAAAACACATCCTTGCTCATTTCCATACAAGCTGAGGTTTTGCTGCTACAGCCTTATTTGGTCTGGTATAGCCAGTTGCCTATGGTGGCTACTAAACTTTAGACAGTTATCATGATACTGAGTCAGTCTGTTAATTTTATAATCTTTCTTTACTTGAACTGCTGCCACGCCACAGTTTGGCATGTCACAAATTAACATTTCAGTGATTTTATCTCAAATATGTCTTCACAAAAGAAGAAAACATATTTATCAAATGACATTCTGACATGCTAAAAACTCAGTGTAACGGTTTTAAAAAGCAGTAGTAATAAAGTTAAAGTTAAAACAAACTAATTCTGTAATTAATTCAGTGTCAGCTCTATAATAATCTGAAATTTGCTAACATAGCTAGCATTAGCCCCCTTAGGCAACTGGTCATACCAGATCATGTGAGGCCGTAGCAGCCAAACCCTTGTGTGTATGTAGCTGAGCACTGGTACATTTCAGTGCTTATGAATCCAACCTTTTTTTTTTTTTTTTTAAAGAATAACAATGTGTTATTTCTCCTTTTAAAACTGATACAGTCCTACTTTAAAGCTTCCTTGTTACAGGTCTACTTATGATGCCTTCAAAGACTAAGACCACTCAGTTTTACTGAATAATAAGCGAAAGTAAGGCAATAAATACTAGTAAAGTAGTATGCAAAAAGGAATATAACTGTCCTTAACTAAGCTATCCTGCTGTTTTCCTCCTCTCTCCTTGCCACTTCTTCATTCACATCCTCTCCCCTCCTCTTCCCGTCCCAGTCTCCCTGTGTTAGAAAGGAAAGGCACCTGGAGATACTTTACAGGTTCAGTTTGAAGGAACTTTTCCTCCATCAATAATGAAATTGTATTCCCCTCTCCTCCCATCTCTCTCTCTCTCACTCCTCCCCCACGGAATGAACCAGGTGCTGCTACTTAAAACTCTCTCTCAAACTTACTTTCTCAACTCTCTTCCTCTTATCCTAAGCTAAACCTTCATTTCTGCGTGAGGAAAGAAACAGAAGGTGGTGACAAATTAAAACTGATGTAAACGAAAGAAGATACAAACAGAAAGAACAATCAATCTACGTTATAGAATAAAATCATATGAGAAAATATGGAGAAACTGTGGTTCATATTGTGACCAAAGTTCAATTTCCTTTTCAGTGCTACATTTATTTTCATGGTCACCTGTCTTCATTTTCAGTCTCCCCTTGGCTTTTTCTTGTATGTGGCATTACAGAGAGAGCATGCATTGACATTATGATGAGGCCACTGAATAGCTGAGGCCATCAGTGTGAATATGGGAATGACTAAGAGTAATAAAGGACAAAGACGAGAGACATATTGACATTTTGACGGTTGCGTCCTTGGCTCTTGAAAAAAACGATAGATTCTTTCTTGCTACCCTGAGTGTGATTTGTTGCTCACGTTGTGTGTGTGTATTCTTTCTGTGTGTGAGTGTAGGCAGGCTAGTACAGTGCATGCAAACATCAGTGCTCGCGTGTGCTAATGTGCATGCTGCATTCAATCACGTGCATGTGCATATTTTTGACTCTTAAGTGTGTGGGAGTGAGAGAACATTCACATCGCCCACCTGGGCTCTAGCTGGGAGCCAGTGGAGCTGTCTTACTGAAAAAAAAAAAACTCCCTGTTGTTTCTTTGGCGGAACCTAACAGGCAGATTTGACTGTATCACTTCCTTCTTACTCCTCCTCCTCCACTCTTAACTCCTCTCTTCTCCCTCGATCTGCTCTGTTCTTCTGTTCCCGATACTCATCTCTTTCTCTCCTCTTCCTCTCTTCCTGCCTTTTCTATATTTAATCAGCCAGGGAGTGTGGAATTAGCGATTAATGGTGGAAATATGCAGGCAAGAGAAGCAGTGTGTGCATATGTGTATGTGAGAAAAAAGAGAAGAGTTGATCTCTCACTTATCTGCTTAGATTTCCACCCATCATGTCAGTGTTCGGAGAGATCAGAGGAGCATTGGAGTTAATGAATTGCGTAATAGCCCTTGCAGGGTTTTGGTTGGACACTACAGACATGTATGACTCTGTGCTACTTCCCTCCCTCTCACTCTTCCCTTATGTTGCTGGTGCCTTTTCTTTCTGTACTTGGGCGACATTAGCCCCGCATGAAAAAAGGCCCTGTTTTGTTTTTTGTTTTTTTATTTCAATAGGAGGACTGCATTGAGACACCTGCAGTGGTGCCATTGTGAAGGACTCCATCAAAAAAAGGCTTGGCCACCCAGGAAAAAAAAAAAAGTTCCACCTAACTTAACTTTTGCACAGAGTTGGATTGTATTTTTATTTTTTAATTTAGTTTTTTTTTTCTCACCAGTACCCAAAGCATTTTTTAAAATATTGTTGTTTACCCTCTGAATGCCTGGTTAGTCGGCATTAAAAAGAAAAAAAAAACAGAAAACAGTTGAACAGGAAAAAAAATCTGTTGGCAATATCCAGAAATCAGTGCAACATAGTCTCAGCTGGTTAAAGAAAAAGTGCCACATTTTGGGAAATAAGCTAATTTGCTGTCTTGCTGAGAGTTCAATGACAAGATCTGTTGCCACTCAAACATCTGTCCAGTGAATATACAACTACCAAACCGCCAATTTAGAAGTTCTTATTTTCATACTTTTCTGTTTCTGTTGTTAGACAATAGTGATTTCATCAGGACTCAAATACTACCTGTTTTCTATGCTCCAACAATAACGTTTCAGTAAAATCACCATGTTATGATTATTGTCTGACAAAATATTAACAGGGGACAAAAAGTTTCTCTTTTAACATTACTCTTTCTTAACTTTCCTTCACATTAAAAGCTGAGGGAAGTGTGTCTTCTCTAGAGACCATTATTGAACAAAGGGCCCGTATACATTTTTATGATTGTTTTTCATAACTCTGTCTCTCCCTGGCTTTTCCCAATACAAGGGCAGGCAATTGTGAGTGACAGCTCATTACGACACCATCTTCTTACCCCCTAACCTCATGAGACGAGACAAAGAGCTTGTTTATGTGTGTGTGCACATGGGCAAGAAAGCGTGTGGGCGTGCATGTGTGCAGTATGGTGCATATTTGAACATAAGAGTGGTTGCATTTCCTCGCCAAGTATATTCATAGTATGTTTGCCCATGCTGCTATTTGTGTCTATATTTACATCTGCATATGCTGTAAGGTATCTTTCATATGCACAGGCCTTTCAAGTCAGCTCTCACTCCCTTCTTCTCATACACACACATTCACACACACGCACGCACACACTCACACACACACACACAGAGTCCAGCGATATGCAGCTCATGAATACTCCCACAGCAATTATGGGAAACCCACTCATCGACTCTGTACGTCAGTAATGGCTGGAGAAGAGGACAAAAGTTGTGGGGGGATGGAAGTGAAAGCATTCTGCTCAGTTCAGAATATGACAGCATTTGAACTTGTTTTTCTTTTTCTTTTTTTTTTTTATTCATTAGATAAGTGAAAAGCAAAAACCCAGTGATGGCACACCAGTACCAGCCATGATTTATGTTCACCTCTGGAAAGAGAAAAGTAGAATTTATGGCTTTCTCGTCTGGCCTAATCTTTACTATATGCTGCAAAGCCCAGGAAATGCAGTAAGCTTAGAGGGAGAGGGAGAGAGAGAGGCTGAAAATTGTCCTCTACACTTTCTCTAGTTAGCTTTTTTCTTTTTTTTCCCCCCTCTCTTTCTCTCACTTACTAACCAACTCTATCACATTTTGTCCTTGTCGTTTTTCTTTTTTTTTTTTTTTTTTTTCAGGAGCACCCATACATACACACACGGCGCGCGCTTGGGTGCACACACAAGGTTTGAACACTTCTAATCACACACATGCAGGTGCACTATGCACACAGACGCACGCTCGCACATAAACTGAGAGCTGCTCAGCCCCTCAGCGACACCTTTACTTCTCTCGCACCAATTTTCTCACACTTGTTCATTCTCTGTCTTCTCCTCTTTCTTTCTCTCACTGCCTCACTCCGCACCTCCGCCCTCAGCCGCCTCCACATATAGATCCTTTCTTTTTATAGTCAAAGCTATAGTCCCCATGGCAACATCAGAGTTGTTGATTGCCAAGGTGCTGTACGTCTAATTATGTAACTATCGCAAGGGGTTGTGTTGTTAGTGTGTGTGTGTGTGTGTGTGTGTGTGTGTGCGCTCTGCAGCGTATTTGTTTCTCACCCCAGCAGAGTCCTCTATTAGCAATGCCTCTTTTTGAGTTGGATCAAGCTGTGGTGTGATAATCGATCTGTGTTCAGAGTCAGATGTGATGTTTTATGTCAAATGCTACAAAATAAAACATTCGTACATGCTCAAAATGGAATACCTGATATGTTTCACGTACACATATGAATTGGGACTGTGTATGCATCTGTGTGTGCGCCTCATTTGCACATGAGGTTTAAGTGTGTGAGGGTGCAGAGTATGAATAAGTGCATGTCACAGGCAAGTGTGAAGCTATAACAGGTTTTGACAGGGTAAAATCATTTGGAGGTGCAGATGATGTGCTTTTTCTATCCAGTTACGGTGTGACAACAGAACTCTCTACCGTCGATTCCTATTAAAGCGTTTGCAGGAAGCGTAAACCCTGTCTACTCTCATTCCACATCGATTCTTATCCAGGTAGAGCACTGAAAAGATGGAGGGAAGCAGGAGGTTGGGGGGGGGCACTGTATTATGCATTAACTCGCTGTGGAAAAAATAGTTTTCACACTCACACTCATTTACTCTATTCGACAACAAATCCGTGCAGGAGAAGAGGAGGGAGAAGAACGAGGGAAAATAATAAGATGTGGAAAACAAGAATAGAAAGGAAAACAGAAAGAGCACTACATTTGCATTTTAACCTCTCATTCAAAACTGCTCGAAAAAGCCGTCCCACTACTGCGAGCATTCAGGCCGCTTGCCAGTGAAAGAAGGAGAAAACAGGAGGAGATAAAGAAGAGGTGGGCTGGTGTGAAATGGATCAAACAAAGGATGTGAGAAAAGCGTTGCTGTTCTCGACCAACTGCAGGCAAAAGAGAAAAGAAGTGGAGGAGGAGTGGGGGTGTGTGATAACTTGCAGCTTTTAAAATGTCTGTGTTTTGTAACTAGTTTTTGAACAACAGGTCTTCAGAAAGTTGGAGAAAGTATTTTGTGAGCCACGGTAGTTAGTGAGCAAAAAAATTTATTTTTTTTAATTTAATCAGGGAGCAGGATGAATCTGTGAATGAAAGTTCAGGAAAAAAATAGTAAGCGGGCCTTTGAGCTGAGATTATTTTATTACACATGTAAGGTCAAGAATATCTTCCTCACTCAAAGATTAATCTGATGTGAATATGTGTGTGTGTGTGTGTGTGTCCTGTGTGTATGGCTGTCTATCATCCTTCATGTTCTGTGTATGCTTGAACATGTGTGGAAAAGCCATGTTGATGAAGGAATTAGCGATGATCAGAGGGTCGAACAGAGAGAGGCTTGCTTCCGTTTGTGATCTGTGTGTGTTTCCCTTTCACCTGCCTTTGTTGAGACGTACGGATCGGGGTATGCACTACTGGGACAGCAGCACCACAGAGTGAGCAGCAGCATATAAACGGGCAGAGAATCAGGGCGACTGCGTTTTTCATTCACACGGTTGCTCTGAGTAGGATCTCAGTGCTATAGTAGAGAAAGCAATTCATATTGAACTGCTTTAGGACAATTTTTTTTTCTTTTGTGAGTGGGATGTGAGGTAAATTAACATGTAACCTCTGCTGTCCAAATTCATCAGCCGCAATTATTAATCGTCTTGAAACCCCTGCCATCAAACCCACTTCAGCAGTAAATCAGAGTGGTAACAAGTCCTTAAAAACATTTGCATGTGTGAAATTGTTCGGATTAAGTTTTGGTGCAGTACTTCATCATCTTGCAACGTTTTGAACATAAAGATATACTGATAAATGAGGGCCAATGTCTCATTTGCCGTAATGCACCCTGCAGCCACGTTGTTGTTCTACTGGCCACCACAGTGCTGCGGTGTAACAGCCAACGAAAGCACAGTCTGTGCCAATTCATAATTCATCTGGATGCTGTTTTTTTCCTTAGTATTTATTTCGCTCCTGTCCACTCAGCCTGACTGCAGCATGCCACTCCATCCCAGCCCAAACAACTGAGCCAGAGCGACCCATTGTCAAAAAACACTTTTCTCATCCTTGATCTGACGTGAAACAGATTGCCCATCTCTGTTTGTCTGTAAAGATGAGAGGGGGATAAAGGAGAAGTGAATGCAACAAAAGGAAAGAGACTGGGATGTTTTGCTTTATAGTACTGTTTGCCCTCACACACAGACATTGATCTCTCCACAATATGTTTCACTTAAACATCAAAAGACAGGTTTGGTGTTTGGTCGTATGTCAGGATAAAGAATTACAGCGGAAGGAAACAGGAAAAATACCCACTGAGATGTGTAGACATTATTGGAGATTAAACCTGATGTGAATCCAAGTGGGACTTAACCATTCATCAAATTTCACGGCTTTATTGATGCTTCTACACACTAATCTGAACATTCTTGTCAAATTGTATTCTGGGTATTTTATGGGCAATAGAAGTTGTTGTTTGCTTGCACATGGTGCAAATGACACAGGAGCTGTTTTTGAGTTTTTGACTTCTGGTGCATGGAGGAGTCACACCAGTTTGAAGAAAATTCTTGAAATAACCAAAACCTGATGTATGCTTTAATGCAGAATTAACAAGAAGACATTATCAATTAAGAAATTGCTAACGTTTTACAAATTATGAAATGTTTTCCCCCAGCAGTGCAAAATTTTCTGAAGGTTTTTTAAAGGGAGTTTTGTTACTTAATATTTGTATAAAATTTAGCACGGCATTACCATTTACCAGCATTGTGAATGCTTAGGTTGTAGTACATTATAAATATAAGTAAATTATACATTAAATCACTTAAAAACTGAGGATTGTCTTGCTCTACTAATTTTTGGTTTATAATAATATTGGCAAAACAATGCATAAAGTCCATATGATGTGCACTAAGGTAGTTCAGCTGTTACAGAAATCCAGTCTTGGAAAAACCACGCTCCTCCAGCTTTATTTTGTTGTCAGTAGGTCGTAAAATACTTTTTGTCAAGCATATATTATGAACCGCGCATATTGTTAACTGCACCTCATGTCCTATTCAGCATCACTGAATAGGACATGAGCTAGCATGCTGTTACCATTGGGCAATATTAAAAATTCCTAACCTTAATTTTATATAGGCTTCAAAAACATCCGCTTCACAAGCTCCATCTGCTGAGTGACTTGTTGGCTGGAAAAACATTTGTTACCAAGATTAGCCTGTGCACTTGCTAAGAGGATCACTGAGTATGAAGTGAGGCGATGCTATTTGACTGACTGACCTGAATTTCACTCCCAATGAACACATCTTGTGCCATGGGAAAAATAACTTTCCCCCACTCACACACACACTGATTCCAGCTCCATCAGTCACATTACGGCACTTCCCTCTGCAGTCTGCAGTGGTCCAGTATTAGTGGTATGAAGGGTGTGGGCTGCCCTTTCTCTACAGATGTTGTAAAATACTTCTGTGACTCCAGAGGTTGCAAAAGTCAATAAAATGAAAATTTTACATGGACTGTAGGAGCTTTGTTGGAAATGTAGGGGGGGGGGGGGTATTCCATGTGATTTTAATGCTCCTGTGAATTAATGTAAAATCAATGGTTTTAAAATAGGTTGTCCTCTTTGTGACCACTAGTGAAATCTATTACATACACACTAAACGTTTCTAGTTTTTTCAGCTAATCTTTCTACTGAGGGTTTTTTTTTTTATCTTTCAATACATGGGCCCAGTTTCCCAAAAGCATCTCAGGGTTATAACCATATTTGTTCAGCTAATGTTTCCACTGGCATGTTTCCATCCCAAGATGAGTGTTGTGTGTTGCATGCTGAGATACTTTGGAAAGCAGATCCAGGTCGAGTGCCAGTGGTTCATTTGACAGTATGAATACAGGCATTTGGTTACACTTGGACCCAGTGGCATTGCTCCTGCAGAGAATCTCAACATCTGGACCAGCTCCCTTTCAGACACTTGTTATCAAATACAGTACACTGAAGAATCAGAAAATATATGTATGAACAGAGAGCACAAAAAAACCCCCAAACACCTCAACATTCAAATGGGACGGAGACAGAATGAAAGCAATTGGAATGTAAAAGAAAAAAGGGCCTTCAGCTGCAGAATGTAAAATAGAGCGAGTTTTGACAATAGTAGAGGAGGAATATTATAAAGGCAGCCTTCCTTGCTTCCCTGAGAGAGTTTCATGGAGTGCTTTCTCACTGTGATAATGAAATGACCTGGCCTGCACTGCTCCACTCTCTCTCTCAAAAACACATCTGCTAGACGAGGGTGAAAATGAGAAAATCTTACCTCCTCTCCCGAGTTTCGTAAAGCATACTTTCAATATTCTTTTTCACAGACAATGATGGGAGTGTGAGTGACTGTGTGCTCATGTGTCCTTGTGAGTGTTGTGTATTGCTGCAGCCGTGTGTGCATGTATTAGTTTGTGCGCTGTTTTGGATGCTAGCACTTGCACCGTCTTTGAGCAACTTGTAATAAACTGTATCTGAAGCACATTTGACATAACAAGGTGCTGTACAGAAATTCAGTGGATAGAAATCCCATAGAGTTGTCATCGTAACAGCGTTTTTGTAACTTTGTTTTTGTGGTTCGCACGCAGTGAAATCAATACAGTAAGCAGCAAAACTCAGACCAAGGACTTCAATTTTGTCCCATTTCAAGGTAGAATCCAATAAAGCAAACTATAGTCCCACACTGTTTTGAGCTAATCTTGTGGGCCTCGCTAGACATCCAGGCCGTACTAGACTGATTCAGAAGAATGACTCACCAGTTTGGTACAGCACAGACTGCATGCAGTCCATGAATTCCCTCAGCTTCTGGTTAGCAGGGAATCTATGGCAGCACTGAGGCAGAGCACTGTCATTGAGTTACATAATCAACAGAGGAGTATAGCAAGAATGTGTGTGTGTGTATATGTGTGCGCCCGTGCATTTGTGTAGCCGCAGTTCTTTTTGAGCTGTCGATCATGTGGTACACCAAGGCCACTCTAACACAAGGCTGCTGAGGTGGACTTTCAGCAACAATGGAGCTTAGCCGGTGCGAGTGTGTATATGTATGTGTGCGTGAGTCCATGTGTGCGCTCGCTACAGTTTTTAAAGGCACGTCTGCGGATGAATAGGCGGTCACATTTACAAGGCAGCATGCTACATACGAGAAATTAGGTGTGCATGCTGAGAGATGAGCCAATTTACTGCACATGTTGACTCACAAGGATGCATTTACATATCTATTGTGTGTGTGTGCTTTCTTGTATCCCGTTGTATGTTGTATATTGTCCTTGTTATTTTGCATGTTTGTGTCTGAGCCAAGCTTGGACGTATAAGCATGCATGTCTCGTGATAAGCTTACCCACATGTGCCTGTTTGTGTGTGCTCATGTGTGTGTATATGTATGTAAGTCTACATCTCAGTGCCTTTTTGTGTAAATGTAGATGGGATTTTATTTTCCCACTGGCATTAGGCTAAAGAGAGCTTGTTGTATTGTCTGTATATTGTATTGTTTCTGCTGCTCAATGCTGCCATCTGGCTTTGGCTAACTCCACCACAGACATCCTCGGGGAGCTATCCGTGCTCGTCGGCGTCTGGTTTTAACAACTGTTTTGGGATCGGTTGTCCAGTGGGCTGGTGCTAACTCACCCTATTATGAGCAGGATGATAAAACTGACCTTGAAGCAGTTTATGGGTCTGGGATAATGGAAACCACTGATAGAGAGCCCATGAAACTGCACTCAGCTTTCAGTGACAAAAGAAAATAATGGTTTAACCACTTAATATTATTTTGAACTGTATCTAAAAATCTATGAGCAGATGAGAGATTTTGCATGTTGCTGCTCAACTACATTGACAAATTAAGGGATTCACAGACTAATCTGTCAGGTTAGTTCACTGGATTCTAGACATTAGGAATGAATATTACTATAAAGTCAAGAACTGTAGTTTTTTAATTAAAAATAAAAGTCATAACTGAAAACAAATGTTATAATGAAGGATAGTACAGAAATTATTGGGGCAGGGCAGAAAGGGGGGGTGGTATTGCAGTTTTTATTTTTGCTGACAAGAAGATAGTTCAGATTTTTTGGGAGTGCAGGGGAAGGTCTTTTTATGTTTTCTCATCCTCTCTTTAAATCTTATTTTAGCCCTCCCTTGTAAGACTTGTTATATAAAAAGTAGTGTTACATGTGCCATGGATCACAGAGGGGTGTTTTGTCAAATGCAGGCGACAGCATTAGTGCTGTTATATTATTTAGAGATTTAAGGAGGAGGTTGCAATTTGTTTTGGGGGTTTTTTAAATAGATTTTTATATAAGTTATAAAGTATAAAGTTCTAAAGTAAAACATAAAGTTCAGTCCCACTTCACACTCAAATAATTTTTGTACAGTCCCTAAAATCTCAGTGCAGAGTGAAATTAAAACCAGGAAAATTAAACATAACCTCAGAGGGTCAGTGCCATCATATACCGTGCAGGTTAAGACCAGTGCTTGCATATAAAACCAGTGGAGGTGGAACACAATTAGGTCAGATTGAGGCCAGACCATTTGTATGGGTCACGGTAAAAGCGCTCATATGTATGCAGGCTTATAGGCCCCCTGGGAGCACTGGGTTGACCTTGTCCCATACTCTGATCTATGTCCTCATCTCCCCCCATGTCCTCTTTTCCTCATTCCTCTGCCATGTCTCTCCTCTTTCCTCCCCCCATTTCTTTTTTTATTACCACATTTCTCTATTCTCAACCCCCCTCCCTTCTTTTTTTTTTTTTTTTTTTTTTTACTGTTTTCAATTAGTTTCTCTTCTTTCTCACCCTGTTCGGTTTCAGTCTTCTTATGATCACTCTTTTTCTTATCTAACCCTTTTTTTATTCACATCCTTCCTTCTCTCTTTCATTTTTTTTAAAACTAATTTTTAACTCTCTTTTTTCCATTCCTCATTTTCTTTATCCCCACTCATCCTTTTTCCATATCAACAGCCGGTCTGATAAATAATGCATCACAGCACATTAAAAACATTAGTAGGGTTCTCTTGGCTGTCCAAGAGAGGGAGGAGACGAGGGAGAGGAAGGAATGGGTAACTCCATTTTAAATAAGTGTTATGGAGAATGATGTGATTTAATATCAGCAGCAGAAAATCTCCACAAAAGGGTGAAGGTCCGAGCATTAATTGTGTTTATGTCGTGACATCGTGCCCTCGTGCTCAAAGGTTTTTTTCTTGCCTTTGGTGAATCATCTGAAAGCTCCAGGATTCATTAAGATGATGACTGTATCAGCAAACTCAGAAGAAAAGATTTAATGACATTTAGCAAAACACTGATGCTGCATCACACAGAACCTTGACCTTTCCCTCCTCCCCTTTCACCCTCAGCTTTCTCCTCTCCTCTCTCCTCCTCTCTCACCCCCCACAACCACCGCTCCACCGCCCCTCCCTTCCCCCTCCATTCCTCCTGGCAGCGTGGCGATTGGCATTATTAAAAATTGATTGGCGGCGAACGTTTAGCAGGGTGGCGAGGTGGAGAGGGAAGGTTTGACAGGCAGGAGTGAAATGAAAGGAGGGCCTCAGCGGACACACTGTGGAAAGGTCTCACCGGGGGACAGACAGTGTGTGTGTGTGTGTGTGCACTTCTGTGTGTGCACAGCCTTGTGTGTGAGGCTGAGAGAAGGTTGTGCAGCAACATTTTGCAGTGAGGCTTAGGAGTTTGAAAACTCACACAAGATACTGTGTTTATACTATGTGCAAGTGTTGATTTTTCTGTATATGTGTGCATGCGCGTGTGTAGATCAACAATATAACTCGTCCACATAGACCACATCATGAATCATGATAGCATCCAGCAGCAGCCACTGAGATGATACACAGTCACAGGAGCTCTGCTGACCCAAAGTTACTTCCTCTATCTATCGTTCCCTTCATCCCTCTGCTTATCCCCCTTTCCAACCCTTCTCTCTCCTTTCATCTCACATCAAATAGTATTTCCAACCCATATTCCCAACCAGCTATTCCCCCAATGGCTATAAGTGCTACAGCTTTGGAGATTTTCAATACACTTTACCCGCAATTTGGCTGAGTGGCTCTAAAAAACTTTATTTTAGAGGAGGAGGAGGGTAAAAGCATGTGCCATTACATGAGTACATGACGCTGACTGGTTTCTTTGTCTTTTGCTTCTCTTTCTGTCACAGATGAACAGACCGATCCAGGTGAAGCCAGCAGACAGTGAGAGTCGAGGAGGTACTGTAAGCCCTTCCTTCCCACTTTTCCTTCCCCCTTCTCTTCTATTTTCCTTCCTTTGTTCTAGCCCTGCAAACATGCTGCCTGCACATATCAGCCTCACCATTATCTGTCCCATTAGACGATGCCCTGTACCTCAACGCAGGCTGACAGCGCGGCCTGGCTGGACCCTCCAGTATCCAGAACACGTTATGTAAACAGCGCTCTTCCTGGCCGGCACGGCCTCTGGCTCCTTTCTTGGAGTTTCATCATATGCACTAATGCATGCACATGCACGCATACACACAGAAACACCCGCGTCTTGTCAAGCCCGAGGGGAAAACGGGTCACTTCGTTGATGCGAACTTGTCACAACTTCTTATCAACCAAATGAATTCAAATGACAGATCTGTGTGAATGAAAGTGGAAGTCTGGTGCGGTATTTTATGTATGTCGCACTGTATTGACAGCTAAGACAGCTTAAAGCTGATTTTCTATGTCTAGACATGTAATGACCTGTTCCTGACATCAATCAATAGACTGCACAAGAGAAGATTGATGTAGTTTGACCATTTTTGGCTGGAATCTTTCAAACTTTGCAGGTGTTAATATAATTGGCACCAGAGCGATTCTTCAGCCACAAGAAAGAAGGAAAGAGAAAGCGTAAAAAAGGGAAGAAATAGAGCATGCAAGGAGTTGAAGGTTGATAAGCACGGAGACGCATAAGACCTGAGAGAGAGGTGTTAGCCTGTAAAGAGAAAAAAAAAACTTTGAGGAAAGGAAGGGAGATTGTGCGACATCCTCTTCTATTTAGTTTAGTAGTGCTGTGAGTATGATTGATGGAGCAGGAGGGAACAGAGGCGAGCACTGAGCGTGAGGAAGCAAACTGAGGGCAATGCAGGACGTCCATACCTCTGTCTGCTATTTGGGTCTTTCTTTCTCTGCATGTGTGTCCTCAGCTCACTTCTATCCCTCTCCTCTCCACAGCTCTACTTTTCCAGGATTATTTCTGTGTCTCTTTCTTGACCATTCTCTTTCCCTTACAATTTTTTTTTTCTCCGGCATTAAACCAAGACTCGACATTACACTGCCAGGGTGTTAATTGCAGGGGTGGAAGACGAACTGAGATCTTTTACTTGAGTGAAAGTACCAGTGCAACTCCATAAAAGTATGTTTCATATAAAGTCAAGTAGTTCAGTCCAGTAGCTCCCAAACTAAGGGTTGGGCCTCCTTCTGTGGGTCAAAACCTGATCAGAAAGATGATGATGATGATAAATGAGGGTAGGAAAGAAGAAAAAATAAAGTTATACTTGCTTTGTTCCTTTGTTTTGGACTTTTCCTTATTTTCTCTCTTTTTGTGAAATAATTTATAATTCAACATCTTTGGACCTTGAACAGCTATTTAAATGAAGCCATCTGAAAGGTTTAATGGGAAAATCATTCTTGGGTGGAGCAGCTAACTACTCATAGACATCTGAAGCCAAAAACCAAAAACCAAAAAGACTGAGAGTCATTGGTTTAATCTTTAGAAAAACATTGTATTTTGGTTGCTTTTAAAGTTTTTTTGTTTGTGTGTTTGTTTGTTTGTTTGTTTTAATATATGATCTTAATCTGAAAAGTATAAGTACATCTGTAAAATATATGAATTGGAGTACAAAGAACCATATTAACCCCTGAAATGTACTAGAAGTCTAAAGCAGCATAAAATGGAAAGTACAAGTACCTCATACCGTTAAAGGTGTATTTGATAATGTCACAATGAAAATACTGTTAAAAGCGCAGCAAAGGATGAGATAATGATATTAGGCACTAATATTTTTTTATGATCCTTGGTAACACTAGTGCCTACAAAATATTAAAACAGAGAGAAGTCATTGTCATATTCTGTCTGTGAGCATGAGAGAGAGCTTTACATTGTTGTTGTGTATATTGATCTGCTCTGTGGCTGAATATGAGTGCGTGTGCACGTGTGTGAGCATGTGTGTCCTTTCCCAAAGAAAGATGTAATGTTTATTGGTGTCTTCCCTGGGGAACTGTAGACTTTGTCCACCAATGAGGTGTGTATCATGAATGTGTATGTGTGTGAGAAGATAGCGGGGGGGCGCGCAACATTTCAAGATTTGTGTGTGTGCGTGTGTGTGCGTGTGTGTGCATATGTGTGTGTCCTCCACCCCTGATGTGCACTCCACTCTTGTAAACACCCCCCCACCACCCAGTGCAAGGCCAGAGCGCAGATTAGTCTTGTTGACTCGGCAAGGACACCCTGTCAGGCACAGGCAGTGGGGAACGCGGACCCTAAGCATACATGCGCGCGCACACACACACACATTTACCCACACCTATACACACATTAATTTGCACACATTCAAAGGCAATTGCATTGAGGCTCATTAATTCCCCAACATATACATCCATTTTCACAAAGCTCAGATTCTGTGGAACGTAGAAACAGACGGCCCTGCGCGCTGACACATCTGCTGCTGTTGTGCACTAACACACTTTCACCGTCTGCCTCACAGTTCGCCTCAAACCCTCATTCAGTGACTCAATCATGCTGCCGTGTGCTGACACTAATGAACTAATGCTCAACCTCAGGCTGCCTTTATTTTTTATTCAAGCCCATACATTTAGAAATTGTATCTGCTTATATCGTCTTCCGATTCTATTTGACAGCATAAAAGTTATTTGAAAAAAGAATTTTTGGTTAAGGTTATTTGTTGCTTTCAGAGGGAGACTTTTCACTAAATGTACTGAAATGTCAGTTTTAAAATAGAGGAGAACAGCGGTTGCTAAGTTCAAAGGGGTGGTTGCTATGTGTCCATAAATTAGAACTAGATGAAAACATGTATTAAATTGGTGATGTGTGACTTGATGAACACCTTCTATACAGAAAGTGGGCATTTTATTTTGAAAGTGGGTTTATCGGTGCTTTCCAGTGGCCATGTTGTTGTTAGCTGTCTGCTGGAATAACCTCTGACTTTTGCATATTACTTGTTATTTGTTGTAATATATTTATTTTTACCCAATTTATTTGCTTCGCAGTTAAACTTGCTGTCTCATTATTGTGCAACAGGCACTTGTATCCTGTCTGTGATGCACTTTTAATAATAATCACAACAACAAATGCGCTGCACCGTTTAAACAAAGCCCCCCGGAAAGACTGTGGAACTTTACTTCGGAGTTCAATTAAATTTTAATTATGTCTCGACCTGAGGACAGGCACACCAACGCAGCTGTCTCATCTAATACCTGTGACAGACACAATTCCTTAACTGTAGGTAGTAGTTGTAAATGACTGATGCTGTGAAAAAAATGTCTGCATGGTGTGACAAGTCAGACCCATGGACATGCCGTTGTTAGTTACCATCATGTCTTGTCAGTTCATGTCTGCTGAAAGAGTCACCGGGATGTTATGAATAGAATATTGCACATAATGTATTCACATCTATGTAAACATAAAATATGGTAAAAGGAAATGGAAGATACGACCCGAGACTATAAGAGATTCACATTTAGTATATATAATTTATAAAATTCAACAGAGAGAGTTCTTTATTCTTCTTATGGGGATGTGTGGATATTCTATAGGTATAATAGTATGACACATTCAGGAGGTTTTCCTGCCCCAGATTCCACCAGTGTCCACGAAACAAGAGGGACAAATGTAAAACCTATTATTGTGTACAAAGACTGAGAAAATTGTGAAATTAGAGGTGTGTGTGGCTGCCTTAAATGAATGAGGACAAACATTAGCCTCTTTTCATTTTCCGAGTCCAGTGTACTGTTTTGTTTTTGGCACGGCATTGTTACAGGGGGATAGATCAGATGGTTTGGAGCAAGATGATACAGATGAAGTCCTGAAATAAATGAATAACCACAACATTCACTCACTGTGAAGCATCTTATCTAAAAATGTGAAGATACACTTCAACTAAGAGACAAAACAGGGTGTTAGGTCTGTTTGATTGGAAGTGAAATATTAGTTAATAACATTTTTTAATCACAAAGAGATTAGGCACTTGGTTATGAGCATACATTTAGTGGTCGTCTACTGAATATAATGTAAGTGAACACTGTGTCATTGGTATTAGGCCAACTTTGCCATGCTGTATCATGAGCATCTGTGACAGGAACTCCTGCTGAGGGCATAGTGCCAACTCTGTTCCCTAAGGACAGGTACTGCACAAAAGATTGTTTTGGTTGCCTTAATCACAAACTAATCTTCCATTTCAAAATTGTAATGGAACCATAGAGAAACAGGTGGATACATTTATTAATAAATTACAAGCCTGATATGAAAAAACAGCTCTGTAACTCAGTCTTATTTTAAGTAAAATGTGTACCACCAAATACATCTTTTACTACACAAGGAACACAAGTAATTCCATTTAAAACCGTGCTGTACCACAGATGCTGTTCAAGCAAGTGCCTCTGAATATGTCATGAGCGAGCACTGCAACATTAGTGCCATCAATATTTGATGCTAAAGTTTGCTAAAGCTAAATTTAAAATTCTGCATGTTGGGGCTATGTGTAATACAAATACCAGTATCTCTCAGTGATTTTTTACGAACATTTTCTTGTTATTGTGTTGTTGATTTCTGATTTTCTGACGGAGGCTGATGACCTTTAAAACCTTTAAGCCTGTTAATAATGCTCATTAAAGCTTTACTAATTGTTTTGGGGTTTTTTTGAGGGGGGCTTTATCACCCAGCTCCGCAGTTCCCCTTAGTTCTGTTTTCTTGTCTTTCGGATGTTTGTTTCAGCTTTACAGCCTGCAGCTTTACTGTTTTAGTAAAGTCTCATCTCAAGTTTTCGCCAAAGAAGTTCTGATAAACCTGTTTCACTCTACCTGCCCAGAAACAAACAGCAGATGGAGAAAGTCATTGACTAGTTGGTGAAAATAGTGCACCTGGTAGCAGCTACAGGGCCAAACATTTTTCAGGAAAAATAAAAATAAACAGATGAGTGCTGCTTTAATGAAATGTAAAGATTTGTTTGCAGCATGAATGAATGGGTGAATAACACGAAACTGCTCCACTCTGTAGTATCACAAAACGTCTCCCTGGTGGTATTTTCATGTAACTAAGGCTGAGCAAAACTCTGCTGTTTCAGTGAACGTAGAGTGTCTTTATGTGAAATATCAAAAGGCACCTCCGATCCTCTGATCGTGAACTACTTCTTTTCCTTTTAGAAGACAGAAAGCTCTTCGTGGGCATGCTCAACAAGCAACAGTCAGAAGATGATGTGCGGCGCCTTTTCGAGTCCTTCGGCAGCATCGAGGAATGCACCATCCTCAGAGGTCCCGACGGAAACAGCAAAGGTGAGTTTATAGCTGTTCATGACTTTGAGCCGGCAGACTTTTTCACAGGCTACTGCACAGAAATGATTTGGCCTTTCAAAGATGGTGACTTTGCAAAGTTCTCCTTAAACACTCCATGTCGAGTGATGCCAAAGCTGTTTCACCAGAGGAATGGTTACATAAGAATACTGTAGATTTTGTAAATTTCAACGATAAATGCCATCAGAAAGCTTTGCCCACGGGGATGAGAGATATAAGACCACCAGCTTTTTACAGATGAACCCCATTAACCTCATGACTCGACCTACAAGTCTCTGAAAAAAACTTAAGTCAACTTCCTCATTAACCATTGGGCTTCTTGTCAAGCCAGGAAAATGTCCTTTCAAAATTTTGTCAGAGTGCTACACAAGTTCACTGCATGAAGTTCATCAGCGGGCTTAGCAGCCAATCAATGAGGCCCGATGATAACTAAGCCCGATGATTACAGTGGGCTTGATCATTCTGATTCCTCCGTGAAGCTCCATTAACAAGGCTTCATCAGCCAGCTTACTCGGCTAAGTGGGCTTTAGCTCAATAATTACTGGGAACTTGATCATTCAAATTCATCAACAGGGCTTGTCAATAGTAAGCGACACCAGAATGCTGTGGCATTTTAAGCCCCATCAAAGGATCCCAAAGTTGTTAATGGTGTCAGAGAAGCATGTTTAGCTCGCTTACTGAGTGTCGATCAGTGCTGATGCAACCCTGTTCGGCAAAGAGGGTTTTGTTTACTAAACGTTTGTTGCTGTAATGCTGTAGGAAACTTATCCTGGGTGAGATGCAAAACAGGAAACTTTTTTTTTTACTTTTTGTCTTGTTACTGGCAATATTTTTCTGTGATTCTGTATGATATACTTTTCAGCAAACTTTTCTCTTTTGTTCTCACTGTCTCTTTTTTACCCTTACTCATTTTCCCCTCTCTCTCTCACTCTCTCTCTCTCTCTTTTTAGGCTGTGCATTTGTAAAATACTCCTCTCATGCTGAAGCTCAGGCAGCCATCAGTGCACTACACGGCAGCCAGACAATGCCTGTGAGTACATCATAACTGTGCGTGTGAGCATGTAGATTTATGTGAGAGAGGTGAGTCACATAGAGAGATGAGTCACACAGCACTTAATTACCTTCTTAAAGTAAAGTTAAGTTATACTTTATTAATGCCAGCGAGGAAATTTGTCCTTTGCATATGACCCATCCTAACTATTTCAGAGCCAGCTACAGCTCCGAGGCCATTGCTTTGGCAGAATATATGGGAGAGGATGTGTGCGTGTGTGTTCAAGTGCAGATACAAACTTATGTCATGTGTCTATCAGTACACATTAACACGTACTGCCTGGTGGGTGTGTGTATGTGTGTGGGTGGGTGGATGGGTGGTTGCACAGGGTGCCTCATCTAGTCTGGTGGTAAAGTTCGCCGACACGGATAAGGAACGCACCATCCGCCGCATGCAGCAGATGGCTGGTCAGATGGGCATCTTCAACCCTATGGCCCTGCAGTTTGGAGCTTACGGAGCCTACGCTCAGGCAAGACGCCCCGCAAAGCATCTTTTTTATCTACAGTTATTCACTCAGTGAACCACGGAGATTAAATGAAATGCTCGAACCCATTTCACTTACAAATCTGGAATTACAAAAAAGTTGAACTTCCTCCAGTTTGGACTCTTGTATCTTCCTAGGATATGATGTAAAATGTCTTTATTAATGGTTTAGAAAAAAAAAACATTTTTGTACGATTCAATACCAGGTTTCCATATAATAGTCTGTTTCCTGCCTCTGTGCTGCGCCTCACTTTCCCTTTACTCCCCCAGTCCTTCCTTTCTTCCTTCTTTCTTAACTCAGCAACCTCTGATTCCCTCTCCTCTTTCCTTTCATTACTCTCAACCTTCCTCACAATCCCCTCTCTTCCCCTGTGCAGGTGCAGCAGCAGGCGGCATTGATGGCATCAGTAGGCCAGGGAGGCTACCTCAGTCCAATGGCAGCCTTTGCTGCTGCCCAGATGCAGCACATGGCGACCATCAATGGCCTCCCAGGAGCACCGCTGACCCCCACGTCAGGTAACACTTGTGAAAGACCAAAGGTTAAAGGATCATACTGGGTTTTTATGTATTTGTGCGCACAGTGGAAATGGCTTCTGTTCCACTGCGCACACACAGTACATTATCAATTATTTTCTGAAGCTTAACACACTATAGAATGAATTTGTCCTACCTCCAATGCTGCCGTTAGTTTACATTCATTTTGGTATCATACAAAAATGGGATCTTTTTTACTGTGACTGTAAGTCAGTCGCATTTTACAAAGTCAGCAAACAGCCTTAGTTTTATCCACAATTTTTCCATCTTTGGTGTTGAGTCCAATATAGTGTTAGTGTTATCCATTTTGTGTTAGCGAAGGGAACAACAATAGCCTAGCTTACTCATAGGGCAACAGGGGATGTAGTGGGTAAGAGTGCATTCCCATAATCACCCCAGTGGAGCACAAGGCAGGGACTCCTGCACTTAAACACTGAGGATTCTGAAAAAGTCATATGTATAAGTTATTCCCACATTCAAACAATAGTTTTTTAAATAAATAAAACATGACACTCCTTACTACTAAATGGCAGAGCTATTTATCAGGTGTATCTGACAGCATATTGTGCAGTTTACAAATGTAAACATACTGTAGCCCCATAACAAAATGAACACCTGCATCAGACAAGATTCCCCAAAGAAAGGCTTTTTTTTCACTCAGCAAGAGTGTGGTATGTAAAGAATAAAAAAAAAACAGTATGTTCCTTTAAGGCCTTGCTGTAGCATTGCAGTGGAAAAATACAGTAGCAAGTAACAAAGAGCAGTGGATTTAAATGGGCATATTTTAGCACAGAATCTATACTGTAAATGTTTCTAGATGCATTGGAGGGGTGCAAATGAACGTGACGCATTGTGGCATAACATCCAGTCATCTGAGACAAATACATAATTGGTAGCCATTTGATATCATCAACACAGTTTTCTCTGTTCTCATACAGTATGTCTAAGATTCACATCTAATGGCTTTTGTGTCACAGTAAGGGCCATGCTGGGACAAGAAATCAGCCCTGACATTTAGTGTCTTCACCGGCCCACTGGACCGGCCCCTCTGACATTTCCAAGAGTTACTAGGTGGCCAGTCAAAGTAAAAACTTCTCCATAACGTCTTCCAAAAAAAAAAAAAAAATACAGTGGAATGCTCACTGTTTCCCTCTCTCTCTCTGTCTTTGCCCGTGTGCCCCGGGGCTGCAGGTGGCAGCACTCCTCCAGGCATCAGCGCCCCCACAGTGACCAGCATCCCCTCCCCCATTAGTGTAAATGGTTTTACTGGCATGCCGCCGCCCCAGGCAAATGGGCAGCCCCCTGCAGAGGCTGTCTTCACCAACGGGATACACCATTACCCTGGTAAGTCTGATAAATTCAGGGGCACATATGCAAACATAAAAGACTTCTCAGAAATAAGGGGGGAAAAAAGAGGGAATGCCGGATACATTATAAATACACTGTTTGTTATGTAAAACCATGCTTTCATGAAAATGAAGCTTGAATCCCTATAGATACACTTTCAGTGTAATAGGAAAGCGTGCATGCTGCTGGCTTACAGGCGTGAATAGCCTTGAAGCATGTTCAGGAGGGCCGAGGCCAGACGAACGTAGCCCACAGTCAGTGAGCATGTTGAGGAGATGAGTGTTTGGCAAAGGTGCTTATGGGCTGCTGGAGCCTAAGTATGCGCTTGTGTCATGAGCCGTGGCTAGTACCTCATTGGTTCTGTTTGTGAAGAGGTGAAGGAAAATCTGTCCTTTTTTTTTTTTACACTCTTGTCTCTCCAGTGTTGCAGGAGGTGGTTTTTAGGGAGGACTCGGAGAAAAACGGCTTGGGCGTGGCTCCGCGAAGTTGTTTTGGGGTTCAGGGTGGCTGCTTCCTCTCCTCTCTCTCTGAAGGTAGCCCCTCCCAACCCCTCTCCCCCTCTCCCCCAACCCCCTTCCTCCCTCAACCTCTCATCCCACTTATCTATGAGCTCAAGAAAATGATTTTGAGCTTGTGAATTAATGTTAAGAAATAATTTCAAAGCCTGTGCTTCTATCTGTGTTAACTTCAACAAGGAATTCAAGTTTATGAATGTGCAGAAAGAATTTTTGTTGTAGAAAAAGAAAAGAATTCACATTGAGAGCTGAAAACTGGGCCAAACTCCACACACTCTACCTTCAGAGTGACATTGAAGTTAGATGCACACATGCTTGTTTAAGTTCCAACTACAAATTTTGGCCCTGTTTTTTGCATCCAAAGTCCTACCACACAGTTTTCTGCTTTGAGCCTGTAGTCTGATGCCGACAGAGGTAATTTGTTTTTCCTTCCGTTGATATAATTTGTCCAGAACCTTTAATTGTATAATACAGTTTTTACAGTGCGTCTGTACACAGAGGTGTACTTTCCTCTGGGGATCGGGGATGCCCTCTTTACTTTGATACTCCTAGGTCAATTTTCAAACTAAAACACCTCTGAACATTGTCCCTTTACTGTCCAGATGCCAAAATGCAGATGTTGGAAGATCTGAGCTGATAAAAAATGTTGATAAATTCATTGGAGTCACCGTCACTTATTACTGTTCACTAGCAGCACCCAGTGCTTTGCTGAGTTTTTTTTTCCACTGTATACAGCCTGCCCTGTGTTATTGCTGAAGGTTGTCACGGTTATATAAAACCTGAGAGGAATACCTGAAGACAATACTCAGGGCTGAGAAAGACACTGACTACTTGATTTTTCAGGTGATATTTTTATCTACAGCTAATATGCTCCCAAACAGATGTTAGAAATCCATCAAAGCACACTGCTCTTTTAAACATACAATTACAACATTATCTAACATAAAGTACTCTGTATCTATAAAGGAAAATAAATTAGATTTTAAGGGTTTAAAATTTGTTTTGTTTTTTAGCTTTAGTGCATTACAATTTATTTTTGTTATACTACCGTTATGGAAAGCACAATTTGTATTTCTCTATTTATTTAAACTCTCAATCTGTCATGCAAAACTTTTTCACAGGTTTACAGAGAATTTTAAGGGACAATCACGTCCTTTAAAATTATTTCTGAACATGACTTCACAGGCTTTAAAATTTTACAGACCCTTTATCTGAGCCCATACCTCTCCTTTCTTGGCTATCTGAACCGTTTTTCAGTGTTGCTGTTAGTCCACGGTGTGTTCAGTATTTCTTTGGTTTTTGGTGACAGTGGGGTTATTGGTGTGTGTGTGTGTGTTTTCTCAGTGGTGTACTTAATGTGCATGTGCTATGTGTACAGATGGGCAGCTATAAAGTGTGGCACAGCATCTGTGGTAGTTACCAGTGTGTTTAGACTGCAGGGAGAAATTTTCACCTTTCATTTTTAAATAATTAACTTTATCTCCTACATGTGACGTGCTAGCAACAGGTGCATCCAGTGTTGTGAGTGTGTATCGTAATTGTCCTGTTTTACATGTTTAACTGCAGTTGAGAAATAAATATATTTCTTCTTAATAGGATTTGTGTATAATAGGCACATTTATGACACTTTTATTTTCCTTTCCTGTGGTGACAGTGGAGCCATGTGTTGTTATTTTGTTGTTATTGTTGTTTTTTATTTTATTTTTTTTATTTAACTGTGGTCCTTCAAAATTTTACTGTTCTGATTTTCTGGGGAGAAAAATTAGCTACATTTGCAAAAGCTTTAGGAGGAACATTAATTAAAAAGCCCAGCAAAAGAGAGAGGGATTCAGAATTCAGTTCCTCGCGCGCTGAAAGCGAAGTGAGTCGACACCGCACTGCTCGGCTCTCTAACCTTTCTGCTTTTCTTCTCCTGTCTGTTCTTCTCTCCACCGCCTCTCTTTCCATCCCTCTTTCCTCTCACCCTTGTTATATATTACTCTCGCCTTCCTCTGTGCCCTCTCCCCATCTACATTCTCCCTCCGTCTCTCTCTGCCTCATCTCTCTCCCCTACACCTCCATCCATCCACACTCCCCTCCACCACCACCACTGCCACCAACACCTCCTCCTTCTTCTTCTCCTCCCTGTGTCTCTGTTGGAGCAGCTCAAAGTCCCACTGCAGCTGATCCTCTCCAGCAGGCTTACACAGGAGTCCAGCAGTATGCAGGTCTGTCTGTCACTCTCACAGCAGCACTGATCTGTGTGTGTGTGTTTATGTGAGGAAGAGTGTGTGTGTGTGTGTGTGTGTGTGTGTGTGTGTGTGTGTGTGTGTGTGTGTGTGTGTGTGCGTGCGTGCGTGCGTGCGTGCGTGCGTGTGTGTGTGTGTGTGTGAGAGAGAGAGAGAGAGAGAGAGAGAGAGAGAGAGCGTGTGGGGATGACAGAGAGAAATGAAAGGAGGAAGATAAAGATTTGCCTTTGTTTGAATTTGAATTTTGATCATGTAACATTAAGTGTTTCAGTCTCACTACATCAATTTATTCTCTCGGCTGTGTTCAGCATTGGGTGTGTGTGTGAGTAACATGTAGACTCTATTGTCTGTTATCTGATCGATTGCCTGCTGTGCCCCTGCATATATCACATTGTTTGTATGTATCCGAGTGTGTGTGTGTGTGTGTGTGTAGTCATGACTGTTATCTGATCCACGCTGTGTGTGTGTGTATGTGTGTGTCTCAGCAGCCTACCCAGCTGCATACGGCCAGATCAGCCAAGCCTTCCCCCACCCTCCACCCATCATTCCACAGCAGCAACGAGAAGGTAACACACACACACACAAAGCACACAATTCACTCCTAAATATTCATATATGCTGTAAATATTTACTTCTTCTCTATTCATCTTATATGTAGCCATGGAATAAACAGGCATGTTTAAAAATATCCAGGCAATTCACAGTCCTCAATTTCTTTCCAGGCACGATTTCACCTCTTGCCAGTAAGATCTGTCATAAGTAAAATATTCAGCGTAGCAAGACAAAAAATATTAAATCAGTCAGGAATTATTAGAAAAGACTAAATAGCCTGTACTCTTATTTTTCAACTTTTTAAAAACAGTCTAATAAAGCAAAGAAAAAAGAAGGAAGAATAGAAGTTTTTTTTTTTTAGAGGTTATTCTACTTCTGATATAGTGGATATCCTGTCTGTCTGTAGGGTAATTGACCTTACACACTACTGAGTGTTTCAAACTGAGCTGTAAACCTATTTATGAACTCAGTGACCTCCAGGCTTCAGGACACCCACACCTGGGACCTTACTGCCCTCTTGTGGAAAATAAACAAAATAATACAAATCATTTAACAGCTGTGGCATCCCAGGGGATTACCATTTAAGCATTTACTCATTCGATTAGAGATACCTGAAAGCTGTGAATACGAAACCTTTTCCATTAAAGCTGAAACTGTCAAACAACCTGACCAGCTAGAATTAGAGTCCTCTAATGGCTGCCTGATGACATGAAGAGCTCTGCGCTTTTCTGTTTGCAGCTCTGACACTAAACGCGATTTCGCTAATGTTAATAAAAAGAAAAATATATTTAAAGCAAGATAATCACAACACTTACAAACAAAGCTAACATGTGGCCTTGTTCACAAATTGTAGATATGTTTGTTAGTCTTGTACAATCGTGCATGGGTTGCAAGTGTGGTGTTTCTTTTGATTAGTGACACGGGATAGGAAATGATCTCATGATGAGTTACATGTTGCAAATTTTGTCCAAACCCATCACACTTCCTTAAAGCCCAGTGTGACTTTATCCAACCAGCAGCCTAAAACCCAAAGACATACTATCACATGAGACAAAGAAAAGCTATGGATTTTTTTTCTTTTTTTTTGGCATTTCTGCTTGAAAAATGACTTAAAATGATAAATCTATTATCAAACAGTTGCAGATTATTTTTTTAATTCAATCAATTAATCAACTAATTGTTACAGTTGTAGTGTGTGTTGCTCAAAAGTGTAAATGTTGCTGAATCGGGATTGGTCCATGGTGCATGGAAGTATATGGCATCACGTTTTTCAAACAACTTAAAATCAATGAAAAGAAAGCAGTCGATTTTCTATCCTCTATATGTTTTGACCCTGTGCCTTCAACATTTTCTTGTATTCCTAAGATTTAGCATTTTCTCTCTCCTCCTGCTGCTGTCAACCTTTTACGCTTCCCTTTCTTCTTGTCTCTCTTTCTCTGACCTTTGCCCTTCTTCTCTTTTTTTTTCTCTCCCCGATCTCTCTCTCTGTCTCTCTATTTCCGTGTGCAGGACCAGAGGGTTGCAACCTGTTCATCTACCACCTCCCTCAGGAGTTTGGGGATGGAGAGCTGATGCAGATGTTCCTGCCTTTCGGTAATGTCATCTCCTCCAAAGTGTTTGTGGATCGGGCGACAAACCAAAGTAAATGCTTTGGTGGGTAAAAATGAACAAAACCAAAAGATTATTGGTTATTTATTCTGATTATTCTTTTTTACTAATCACCTTCTTTACTGCAGTCAACACCCCCTTCCTAACCTCTCAACACCCCTCCTTTAAAAAAAACTGAAAACAAAACAATGGAGAATTTCTCTACAGTTGTGCAAAAGCTGGTTGTTACCAAAAAGAAAGAATGGAGAATGAGTGTGTCTGGATTTCTCTATTAATCATTAAAGCTGTTTTCTTTTGAAGCTCTGACAAATTTCTTATTTTGATAAATATTTCAGTGAGACATATATATATATATATATATATATATATATATATATATATATATATATATATATATATATATATATATATATATATATATATATATATATATATATATATATATATTTAGCACTGATCATGATGACGAGAAATGAATCTGTTTTAATGTCATTTTAGTTATATTGCCATTGTGCTCTTTCTGACATACAATAGAGATTCTCACTTGATCTTTACCTTTGTCTCTAACTGACTGTAAGCAAAAGCAACACATGCTAAGAATATAGAGAATATAGGAGATAAAGAATTGCTGTCTCACTTTATGCCACTGACAGCACAATTTAGCCAAACAGATAATTATGTGGCAAATTATAAATGGATTGTGGAGAATATTTAATGGAGAGTCCATCAGGTGCATTCCATTTGCAAAGTAGCTTTTGCTCATTAATACAACACAGCATTAATGTTGTATTATTCATGTTGCAATTTTGAGATGCAAGTTTTAATTTGTGATTTGATGCTTTTTTGCTTCCGAGTGGAAGTTAAAAAACCGAAGCTCAAAAACAGCACAACCATGTTGATGTTTTGGTTTTAAATCCCATTACCGAGTTCATGTTGTGATTTTGGATGCATGCTGCTCTTTGTTTTTACTGTGATCCTATTGTTGTTGTCATATTGTATATTGTTATACAGACAAATATGTATAGTATGTTTGTTATATTAATGCTAACAACTTGTGGTGCATTTTTTGTAGAGAATTAAATTAAAAGTTTTCCTCTTAAGTTCCTCTTAATCTAACCTTATGCCTCTTTCTCCCTCTCTCTTCTTTGGCCTTTCCCCCAGGGTTTGTGAGCTTCGACAACCCAGGTAGTGCCCAAGCTGCCATCCAGTCAATGAACGGCTTCCAGATCGGCATGAAAAGGCTCAAGGTGCAGCTGAAGCGGCCAAAGGATGCCAACCGCCCCTACTAGCCCCCGCCCCAGCCAGCCGCCGCCATCATGGTGGCCGGGGCAGCCGTCGCACACAGGGAAAGACAGGTCAGACATCGAGCTCAACTTGTTCGGAAATATGTTTGTTGTCACTGTTGACCGGTGATTAACTGAGTCAGTGCCTGTACAACAAATGCAATATTATATTGACAAATTCTCAAATGACAAGCCCACTTATGGCACTGCCTGGTGTGGTTTCAGTAACCTTTTATAAATGTCATAAAACATTTGCAGCTGCCTAATAACTAGCTGATCATCTGCAAAGTGCTTGTAAAGAACGGTGATGAAGTTTAACCCCTGTGCCGTTATTTCAAGTAAATATCTGTAAATGTTAATTCCACCTACATCACCATGACTCACCATTGTATGAGATTTACTGTAGTGTCCTGCTAACTGGTACCAGTTATCTCAATGGAAGCAACATACGCGTAACAGAAGTGCCCCACAAATACTAGGACAAAAAATACAGTCAACATGAAAATGCAAAACCTTTCAATATTCTCTAGAGTTTGATAACTTACAGTGTATTATGTGTATGAAACATTTTGTGTGTTTCCTACACATAATAACATGTATCTGATTCCAGACTTTCCAAGTATTTGCTTTACTGTCAGTTTTAATGGCTGGTTCAACCAAACCAATTGTATAGCTTTTACTTACATGTTGCCTCCTCTATTTGTAGAACAACTTTACAGTAAGTGACCCTGTATGTTACCCTGTAGGTAAAAGATAATTGGTAAGTGGTTCAGTGTGTTGCACAGGGAAGGAATTGCTTCCGAGGGAGAGGCATTTATTACCCCTCAGGCGGGTAATTGTGCCGTTCCTCTTTGTCTCCTCCCTTCATCTGTGTGATGGAGAGTTTAGGCTGTGTCGTTCATTCACCACTGATGACTTCATTCAAGGGCAACTTATCACCCACTCACAAACTAACTGAACCATACCACAGTGTCCCGAGGCGAATCACAATCGCAGGAAGAATAGTGCAATATCATATGAATGTGTCACAAAATATGTGGCAGCATTGCTTTTGATATATAAAAACATTTCCAACACAATGTCAGAGAAAACATCTTTTTGATTTTCTTTTCTCTCTGCCTGAGATTGATAACTGCGACTAATAAACAAGCAAACTGCCATTTTTGTACTTGCATTCACTATTATAATAGCAATATATAATAATAATAATACTGCACTATTAAGGTACAGAATTATCAGTCTGACAGGTCCACATTGAGACAGAAGGCTCGTGTGCTGTTTAACTTTTAATGGCACAGGAGGGTTAAGGTGTTCCTTGATTAAAATCATTGTTTCAAAAACAGGATTAAATGGTTTAATTTAAATAAAACAACAAAACTTAAATGTTTTATCACATAGGAAAGTACAACTGTATCACTGCCTGGGAGCTAAATGAATCCACTGCACTGAGGAGTGCTGGTTTTGTTTTCAAAATGGTCTTTGTTTATCCATACCAGAACTCACTGGCTAAGATACTTTAGAGAGGCAGGTGTCCAGTACTTACTTGCTGCACTGCTCCATCTGTCTGAAAATATAGCAAGCATAAATGGGGACACATAAGGCATGATGTTATGGCAACTTTTAACATAGTAAATGCAAAACATCTCAATTTAAAACAAGTATATCCCCCATTAACTTTGTTTTTATCAATGTAATGTTGACATTTAGTCTCTCCTATAATAAATGTTTGTTGAAATCCAGAAGAAGAAGCAAACAATTGCTGGATAGTTACATCTCCTTTAAACATACAGCTATCAATATCAAAGTGAAATTTTGGGGGAAAAAAGTAGCAACTGCAAATTAACAGGACTAAGATCCTCACATACATAAAACAAAATACAGCTGAGACTAATGGGAATGTTGTTAGGTTTGGAGGTATTTGATCATAGCCCAAAGTACTGAACAGAAGATGATGTTAGAATAAATGTTAAGTGATTACAGTTCATCCTGATTGAGCCATGAATGTTTGCACCAAATTTCATAACAATCCATCCAGTAGTTTTTGTAACGTTTCACTGGAAACCACAAATGGTTTATGTGGCACTAAAGGAAAAGTCAGGGTGTCAATAAAGTCATTAGGATTCATCTTCTGGGCACCTTGAATATCTGTACCAAATTTCATGGAAATTCATCAAAGAGATGAAAGAAGAAATCAATGAGTTGTTGAGACAATTGATAAAAAATTATATATAAATGTATTTATATATTTAAAATTATTTATATTATGAATGTTAAGGATTCCCAAGGTCAGTAGACGTCATCTTCTGGGGACCATGAATGGGCAAAATCTGACATTCCAACTGAGAGTTGTTGAGATATTTCATTGAAAGCACTGAGCCGACAGACGCCCTAAAGTCATGTGTCATAACACTTTAACGTGCATGAAACACAAAACTTAATTTCCTACTTCTGCTGTGCTTTCCAGGTTTTGTTGAGCTGAATCATATGTTGACTACTTGCTACGCGCCACTGAGTGCAAACTCAACATCTGGACCACTGAGGCTGCTTCAGAAACAAAGGAGAGAGAGAGAGCGATGACCAAGTCAAGGACACCTCCTTTTGGATGTACTAAAACTTTGGAACTCAGAGAGAATTTGTACCAGCCTGGTTAGCCCCAGGACCTTTTTCTTCTGCACACATATACACACCTCTTTTCCCACAAAACCCTGCTTGAATGACAGCTACCTTTTCTGGACCACAAAAACTTTTACTTGAACAATGAGGGGAAAAAAAGTAAAAGAAACTATATCAAACCTACTTACAATGACCAACCCCACTGAACTCTTAAAGGGAATATGGATGTCAAAAGTCCAACAAGAACAAAACAAACTTTTTAAAAACTGAATAGAGGATTGCCGTAGGAGATCTTTCTGTAAGATGGTTTGAGTTTGGGGCAATTGACTTTTGAAGACCAATTTATAAGGCTTGAAACAAGAAGGGACAAATTCCCTGAGACAGAACTTAAGTAGGGAATGTGATATTTTCAGGACACAAATTGGCTTCGATTTGGGATGGCCATCTTTAGCTTGGAGTGCCTGTCCGTTTCCAGGGGATACCGTTGCCAAGGAGAGCCATAGCAACGGTCTCCAGGGAGTCTTACCTGTCATTCCTTAGTTGTTTTAGGGACCAAAAGACCAAACATTTTTATTGCTGAGGACTTGTAGCTCTAATATACTTGGACCACTGCATCTCTTTCAGTCAGTGTTAACTGGTTGAGGAGTTGCACTTAAAAGAAGTGTACATTTCGAATATATACAACACATGTATATATACATATATATTGCTGATATGCTTTTTGAATACAGGCAAAACTATTTCAGATGACCAAATGGGGTCTCTCACTTCGCTAGTTTACAATTACTCAAAATGTTTATTTTTTTCTCTTCTCATTTTGTCTTGGGAGGGATGGCGAGTGCATGGGAGGGGCTGCTCCGTATCACAGCCTTATCTTTTTTAACTTGACATCCTAACCTCATAGATAGAATAACATCAGAAACGTTTGAAATATATGAACTTGTTTATATTTGCAGTACATATATATGTATAACAAGCATTCAAGCAAATGTATTCATATATACAGTATATATGGATAAATAGATATTAATCACAAACAAATATATGTATTTATATGCACATATTTTATATATGTGTGTCTGTATATAGAACGGCTACTGACTATGTTGAGCTGTAATTTTTTGTAGATTTTAGCTGGAGTTTGAAAC
Source organism: Toxotes jaculatrix (assembly GCF_017976425.1). NCBI lineage: Eukaryota > Metazoa > Chordata > Actinopteri > Toxotidae > Toxotes > Toxotes jaculatrix. The sequence goes on along the minus strand of NC_054396.1, from coordinate 9,882,617 downwards.
ATTGCTCTGCTTGGGAAGAATCGCAAATCTGGCAGCTCCCAAAACTGCAGGCATTCCTTACTCTGAATACCTATATGCTGACACACAATATATTGCTAAAAGATACATGTGTGAGAATACACATATGGTGTAAATATTATCTGAAAATGCAAAAAGCCACATCTAAGTAGCAGGCTTTAAGAGAATCAGGCTAAATGATTTTAGAGGAAAAGGACAATTATCTTCGACTCTATTCCAAACATATCTTTTGAGCTTACACACACACACACACACACACACACACATACATGCTCACACACACAAACTTCTCTTTGAAACTTGAACCAAAATGAATACGTCTCACAACCCTTGCTCTCTTTTGCATTCAGTAAAGTGCATGTAGCGTATGGGCTGTCACCATGTCAAGGTGTGCCTTGTCACCTGCAGAATCTGCCATCAAGCACTGTGCTCTCAGAAAACAAAGAAAAAAAAGACTAAATACACACTACTGCAAGCAGCCAACGCGCTATTATGATGTCAAAACTACAGCCAGATCCATATCATTTCTCAGCCGTGTAGAGAGCTTCAGTGCATGTCCAATATAACAATCCGTTCGACCACTGTTGGTCCCTCATTGTCTTTGGAAAAAAAATGCATTTAGGACTTATGTAGATTCATGCAATTACATGTCAGATAAAAGCGGGCATTAGGTAACCTGTGAGCACAGGTACTAGCTGTCAAAGCTGTGTGCAGGGCACCTGTGACAATGTTCCACTGGCTGGAGTCAAAACTAGGGTAAAGTTCATGGTTGCGGCTGACACGGCTTGACAAGAGAAGTGATTGAGCTTACTGGACCTGACATTAGGTTTTAATGGTTATGAAGGTGATGTAATATTGATGAATATGTTATAATTAGAAAGCTGGCTTCCCACTGAGCAGAAAAAGGGAGAAGGTTTTATGTACTTTCCCATCCAGCAGTTAATGTGTGGCTCTCTGCTGGTAATACTTGACATGAAGCATATCCTTTAGAAGATGTTATATTGCCTTATGTTATATATCCTCATACAATTAAATATAAACATAAAAGCATAATGAAACTGTAAAATGGAGCAATAAGTGTGAAAAGCCATTTATCCATTACAACTGCTGTATCACAGAGGCTGGTTTCATATTGCTTTAGCATACAGTTTCTCATAACACTCTACAAAAATGGTATGAACACCTACTACATACCTGCAAAAGGTCAACAGACTTGGATTTATTGGACCCTGCGTTCAACACATATTCATCTAGTGGAGATTACTCAATGAATATTTATATATATGAATATTTATAAGGCTATATGACACTTTGGAAGACAATGCTTCCTGTTGGGTGCTGTTACTAGTTTTCCTGTAAACTGCTCATTATGCCATTTCCCCAGTGTCTGTGTCTAACCTTTTTAGCAGATTGCATAATTTAACATTTACCTTCCAAATCCAGTGAGGCTAAAAGATGCCACAATCACACGCCAGGGCGCCTCTGTTTGTACGTGCCACATCACAATGCCCTCAGCATGGCATACAGTGCAAGCTAAATGACCACCACGGTCATTTTTTTTTTTGTTTGCTCTGACAGATTCCATGGTGGGTTAGTACAAAACGTCTTGTGCATCCACCTGAGCTGTCTTTGAGCTAACAATAACAAGTGAAGCTAAATGTCATATGTCTGGCATCCCTGATGGCCACACTGTGTGCCCTCTTTGACTGCCACCCCCCCCGCCCCCCACCCCGCTGCTCTGAGAAAATTGAAAAAGGTGTCGACACGGTCTCTGCTTTTCTAATGGTTTGTTTGAGCAATCACTCATGTCTTTCACCGAACCGAGCCCATGTTTCTATGCCGAGAGAAATAAGAAAGAGGAAGCAGGAAGCAGAACTACCACAGGAACCAGAATGTCAGGCACCTCATCTTCATTTGCTCCAACTTTAAGCTGCAAGTTTACATGAGAAAAGTAAAACAAAGTATAGTGGTTCAAAAACAACAAGAAACAGAGCAGAAGTTTGAATATAAATATATATATATAAATATATACATAAACCGATGAATATACTGTAAATTGTTTCTTTTTTTGCTCTGTTTTCCTCTGTACATAGGTTTGCATATTTTATAGGACTTTTACTTCTATCTACAAGGACTGGATAAAGTACTTTAAATACTTTAAAAAAATATATGAATGAAAACATGATAATGCTCATTAAAACCAGGTACAAAAAAAAAAAAAAAATAGTCGCTAGGATACGGTACAAACTGTAGGACCTGACCAAGGCATTTATCCAGAATACAGTCAGGGAGAGCATTGACCTCAGTTAGAGCTTAGACACACATTGACCTATTTTATAAAAAAAAAAAAAAGTTACTTTGATGGGTTCTATTCATTTATCTATTTGTTTAGATATTTATTTATAAGTCATGTCTGAGATGATATGCATGCTTTCATGGCATTATTTTTCTATGAGTTGGTACGTGACCAAATAGTTTTTATATAACATGCATGGGCCACTGTTGTGGTCCACAGATGATCATTGTTCCTGTCTGCAGGACCATGCCTTCAGCACTTCTTTGATGACGGAGAAAAACGCTCCTATTGACCAAGTGATGTCAAAGACAGATTTTAATCATTTATTTATGTGTTTGTTTGTTTGTTTGTTTATTTATTTATTTATTTATTTGTGTTTATGTATTTATTTATTTGTGCTGTTTGACTCAAGATCTGAGCTCTATTATTTCAACTGCTGTGTTTGTAACGGTGACATCACATATTACCAGTTTTACGTATAGGCAAATTCAGATTTCAACAACTTCAAAGACTGATTTTACACTTTTCTGTTGCTGAGAAACTATTCAAAACAATGCAGTACAATACTAAAGCCTTATGTATATTTGTAATTATGAATTCATATTGTTCTGTTCCAAAAAAAAAAAAAAAGTTAGCTTTGTTCAAAGATTGTTCTAAAAGATGCCAATTGGAACCTTCCTCTTGAGTACCATTTACCTCCATACTTTTAACAATGTGAAAAATAATTCCTAGTTAAACTCTCCCTCTCAAACCAACTGCTCAATCAGATATGTATTCAACAAAACATATGCCTTGAGGTCACTAGAAGTTGCTGCTAATTTTTAATGAGCTAATGTCTGATTTATTGTTAATCCCCAATTAACTGCTCGCTTAAACGGCCAGTTTTGGTTTTAAAAACTTTACACCCATCCTCCTATTTTCCAATCATGCTTTGTATTGTTTGACAGAGCTCTGATCTTGTTCAACTGATGCTCTCTACCCAGAGCAAAATTCAATGAAAACTGCACTATCTCATCAAAAAAAAGAAAGAAAAAAATTGAGTTACTATCATTTTTTTCAGTGCTGTTATCAGTGGTTTTATTTCTAAAGCTCAGTAGTGTAGAATCACACTTTACTTCATATGGTTTTCAAAGTATTCTGGAAATCTGTTTCCCAATTTCAGCACATATGGAGGGTGGGGAAATGAATGTTGCTTATTAAGCTTTGCCAGGTTCCTGATGAGCTAAGCTTCTGATTGGGCAGTGCGCTTTAGGCTCCCGCCCCCGTCTCTCCAGACTGCACCATTCTCTGGTCCCCTGGACTCTTTTTTTGTAATTTTAAATGAATGATGCGTCTCAGCTTAGCCCAGTAATAAAGCACAGTCTAGAATAAAGTGTCCTGTGTCGTGTCATAATTACTGATAGTAAATTATCAATACAAGATCACCCACGTTTTATTGTAGCATTTTGTGAGACAACTACCAAAACTGTCCCAAAACTTGAAGGTTGAATGTCTGTCATCAACAGTATATCTCACAAATGAATAAACAAATTTCCTTGAAAGGCAGTAGGAAGATGGTAGGAAGACTATATGCTGGTGATGAATCAATAAGGTTATATAATTTATGGACAATATATTTTAGTCAAATTTACAATGTGCAATAGGGGTGGGCGATATGGCAAATATATCACATCATGATTTTTTAATGGTAAAATCACGATCATGACTTTATCACAGTTCATTTTTACAGTGAAGTTAATTTAGAACCAAACTATTTTCTATGTAAAAACTTAGTTATAAAGGCAAAAAAGTCACCTCTTTCCACCGTTTGCTACTTCTCTCACATGGCGTGCTTTTATCAAAGGCTTGTGTTATAGTTGGTTGTTTCTGTATAATGTCTTTAGCCGTTACCACTGGCTGATGTGTGGTTGGCCTCGCTGCTTGGCTCTCAGCAAATTGTTCCAGATGCTGCCTCTTCAGGTGGTTAAAGAGGTTCGTTGTGTTGCCATCCAAAGCTCGAACCTTCTCTGTGCAAACTTTGCAAATGACAGTTGTTTGCGCTTTGTTCTTTGGAGAAAACCCAAACCAGTTCCATACGCAGTGTTGGGGAGTAACGGACATGTAACCGCATTACGTATTCAGAATACAAATTATGAGTAACTGTATTCCATTACAGTTACAGTTTAAATAGATAGTATTCAGAATACAGTTATTGTTGAAATCAATGGATTACGTGATGATACTTCTGTTTCACGACTTTATATTTATTCTCTAAATGAACGAAGGCAACCCAATGCATTTCCCAGAAGCCCCAGCTCCACGAAAACAAACGTAAATTAAAGCTGCAAGCAGTGATGGGTGGGCCCTCGCACCCCTTGCAAGCCACGCAAAAGAGTCCTCCTATGTCCTCTCCTCTCTCCTGCTCAGTAGTACACAGCACAGTAGTATACAGCAAAAGAAAAGCCATGACCCCCTCCCAGCAGGGGGCACTATGAGTGTATCATCAGATGAGCATATAAATGAGTTGATAGTTTGAAGGTTATCCTGATTATCTGTGCAGAGCAAACATGTAACTTCGTTTAATGGACAGTGTGTTATTTGTAAATTACTTTAGAGTTGTTTAGAGTTTGTGTAGACATTTCAATGGTGTTATTTTCAGCCAAATATGTTAAGAATACCAGGATGTCCTTGGTTAAATATATCCTGGTATTTGTGGATATTCATATGAAGAAGTTAACTTTAATGGACATTTGTACTTTGAGTGAGTTGTGTTTTCAATTTGGATCTTACTTGAAATATTTTAACACTCTAGGGGGCGCTACAGAGCCGGTTGGCTGCGCTTGGTCACACAGAAAGTGTCAAACAAGAACTTTTGTCGGGAGAAAAGGCGTCAAAAAATGCCAAAAAAAAAGTCATATTTTTGTAAGACCTCAAAATGTCATAAAAAGCGTCATAGGGCCGTAAGGCGTCAAAATCGGCCAAAAATAGTCAAAATTTTTTTTGACCTCAAAATGTCATAAAAAACGTAATAGTATAGTAAGGCGTCAAAATCGGCCAAAAAAAGTCAAAAATTTTTTTTTACCTCAAAATGTCATAAAAAACGTAATAGTATAGTAAGGCGTCAAAATCGGCCAAAAAAAGTCAAACATTTTTTTGACCTCAAAATGTCATAAAAAACGTCATAGTATAGTAAGGCGTTTTTTTCGGACAAAAAAAGTCAAAATTTTTTTTGACCTCAAAATGTCATAAAAAACGTCATAGTATAGCAAGCCGTTTTTTTCGGCCAAAAAAAGTCAAAAATTTTTATGACCTCAAAATGTCATAAAAAACATCATAGTATAGTAAGGTGTCAAAATCGGCCAAAAAAAGTCCAAATTTTTTTTGACCTCAAAATGTCATAAAAAACGTCATAGTATAGTAAGCCGTTTTTTTCGGCCAAAAAAATTCAAAAAAAATTTTCACCTCAAAATGTTATAAAAAACGTCATAGTATAGTAAGGCATCAAAATCGGCCAAAAAAAGTCAAAAAATTTTTTGACCTCAAAATGTCATAAAAAACGTCATAGTATAGTAAGCCGTTTTTTTTGGCCAAAAAAAGTCAAAAAAAATTTTCACCTCAAAATGTTATAAAAAACGTCATAGTATAGTAAGGCGTCAAAATCAGCCAAAAAAAGTCAAAAAAATTTTTGACCTCAAAATGTCATGAAAAACGTCATAGTATAGTAAGGCGTCAAAATCGGCCAAAAAAAGTCAAAAAATTTTTTGACCTCAAAATGTCATAAAAAACGTCATAGTATAGTAAGGCGTTTTTTTCGGACAAAAAAAGTCAAAATTTTTTTTGACCTCAAAATGTCATAAAAAACGTCACAGTATAGTAAGGCGTTTTTTTCGGCCAAAAAAAGTCAAAAATTTTTATGACCTCAAAATGTCATAAAAACGTCATAGTATAGTAAGGCGTTTTTTTCGGCCAAAAAAAGTCAAAAATTTTTATGACCTCAAAATGTCATAAAAAACGTCATAGTATAGTAAGGCGTTTTTTTCGGCCAAAAAAAGTCAAAAATTTTTATGACCTCAAAATGTCATAAAAAACGTAATAGTATAGTAAGGCGTCAAAATCGGCCAAAAAAAGTCAAAATTTTTTTTGACCTCAAAATGTCATAAAAACCGTCATAGTATAGTAAGGCGTCAAAATCGGCCAAAAAAAGTCAAAATTTGTTTGGACCTCAAAATGTCATAAAAAACGTCATAGTATAGTAAGGCGTTTTTTTCGGCCAAAAAAAAGTCAAAAATTTTTATGACCTCAAAATGTTATAAAAAACGTCATAGTATAGTAAGGCGTCAAAATCGGCCAAAAAAAGTCAAAAAATTTTTTCACCTCAAAATGTCATAAAAAACGTAATAGTATAGTAAGGCCTTTTTTTCGACCAAAAAAAGTCAAAAATTTTTATGACCTCAAAATGTCATAAAAAACGTAATAGTATAGTAAGGCGTCAAAATCGGCCAAAAAAAGTCAAAATTTTTTTTGACCTCAAAATGTCATAAAAACCGTCATAGTATAGTAAGGCGTCAAAATCGGCCAAAAAAAGTCAAAAATTTTTTTGACCTCAAAATGTCATAAAAACCGTCATAGTATAGTAAGGCGTCAAAATCGGCCAAAAAAAGTCAAAATTTGTTTGGACCTCAAAATGTCATAAAAAACGTCATAGTATAGTAAGGCGTTTTTTTCGGCCAAAAAAAGTCAAACATTTTTATGACCTCAAAATGTTATAAAAAACGTCATAGTATAGTAAGGCGTCAAAATCAGCCAAAAAAAGTCAAAAATTTTTTTCACCTCAAAATGTCATAAAAAACGTAATAGTATAGTAAGGCCTTTTTTTCGACCAAAAAAAGTCAAAAATTTTTATGACCTCAAAATGTCATAAAAAACGTCATAGTATAGTAAGGCGTCAAAATCAGCCAAAAAAAGTCAAAAAAATTTTTGACCTCAAAATGTCATGAAAAACGTCATAATATAGTAAGGCGTCAAAATCGGCCAAAAAAAGTCAAAAAATTTTTTGACCTCAAAATGTCATAAAAAACGTCATAGTATAGTAAGGCGTTTTTTTCGGACAAAAAAAGTCAAAATTTTTTTTGACCTCAAAATGTCATAAAAAACGTCACAGTATAGTAAGGCGTTTTTTTCGGCCAAAAAAAGTAAAAAATTTTTATGACCTCAAAATGTCATAAAAACATCATAGTATAGTAAGGCGTTTTTTTCGGCCAAAAAAAGTCAAAAATTTTTATGACCTCAAAATGTCATAAAAAACGTCATAGTATAGTAAGGCGTTTTTTTCGGCCAAAAAAAGTCAAAAATTTTTATGACCTCAAAATGTCATAAAAAACGTAATAGTATAGTAAGGCGTCAAAATCGGCCAAAAAAAGTCAAAATTTTTTTTGACCTCAAAATGTCATAAAAACCGTCATAGTATAGTAAGGCGTCAAAATCGGCCAAAAAAAGTCAAAATTTGTTTGGACCTCAAAATGTCATAAAAAACGTCATAGTATAGTAAGGTGTTTTTTTCGGCCAAAAAAAGTCAAAAATTTTTATGACCTCAAAATGTTATAAAAAACGTCATAGTATAGTAAGGCGTCAAAATCGGCCAAAAAAAGTCAAAAAATTTTTTCACCTCAAAATGTCATAAAAAACGTAATAGTATAGTAAGGCCTTTTTTTCGACCAAAAAAAGTCAAAAATTTTTATGACCTCAAAATGTCATAAAAAACGTCATAGTATAGTAAGGCGTCAAAATCGGCCAAAAAAAGTCAAAATTTTTTTTGACCTCAAAATGTCATAAAAACCGTCATAGTATAGTAAGGCGTCAAAATCGGCCAAAAAAAGTCAAAAAATTTTTTGACCTCAAAATGTCATAAAAACCGTCATAGTATAGTAAGGCGTCAAAATCGGCCAAAAAAAGTCAAAATTTGTTTGGACCTCAAAATGTCATAAAAAACGTCATAGTATAGTAAGGCGTTTTTTTCGGCCAAAAAAAGTCAAACTTTTTTTTGACCTCAAAATGTCATAAAAAACGTCATAGTATAGTAAGGCGTCAAAATCGGCCAAAAAAAGTCAAAATTTTTTTTGACCTCAAAATGTCATAAAAACCGTCATAGTATAGTAAGGCGTCAAAATCGGCCAAAAAAAGTCAAAATTTTTTTGGACCTCAAAATGTCATAAAAAACATCATAGTATAGTAAGGCCTTTTTTTCGACCAAAAAAAGTCAAAAATTTTTATGACCTCAAAATGTCATAAAAAAAAGTCATAGTATAGTAAGGCGTTTTTTTCGGCCAAAAAAAGTCAAAAATTTTTATGACCACAAAATGTCATAAAAAACGTCATAGTATAGTAAGGCGTTTTTTTCGACCAAAAAAAGTCAAAAATTTTTATGACCTCAAAATGTCATAACAAACGTCATAGTATAGTAAGGCCTTTTTTTCGGCAAAAAAAAGTCAAAATTTTTTTTGACCTCAAAATGTCATAAAAAACGTCATAGTATAGTAAGGTGTTTTTTTTTCGGCCAAAAAGAGTCAAAAATTTTTTTGACCTCAAAATGTCATAAAAAACGTCATAGTATAGTAAGGCATCAAAATCGGCCAAAAAAAGTCAAAACATTTTTTGACCTCAAAATGTCATAAAAAACGTCATAGTATAGTAAGCCGTTTTTTTCGGCCAAAAAAAGTCAAAAAAAATTTTCACCTCAAAATGTTATAAAAAACGTCATAGTATAGTAAGGCGTCAAAATCAGCCAAAAAAAGCCAAAAAAATTTTTGACCTCAAAATGTCATGAAAAACGTCATAGTATAGTAAGGCGTCAAAATCGGCCAAAAAAAGTCAAAAAATTTTTTGACCTCAAAATGTCATAAAAAACGTCATAGTATAGTAAGGCGTTTTTTTCAGACAAAAAAAGTCAAAAATTTTTTTGACCTCAAAATGTCATAAAAAACGTCACAGTATAGTAAGGCGTTTTTTTCGGCCAAAAAAAGTCAAAAATTTTTATGACCTCAAAATGTCATAAAAAACGTCATAGTATAGTAAGGCTTTTTTTTCGGCCAAAAAAAGTCAAAAATTTTTATGACCTCAAAATGTCATAAAAAACGTCATAGTATAGTAAGGCGTTTTTTTCGGCCAAAAAAAGTCAAAAATTTTTATGACCTCAAAATGTCATAAAAAACGTCATAGTATAGTAAGGCGTCAAAATCGGCCAAAAAAAGTCAAAAATTTTTTTCACCTCAAAATGTCATAAAAAACGTCATAGTATAGTAAGGCCTTTTTTTCGACCAAAAAAAGTCAAAAATTTTTATGACCTCAAAATGTCATAAAAAAAGTCATAGTATAGTAAGGCGTTTTTTTCGGCCAAAAAAAGTCAAAAATTTTTATGACCACAAAATGTCATAAAAAACGTCATAGTATAGTAAGGCGTTTTTTTCGACCAAAAAAAGTCAAAAATTTTTATGACCTCAAAATGTCATAACAAACGTCATAGTATAGTAAGGCCTTTTTTTTGGCAAAAAAAAGTCATAATTTTTTTTGACCTCAAAATGTCATAAAAAACGTCATAGTATAGTAAGGCGTTTTTTTCGGCCAAAAAAAGTCAAACTTTTTTTTGACCTCAAAATGTCATAAAAAACGTCATAGTATAGTAAGGCGTCAAAATCGGCCAAAAAAAGTCAAAAAATTTTTTGACCTCAAAATGTCATAAAAAACGTCATAGTATAGTAAGGCGTTTTTTTCGGCCAAAAAAAGTCAAAAATTTTTATGACCTCAAAATGTCATAAAAAAGGTCATAGTATAGTAAGGCGTCAAAATCAGCCAAAAAAAGTCAAAAAATTTTTTGACCTCAAAATGTCATAAAAAACGTCATAGTATAGTAAGGCCTTTTTTTCGGCAAAAAAAAGTCAAAATTTTTTTTCACCTCAAAATGTCATAAAAAACGTCATAGTATAGTAAGGCGTCAAAATCGACCAAAAAAAGTCAAAAATTTTTTTGACCTCAAAATGTCATAAAAAACCTCATAGTATAGTAAGGCGTCAAAATCGGCCAAAAAAAGTCACAATTTTTTTTCACCTCAAAAAGTCATAAAAAACGTCATAGTATAGTAAGGCGTTTTTTTCAAACAAAAAAAGTCAAAATTTTTTTTCACCTCAAAATGTCATAAAAAACGTCATAGTATAGTAAGGCGTCAAAATCGGCCAAAAAAAGTCAAAATTTTTTTTGACCTCAAAATGTCATAAAAAACGTCATAGTATAGTAAGGCCTTTTTTTTGGGAAAAAAAAGTCAAAATTTTTTTTCACCTTAAAATGTCATAAAAAAACGTCATAGTATAGTAAGGCGTTTTTTCGGCCAAAAAAAGACAAATTTTTTTTTTACCTCAAAATGTCATAAAAAACGTCATAGTATAGTAAGGCGTTTTTTTCGGCCAAAAAAAGTCAAAAAATTTTTTGACCTCAAAATGTCATAAAAAACGTCATAGTATAGTAAGGCGTCAAAATCGGCCAAAAAAAGTCAAACTTTTTTTTCACCTCAAAACTTCATAAAAAACGTCATAGTATAGTAAGGCATTTTTTTCGGCCAAAAAAAGTCAAAAATTTTTATGACCTCAAAATGTCATAAAAAAGGTCATAGTATAGTAAGGCGTCAAAATCGGCCAAAAAAAGTCAAAAATTTTTTTCACCTCAAAAAGTCATAAAAAACGTCATAGTATAGTAAGGCGTCAAAATCGGCCAAAAAAAAGTCAAAAATTTTTATGACCTCAAAATGTTATAAAAAACGTCATAGTATAGTAAGGCGTTTTTTTCGGCCAAAGAAAGTCAAAATTTTTTTTGACCTCAAAATGTCATAAAAAACGTCATAGTATAGTAAGGCGTTTTTTTCGGCCAAAAAAAGTCAAAAATTTTTTTGACATCAAAATGTCATAAAAAACGTCATAGTATAGTAAGGCCTTTTTTTCGGCAAAAAAAAGTCAAGATTTTTTTTGACCTCAAAATGTCATAAAAAACGTCATAGTATAGTAAGGCGTTTTTTTCAAACAAAAAAACTCCAACATTTTTTTGACCTCAAAATGTCATAAAAAACGTCATAGTATAGTAAGGCGTTTTTTTCAAACAAAAAAAGTCAAACATTTTTTTGACCTCAAAATGTCATAAAAAACGTCATAGTATAGTAAGGCATCAAAATCGGCCAAAAAAAGTCAAAAAATTTTTTTACCTCAAAATGTCATAAAAAACGTCATAGTATAGTAAGGCCTTTTTTTCGGCAAAAAAAAGTCAAAATTTTTTTTTGACCTCAAAATGTCATAAAAAACGTCATAGTATAGTAAGGCGTTTTTTTCAAACAAAAAAACTCCAACATTTTTTTGACCTCAAAATGTCATAAAAAACGTCATAGTATAGTAAGGCGTCAAAATCGGCCAAAAAAAGTCAAAAATTTTTTTTACCTCAAAATGTCATAAAAAACGTCATAGTATAGTAAGGCCTTTTTTTTGTGAAAAAAAAGTCAAAATTTTTTTTCACCTTCAAATGTCATAAAAAAACGTCATAGTATAGTAAGGCGTTTTTCGGCCAAAAAAAGACAAATTTTTTTTTTACCTCAAAATGTCATAAAAAACGTCATAGTATAGTAAGGCGTTTTTTTCGGCCAAAAAAAGTCAAAAATTTTTTTGACCTCAAAATGTCATAAAAAACGTCATAGTATAGTAAGGCGTTTTTTTCGGCCAAAAAAAGTCAAAAAGTTTTATGACCTCAAAATGTCATAAAAAACGTCATAGTATAGTAAGGCGTTTTTTTCGACCAAAAAAAGTCAAAATTTTTTTTGATCTCAAAATGTCATAAAAAACGTCATAGTATAGTAAGCCGTTTTTTTTCGGCTAAAAAAAGTCAAAAAATTTTTTCACCTCAAAATGTCATAAAAAACGTCATAGTATAGTAAGGCGTCAAAATCGGCCAAAAAAAGTCACAATTTTTTTTGACCTCAAAATGTCATAAAAAACGTCATAGTATAGTAAGACGTTTTTTTCGGCTAAAAAAAGTCAAAAATTTTTTTCACCTCAAAAAGTCATAAAAAACGTTATAGTATAGTAAGGCGTTTTTTTCAAACAAAAAAAGTCAAACATTTTTTTGACCTCAAAATGTCATAAAAAACGTCATAGTATAGTAAGGCGTCAAAATCGGCCAAAAAAAGTCAAAAAATTTTTTTACCTCAAAATGTCATAAAAAACGTCATAGTATAGTAAGGCCTTTTTTTCGGCAAAAAAAAGTCAAAATTTTTTTTTGACCTCAAAATGTCATAAAAAACGTCATAGTATAGTAAGGCGTCAAAATCGGCCAAAAAAAGTCACAATTTTTTTTCACCTCAAAAAGTCATAAAAAACGTCATAGTATAGTAAGGCGTTTTTTTCAAACAAAAAAAGTCAAACATTTTTTTGACCTCAAAATGTCATAAAAAACGTCATAGTATAGTAAGGCGTCAAAATCGGCCAAAAAAAGTCAAAAATTTTTTTGACCTCAAAATGTCATAAAAAACGTCATAGTATAGTAAGGCCTTTTTTTCGGCAAAAAAAAGTCACAATTTTTTTTTACCTCAAAATGTCATAAAAAAGGTCATAGTATAGCAAGGCGTCAAAATCAGCCAAAAAAAGTCAAAAAAATTTTTTCACCTCAAAATGTCATAAAAAACGTCATAGTATAGTAAGGCGTCAAAATCGGCCAAAAAAAGTCAAAATTTTTTTTGACCTCAAAATGTCATAAAAAACGTCATAGTATAGTAAGGCGTTTTTTTCGGCCAAAAAAAGTCAAACTTTTTTTTGACCTCAAAATGTCATAAAAAACGTCATAGTATAGTAAGGCGTTTTTTTCGACCAAAAAAAGTCCAAAATTTTTTTTGACCTCAAAATGTCATAAAAAACGTCATAGTATAGTAAGGCGTTTTTTTCGGCTAAAAAAGGTCAAAAATTTTTTTGACCTCAAAATGTCATAAAAAACGTCATAGTGTAGTAAGGCGTTTTTTTCGGCCAAAGAAAGTCAAAATTTTTTTTGACCTCAAAATGTCATAAAAAACGTCATAGTATAGTAAGGCGTCAAAATCGGCCAAAAAAAGTCAAAAATTTTTTTTGACCTCAAAATGTCATATAAAACGTCATAGTATAGTAAGGCGTTTTTTTCGGCCAAAAAAAGTCAAAATTTATTTTCACCTCAAAATGTCATAAAAAGCGTCATAGTATAGTAAGGCGTCAAAATCGGCCAAAAAAAGTCAAACTTTTTTTTGACCTCAAAATGTCATAAAAAACGTCATAGTATAGTAAGGCGTCAAAATCGGCCAAAAAAAGTCAAAAAATTTTATGACCTCAAAATGTCATAAAAAACGTCATAGTATAGTAAGGCGTCAAAATCGGCCAAAAAAAGTCAAAATTTTTTTTGACCTCAAAATGTCATAAAAAACGTCATAGTATAGTAAGGCGTCAAAATCGGCCAAAAAAAGTCAAAAAATTTTTTGACCTCAAAATGTCATAGTATAGTAAGGCGTTTTTTTCGGCCAAAAAAAGACAAAATTTTTTTTGACCTCAAAATGTCATAAAAAACGTCATAGTATAGTAAGGCGTCAAAATCGGCCAAAAAAATTCAAAAATTTTTTTGACCTCAAAATGTCATAGTATAGTAAGGCGTTATTTTCGGCCAAAAAAAGACAACATTTTTTTTCACCTCAAAATGTCATAAAAAACGTCATAGTATAGTAAGGCGTCAAAATCGGCCAAAAAAAAGTCAAAAAATTTTTTTTACCTCAAAATGTTATAAAAAACGTCATAGTATAGTAAGGCGTTTTTTTCGGCCAAAGAAAGTCAAAATTTTTTTTGACCTCAAAATGTCATAAAAAACGTCATAGTATAGTAAGGCGTTTTTTTCGGCCAAAAAAAGTCAAAAATTTTTTTGACATCAAAATGTCATAAAAAACGTCATAGTATAGTAAGGCCTTTTTTTCGGCAAAAAAAAGTCAAGATTTTTTTTGACCTCAAAATGTCATAAAAAACGTCATAGTATAGTAAGGCGTTTTTTTCAAACAAAAAAAGTCCAACATTTTTTTGACCTCAAAATGTCATAAAAAACGTCATAGTATAGTAAGGCGTCAAAATCGGCCAAAAAAAGTCAAAAATTTTTTTTACCTCAAAATGTCATAAAAAACGTCATAGTATAGTAAGGCCTTTTTTTCGGCAAAAAAAAGTCAAAATTTTTTTTTGACCTCAAAATGTCATAAAAAACGTCATAGTATAGTAAGGCGTCAAAATCGGCCAAAAAAAGTCAAAATTTTTTTTGACCTCAAAATGTCATAAAAAACGTCATAGTATAGTAAGGCCTTTTTTTTGGGAAAAAAAAGTCAAAATTTTTTTTCACCTTCAAGTGTCATAAAAAAACGTCATAGTATAGTAAGGCGTTTTTTCGGCCAAAAAAAGACAAATTTTTTTTTTACCTCAAAATGTCATAAAAAACGTCATAGTATAGCAAGGCGTTTTTTTCGGCCAAAAGAAGTCAAAAATTTTTTTGACCTCAAAATGTCATAAAAAATGTCATAGTATAGTAAGGCGTTTTTTTCGGCCAAAAAAAGTCAAAAAGTTTTATGACCTCAAAATGTCATAAAAAACGTCATAGTATAGTAAGGCGTTTTTTTCGACCAAAAAAAGTCAAAATTTTTTTTGATCTCAAAATGTCATAAAAAACGTCATAGTATAGTAAGGCGTTTTTTTTCGGCTAAAAAAAGCCAAAAATTTTTTTCACCTCAAAAAGTCATAAAAAACGTTATAGTATAGTAAGGCGTTTTTTTCAAACAAAAAAAGTCAAACATTTTTTTGACCTCAAAATGTCATAAAAAACGTCATAGTATAGTAAGGCGTCAAAATCGGCCAAAAAAAGTCAAAATTTTTTTTTACCTCAAAATGTCATAAAAAACGTCATAGTATAGTAAGGCCTTTTTTTCGGCAAAAAAAAGTCAAAAATTTTTTTTGACCTCAAAATGTCATAAAAAACGTCATAGTATAGTAAGGCGTCAAAATCGGCCAAAAAAAGTCACAATTTTTTTTCACCTCAAAAAGTCATAAAAAACGTCATAGTATAGTAAGGCGTTTTTTTCAAACAAAAAAAGTCAAACATTTTTTTGACCTCAAAATGTCATAAAAAACGTCATAGTATAGTAAGGCGTCAAAATCGGCCAAAAAAAGTCAAAAAATTTTTTGACCTCAAAATGTCATAAAAAACGTCATAGTATAGTAAGGCCTTTTTTTCGGCAAAAAAAAGTGACAATTTTTTTTGACCTCAAAATGTCATAAAAAAGGTCATAGTATAGCAAGGCGTCAAAATCAGCCAAAAAAAGTCAAAAATTTTTTTTCACCTCAAAATGTCATAAAAAACGTCATAGTATAGTAAGGCGTCAAAATCGGCCAAAAAAAGTCAAAAATTTTTTTTGACCTCAAAATGTCATAAAAAACGTCATAGTATAGTAAGGCGTTTTTTTCGGCCAAAAAAAGTCAAAATTTTTTTTCAACTCAAAATGTCATAAAAAACGTCATAGTATAGTAAGGCGTTTTTTTCGGCCAAAAAAAGTCAAACTTTTTTTTGACCTCAAAATGTCATAAAAAACGTCATAGTATAGTAAGGCGTTTTTTTCGACCAAAAAAAGTCCAAAATTTTTTTTGACCTCAAAATGTCATAAAAAACGTCATAGTATAGTAAGGCGTCAAAATCGGCCAAAAAAAGTCCAAAATTTTTTTTGACCTCAAAATGTCATAAAAAACGTCATAGTATAGTAAGGCGTTTTTTTCGGCCAAAAAAAGTCAAAATTTTTTTTGACCTCAAAATGTCATAAAAAGCGTCATAGTATAGTAAGGCGTCAAAATCGGCCAAAAAAAGTCAAAAATTTTTTTTGACCTCAAAATGTCATAAAAAACCTCATAGTATAGTAAGGCCTTTTTTTCGGCAAAAAAAAGTCAAAATTTTTTTTCAACTCAAAATGTCATAAAAAACGTCATAGTATAGTAAGGCGTTTTTTTCGGCCAAAAAAAGTCAAACTTTTTTTTGACCTCAAAATGTCATAAAAAACGTCATAGTATAGTAAGGCGTTTTTTTCGACCAAAAAAAGTCCAAAATTTTTTTTGACCTCAAAATGTCATAAAAAACGTCATAGTATAGTAAGGCGTTTTTTTCAGCTAAAAAAGGTCAAAAATTTTTTTGACCTCAAAATGTCATAAAAAACGTCATAGTATAGTAAGGCGTTTTTTTCGGCCAAAGAAAGTCAAAATTTTTTTTGACCTCAAAATGTCATAAAAAACGTCATAGTATAGTAAGGCGTCAAAATCGGCCAAAAAAAGTCAAAAATTTTTTTTGACCTCAAAATGTCATAAAAAACGTCATAGTATAGTAAGGCGTTTTTTTCGGCCAAAAAAAGTCAAAATTTTTTTTGACCTCAAAATGTCATAAAAAGCGTCATAGTATAGTAAGGCGTCAAAATCGGCCAAAAAAAGTCAAAAATTTTTTTTGACCTCAAAATGTCATAAAAAACGTCATAGTATAGTAAGGCGTCAAAATCGGCCAAAAAAAGTCAAACTTTTTTTGACCTCAAAATGTCATAAAAACCGTCATAGTATAGTAAGGCGTCAAAATCGGCCAAAAAAAGTCAAACTTTTTTTTGACCTCAAAATGTCATAAAAAACGTCATAGTATAGTAAGGCGTCAAAATCGGCCAAAAAAAGTCAAAAAATTTTATGACCTCAAAATGTCATAAAAAACGTCATAGTATAGTAAGGCGTCAAAATCGGCCAAAAAAAGTCAAAAAATTTTTTGACCTCAAAATGTCATAAAAAACGTCATAGTATAGTAAGGCGTCAAAATCGGCCAAAAAAAGTCAAAAATTTTTTTGACCTCAAAATGTCATAGTATAGTAAGGCGTTTTTTTCGGCCAAAAAAAGACAAAAATTTTTTTGACCTCAAAATGTCATAAAAAACGTCATAGTATAGTAAGGCGTCAAAATCGGCCAAAAAAAGTCAAAAATTTTTTTGACCTCAAAATGTCATAGTATAGTAAGGCGTTTTTTTCGGACAAAAAAAGACAAAATTTTTTTTGACCTCAAAATGTCATAAAAAGCGTCATAGTATAGTAAGGCGTTTTTTTCGGCCAAAAAAAGTCAAACTTTTTTTTGACCTCAAAATGTCATAAAAAGCGTCATAGTATAGTAAGGCGTTTTTTTCGGCCAAAAAAAGTCAAACTTTTTTTTGACCTCAAAATGTCATAAAAAACGTCATAGTATAGTAAGGCGTTTTTTTCGACCAAAAAAAGTCCAAAATTTTTTTTGACCTCAAAATGTCATAAAAAACGTCATAGTATAGTAAGGCGTTTTTTTCGGCTAAAAAAGGTCAAAAAATTTTTTGACCTCAAAATGTCATAAAAAACGTCATAGTATAGTAAGGCGTTTTTTTCGGCCAAAGAAAGTCAAAATTTTTTTTGACCTCAAAATGTCATAAAAAACGTCATAGTATAGTAAGGCGTCAAAATCGGCCAAAAAAAGTCAAAAATTTTTTTTGACCTCAAAATGTCATAAAAAACGTCATAGTATAGTAAGGCGTTTTTTTCGGCCAAAAAAAGTCAAAATTTTTTTTGACCTCAAAATGTCATAAAAAGCGTCATAGTATAGTAAGGCGTCAAAATCGGCCAAAAAAAGTCAAACTTTTTTTGACCTCAAAATGTCATAAAAACCGTCATAGTATAGTAAGGCGTCAAAATCGGCCAAAAAAAGTCAAACTTTTTTTTGACCTCAAAATGTCATAAAAAACGTCATAGTATAGTAAGGCGTCAAAATCGGCCAAAAAAAGTCAAAAAATTTTATGACCTCAAAATGTCATAAAAAACGTCATAGTATAGTAAGGCGTCAAAATCGGCCAAAAAAAGTCAAAATTTTTTTTGACCTCAAAATGTCATAAAAAACGTCATAGTATAGTAAGGCGTCAAAATCGGCCAAAAAAAGTCAAAAATTTTTTTGACCTCAAAATGTCATAGTATAGTAAGGCGTTTTTTTCGGCCAAAAAAAGACAAAATTTTTTTTGACCTCAAAATGTCATAAAAAACGTCATAGTATAGTAAGGCGTCAAAATCGGCCAAAAAAAGTCAAAAAATTTTTTGACCTCAAAATGTCATAGTATAGTAAGGCGTTTTTTTCGGCCAAAAAAAGACAAAATTTTTTTTGACCTCAAAATGTCATAAAAAACGTCATAGTATAGTAAGGCGTTTTTTTCGGCCAAAAAAAGTCAAAATTTTTTTTGACCTCAAAATGTCATAAAAAGCGTCATAGTATAGTAAGGCGTTTTTTTCGGCCAAAAAAAGTCAAACTTTTTTTTGACCTCAAAATGTCATAAAAAGCGTCATAGTATAGTAAGGCGTTTTTTTCGACCAAAAAAAGTAAAAAAATTTTTATGACCTCAAAATGTTATAAAAAACGTCATAGTATAGTAAGGCGTCAAAATCGGCCAAAAAAAGTCAAACTTTTTTTTGACCTCAAAATGTCACAAAAAACGTCATAGTATAGTAAGGCGTTTTTTTCGACCAAAAAAAGTCAAAAAATTTTTTTGACCTCAAAATGTCATAAAAAACGTCATAGTATAGTAAGGCGTTTTTTTAGGCCAAAGAAAGTCAAAATTTTTTTTGACCTCAAAATGTCATAAAAAACGTCATAGTATAGTAAGGCGTCAAAATCGGCCAAAAAAAGTCAAAAATTTTTTTGACCTCAAAATGTCATAGTATAGTAAGGCGTTTTTTTCGGCCAAAAAAAGACAAAAATTTTTTTGACCTCAAAATGTCATAAAAAACGTCATAGTATAGTAAGGCGTTTTTTTCGGCCAAAAAAAGTCAAAATTTTTTTTGACCTCAAAATGTCATAAAAAGCGTCATAGTATAGTAAGGCGTTTTTTTCGGCCAAAAAAAGTCAAACTTTTTTTTGACCTCAAAATGTCATAAAAAGCGTCATAGTATAGTAAGGCGTTTTTTTCGACCAAAAAAAGTCAAAAATTTTTATGACCTCAAAATGTTATAAAAAACGTCATAGTATAGTAAGGCGTCAAAATCGGCCAAAAAAAGTCAAACTTTTTTTTGACCTCAAAATGTCACAAAAAACGTCATAGTATAGTAAGGCGTTTTTTTCGACCAAAAAAAGTCAAAAATTTTTTTTGACCTCAAAATGTCATAAAAAACGTCATAGTATAGTAAGGCGTTTTTTTCGGCTAAAAAAGGTCAAAAATTTTTTTGACCTCAAACTGTCGTAAAAAACGTCATAGTATAGTAAGGCGTTTTTTTCGGCCAAAGAAAGTCAAAATTTTTTTTGACCTCAAAATGTCATAAAAAACGTCATAGTATAGTAAGGCGTCAAAATCGGCCAAAAAAAGTCAAAAATTTTTTTGACCTTAAAATGTCATAGTATAGTAAGGCGTTTTTTTCGGCCAAAAAAAGACAAAATTTTTTTTGACCTCAAAATGTCATGATAAACGTCATAGTATAGTAAGGCGTTTTTTTCGGCCAAAAAAAGTCAAACTTTTTTTTGACCTCAAAATGTCATAAAAAGCGTCATAGTATAGTAAGGCGTCAAAATCGGCCAAAAAAAGTCCAAAATTTTTATGACCTCAAAATGTTATAAAAAACGTCATAGTATAGTAAGGCGTTTTTTTCGGCCAAAGAAAGTCAAAATTTTTTTTGACCTCAAAATGTCATAAAAAACGTCATAGTATAGTAAGGCGTTTTTTTCGGCCAAAAAAAGTCAAAAATTTTTTTGACATCAAAATGTCATAAAAAACGTCATAGTATAGTAAGGCCTTTTTTTCGGCAAAAAAAAGTCAAGATTTTTTTTGACCTCAAAATGTCATAAAAAACGTCATAGTATAGTAAGGCGTTTTTTTCAAACAAAAAAAGTCCAACATTTTTTTGACCTCAAAATGTCATAAAAAACGTCATAGTATAGTAAGGCGTCAAAATCGGCCAAAAAAAGTCAAACTTTTTTTTGACCTCAAAATGTCATAAAAAACGTCATAGTATAGTAAGGCCTTTTTTTCGGCAAAAAAAAGTCAAAATTTTTTTTTGACCTCAAAATGTCATAAAAAACGTCATAGTATAGTAAGGCCTTTTTTTCGGCTAAAAAAAGTCAAAAATTTTTTCACCTCAAAATGTCATAAAAAACGTCATAGTATAGTAAGGCGTCAAAATCGGCCAAAAAAGTCAAACTTTTTTTTGACCTCAAAATGTCATAAAAAAGGTCATAGTATAGTAAGGCGTCAAAATCGGCCAAAAAAAGTCAAAAATTTTTTTCACCTCAAAAAGTCATAAAAAACGTCATAGTATAGTAAGGCCTTTTTTTCGGCCAAAAAAAAGTCAAAATTTTTTTTCACCTCAAAATGTCATAAAAAACGTCATAGTATAGTAAGGCGTCAAAATCGGCCAAAAAAAGTCAAAATTTTTTTTGACCTCAAAATGTCATAAAAAACGTCATAGTATAGTAAGGCGTTTTTTTCGGCTAAAAAAAGTCAAAAAATTTTTTTCACCTCAAAAAGTCATAAAAAACGTCATAGTATAGTAAGGCGTCTTTTTCGGCCAAAAAAAGTCAAAATTTTTTTTGACCTCAAAATGTCATAAAAAACGTCATAGTATAGTAAGGCGTTTTTTTCGGCCAAAAAAAGTCAAAAATTTTTATGACCTCAAAATGTCATAAAAAAGGTCATAGTATAGTAAGGCGTCAAAATCGGCCAAAAAAAGTCAAAATTTTTTTTCACCTCAAAAAGTCATAAAAAACGTCATAGTATAGTAAGGCGTCAAAATCGGCCAAAAAAAGTCAAAAAATTTTTTCACCTCAAAATGTAATAAAAAACGTCATAGTATAGTAAGGCATCAAAATCGGCCAAAAAAAGTCAAAATTTTTTTTTGCTTCAAAATTTCATAAAAAACGTCATAGTATCGTCAGGCGTTTTTTTCGGCCAAAAAAAGACAAAATTTTTTTTGACCTCAAAATGTCATAAAAAACATCTTAGTATAGTAAGGCGTTTTTTTCGGCCAAAAAAAGTCAAAATTTTTTTTGACCTCAAAATGTCATAAAAAACGTCATAGTATAGTAAGGTGTTTTTTTCGACCAAAAAAAGTCAAAATTTTTTATGACCTCAAAATGTCATAAAAAACGTCATAGTATAGTAAGGCGTCAAAATCGGCCAAAAAAAGTCAAAAAATTTTTTCACCTCAAAATGTAATAAAAAACGTCATAGTATAGTAAGGCATCAAAATCGGCCAAAAAAAGTCAAAATTTTTTTTTACTTCAAAATTTCATAAAAAACGTCATAGTATCGTCAGGCGTTTTTTTCGGCCAAAAAAAGACAAAATTTTTTTTGACCTCAAAATGTCATAAAAAACATCATAGTATAGTAAGGCGTTTTTTTCGGCCAAAAAAAGTCAAATTTTTTTTTGACCTCAAAATGTCATAAAAAACGTCATAGTATAGTAAGGCGTTTTTTTCGGCTAAAAAAAGTCAAAAAATTTTTTCACCTCAAAAAGTCATAAAAAACGTCATAGTATAGTAAGGCGTTTTTTTCAAACAAAAAAAGTCAAACATTTTTTTGACCTCAAAATGTCATAAAAAACGTCATAGTATAGTAAGGCGTCAAAATCGGCCAAAAAAAGTCAAAATTTTTTTTTACCTCAAAATGTCATAAAAAAACGTCATAGTATAGTAAGGCCTTTTTTTCGGCAAAAAAAAGTCAAAAATTTTTTCACCTCAAAATGTCATAAAAAACGTCATAGTATAGTAAGGCGTCAAAATCGGCCAAAAAAAGTCAAACTTTTTTTTTACCTCAAAATGTCATAAAAAACGTCATAGTATAGTAAGGCGTCAAAATCGGCCAAAAAAAGTCAAAATTTTTTCTGACCTCAAAATGTCATAAAAAACGTCATAGTATAGTAAGGCGTTTTTTTCGGCTAAAAAAAGTCAAAAATTTTTTCACCTCAAAATGTCATAAAAAACGTCATAGTATAGTAAGGCGTCAAAATCGGCCAAAAAAAGTCAAAATTTTTTTTGACCTCAAAATGTCATAAAAAACGTCATAGTATAGTAAGGCGTTTTTTTCGGCTAAAAAAAGTCAAAAAAATTTTTTCACCTCAAAAAGTCATAAAAAACGTCATAGTATAGTAAGGCGTCAAAATCGGCCAAAAAAAGTCAAACTTTTTTTTCACCTCAAAATGTCATAAAAAACGTCATAGTATAGTAAGGCGTTTTTTTCGGCCAAAAAAAGTCAAAAATTTTTATGACCTCAAAATGTCATAAAAAAGGTCATAGTATAGTAAGGCGTCAAAATCGGCCAAAAAAAGTCAAAATTTTTTTTCACCTCAAAAAGTCATAAAAAACGTCATAGTATAGTAAGGCCTTTTTTTCGGCCAAAAAAAGTCAAAATTTTTTTTGACCTCAAAATGTCATAAAAAACGTCATAGTATAGTAAGGCGTCAAAATCGGCCAAAAAAAGTCAAAATTTTTTTTCACCTTCAAATGTCATAAAAAAACGTCAGTATAGTAAGGCGTCTTTTCGGCCAAAAAAAGTCAAAATTTTGTTTTTACCTCAAAATGTCATAAAAAACGTCATAGTATAGTAAGGCGTTTTTTTCGGCCAAAAAAAGTCAAAAATTTTTTTGACCTCAAAATGTCATAAAAAACGTCATAGTATAGTAAGGCGTTTTTTTCGGCCAAAAAAAGTCAAAAAGTTTTATGACCTCAAAATGTCATAAAAAACGTCATAGTATAGTAAGGCGTTTTTTTCGACCAAAAAAAGTCAAAATTTTTTTTGATCTCAAAATGTCATAAAAAACGTCATAGTATAGTAAGGCGTCAAAATCGGCCAAAAAAAGTCACAATTTTTTTTGACCTCAAAATGTCATAAAAAACGTCATAGTATAATAAGGCGTTTTTTTCGGCTAAAAAAAGTCAAAAATTTTTTTCACCTCAAAAAGTCATAAAAAACGTTATAGTATAGTAAGGCGTTTTTTTTCGGCTAAAAAAAGTCAAAAAAATTTTTCACCTCAAAATGTCATAAAAAACGTCATAGTATAGTAAGGCGTCAAAATCGGCCAAAAAAAGTCACAATTTTTTTTGACCTCAAAATGTCATAAAAAACGTCATAGTATAGTAAGGCGTTTTTTTTCGGCTAAAAAAAGTCAAAAAATTTTTTCACCTCAAAAAGTCATAAAAAACGTCATAGTATAGTAAGGCGTTTTTTTCAAACAAAAAAAGTCAAACATTTTTTTGACCTCAAAATGTCATAAAAAACGTCATAGTATAGTAAGGCGTCAAAATCGGCCAAAAAAAGTCAAAATTTTTTTTTACCTCAAAATGTCATAAAAAAACGTCATAGTATAGTAAGGCCTTTTTTTCGGCAAAAAAAAGTCAAAATTTTTTTTTGACCTCAAAATGTCATAAAAAACGTCATAGTATAGTAAGGCCTTTTTTTCGGCTAAAAAAAGTCAAAAATTTTTTCACCTCAAAATGTCATAAAAAACGTCATAGTATAGTAAGGCGTCAAAATCGGCCAAAAAAAGTCAAACTTTTTTTTGACCTCAAAATGTCATAAAAAACGTCATAGTATAGTAAGGCGTCAAAATCGGCCAAAAAAAGTCAAAATTTTTTCTGACCTCAAAATGTCATAAAAAACGTCATAGTATAGTAAGGCGTTTTTTTCGGCTAAAAAAAGTCAAAAATTTTTTCACCTCAAAATGTCATAAAAAACGTCATAGTATAGTAAGGCGTCAAAATCGGCCAAAAAAAGTCAAAAATTTTTTTGACCTCAAAATGTCATAAAAAACGTCATAGTATAGTAAGGCGTTTTTTTCGGCTAAAAAAAGTCAAAAAATTTTTTTCACCTCAAAAAGTCATAAAAAACGTCATAGTATAGTAAGGCGTTTTTTTCGACCAAAAAAAGTCAAAAATTTTTATGACCTCAAAATGTTATAAAAAACGTCATAGTATAGTAAGGCGTCAAAATCGGCCAAAAAAAGTCAAACTTTTTTTTCACCTCAAAATGTCACAAAAAACGTCATAGTATAGTAAGGCGTTTTTTTCGACCAAAAAAAGTCAAAAAAATTTTTTGACCTCAAAATGTCATAAAAAACGTCATAGTATAGTAAGGTGTCAAAATCGGCCAAAAAAAGTCAAAATTTTTTTTGACCTCAAAATGTCATAAAAAACGTCATAGTATAGTAAGGCGTCAAAATCGGCCAAAAAAAGTCAAAAACATTTTTCACCTCAAAATGTAATAAAAAACGTCATAGTATAGTAAGGCATCAAAATCGGCCAAAAAAAGTCAAAAATTTTTTTTACTTCAAAATTTCATAAAAAACGTCATAGTATCGTCAGGCGTTTTTTTCGGCCAAAAAAAGACAAAATTTTTTTTGACCTCAAAATGTCATAAAAAACATCATAGTATAGTAAGGCGTTTTTTTCGGCCAAAAAAAGTCAAATTTTTTTTTGACCTCAAAATGTCATAAAAAACGTCATAGTATAGTAAGGCGTTTTTTTCGGCTAAAAAAAGTCAAAAATTTTTTTCACCTCAAAAAGTCATAAAAAACGTCATAGTATAGTAAGGCGTTTTTTTCAAACAAAAAAAGTCAAAAATTTTTATGACCTCAAAATGTCATAAAAAAGGTCATAGTATAGTAAGGCGTCAAAATCGGCCAAAAAAAGTCAAAATTTTTTTTCACCTCAAAAAGTCATAAAAAACGTCATAGTATAGTAAGGCCTTTTTTTCGGCCAAAAAAAGTCAAAATTTTTTTTGACCTCAAAATGTCATAAAAAACGTCATAGTATAGTAAGGCGTCAAAATCGGCCAAAAAAAGTCAAAATTTTTTTTCACCTTCAAATGTCATAAAAAAAACGTCATAGTATAGTAAGGCGTCTTTTCGGCCAAAAAAAGTCAAAATTTTTTTTTTACCTCAAAATGTCATAAAAAACGTCATAGTATAGTAAGGCGTTTTTTTCGGCCAAAAAAAGTCAAAAATTTTTTTGACCTCAAAATGTCATAAAAAACGTCATAGTATAGTAAGGCGTTTTTTTCGGCTAAAAAAAGTCAAAAAATTTTTTCACCTCAAAATGTCATAAAAAACGTCATAGTATAGTAAGGCGTCAAAATCGGCCAAAAAAAGTCACAATTTTTTTTTACCTCAAAATGTCATAAAAAACGTCATAGTATAGTAAGGCGTTTTTTTCGGCTAAAAAAAGTCAAAAAAATTTTTCACCTCAAAAAGTCATAAAAAACGTTATAGTATAGTAAGGCGTTTTTTTCGGCTAAAAAAAGTCAAAAAATTTTTTCACCTCAAAATGTCATAAAAAACGTCATAGTATAGTAAGGCGTCAAAATCGGCCAAAAAAAGTCACAATTTTTTTTGACCTCAAAATGTCATAAAAAACGTCATAGTATAGTAAGGCGTTTTTTTTTCGGCTAAAAAAAGTCAAAAATTTTTTTTGACCTCAAAAAGTCATAAAAAACGTCATAGTATAGTAAGGCGTTTTTTTCAAACAAAAAAAGTCAAACATTTTTTTGACCTCAAAATGTCATAAAAAACGTCATAGTATAGTAAGGCGTCAAAATCGGCCAAAAAAAGTCAAAAATTTTTTTGACCTCAAAATGTCATAAAAAACGTCATAGTATAGTAAGGCCTTTTTTTCGGCAAAAAAAAGTCACAATTTTTTTTGACCTCAAAATGTCATAAAAAAGGTCATAGTATAGCAAGGCGTCAAAATCAGCCAAAAAAAGTCAAAAAATTTTTTCACCTCAAAATGTCATAAAAAAACGTCATAGTATAGTAAGGCGTCAAAATCGGCCAAAAAAAGTCAAAATTTTTTTTGACCTCAAAATGTCATAAAAAACCTCATAGTATAGTAAGGCCTTTTTTTCGGCAAAAAAAAGTCAAAATTTTTTTTCAACTCAAAATGTCATAAAAAACGTCATAGTATAGTAAGGCGTTTTTTTCGGCCAAAAAAAGTCAAACTTTTTTTTGACCTCAAAATGTCATAAAAAACGTCATAGTATAGTAAGGCGTTTTTTTCGACCAAAAAAAGTCCAAAATTTTTTTTGACCTCAAAATGTCATATAAAACGTCATAGTATAGTAAGGCGTTTTTTTCGGCCAAAGAAAGTCAAAATTTTTTTTGACCTCAAAATGTCATAAAAAACGTCATAGTATAGTAAGGCGTCAAAATCGGCCAAAAAAAGTCAAAAAATTTTTTCGGCCAAAAAAAGTCAAAATTTTTTTGACCTCAAAATGTCATAAAAAGCGTCATAGTATAGTAAGGCGTCAAAATCGGCCAAAAAAAGTCAAACTTTTTTTTGACCTCAAAATGTCATAAAAAACGTCATAGTATAGTAAGGCGTCAAAATCGGCCAAAAAAAGTCAAAATTTTTTTTGACCTCAAAATGTCATAAAAAACGTCATAGTATAGTAAGGCGTCAAAATCGGCCAAAAAAAGTCAAAAATTTTTTTGACCTCAAAATGTCATAGTATAGTAAGGCGTTTTTTTCGGCCAAAAAAAGACAAAATTTTTTTTGACCTCAAAATGTCATAAAAAACGTCATAGTATAGTAACGCGTTTTTTGGGCAGAAAAAAGTCAAAAAAATTTTTCACCTCAAAATGTCATAAAAAACGTCATAGTATAGTAAGGCGTCAAAATCGGCCAAAGAAAGTCAAAATTTTTTTTGACCTCAAAATGTCATAAAAAACGTCATAGTATAGTAAGGCGTTTTTTTGGGCAGAAAAAAGTCAAAAATTTTTTTCACCTCAAAATGTCATAAAAAACGTCATAGTATAGTAAGGCGTCAAAATCGGCCAAAGAAAGTCAAAATTTTCTTTGACCTCAAAATGTCATAAAAAACGTCATAGTATAGTAAGGCGTCAAAATCGGCCAAAAAAAGTCACAATTTTTTTTGACCTCAAAATGTCATAAAAAACGTCATAGTATAGTAAGGCGTTTTTTTTCGGCCAAAAAAAGTCAAAATTTTTTTTGACCTCAAAATGTCATAAAAAGCGTCATAGTATAGTAAGGCGTCAAAATCGGCCAAAAAAAGTCAAACTTTTTTTTGACCTCAAAATGTCATAAAAAACGTCATAGTATAGGAAGGCGTCAAAATCGGCAAAAAAAAGTCAAAAAATGTTTTCACCTCAAAATGTTATAAAAAACGTCATAGTATAGTCAGGCGTTTTTTTCGGCCAAAAAAAGTCAAACTTTTTTTTGACCTCAAAATGTCATAAAAAACGTCATAGTATAGGAAGGGGTCAAAATCGGCCAAAAAAAGTCAAAAAATGTTTTCACCTCAAAATGTTATAAAAAACGTCATAGTATAGTAAGGCGTTTTTTTCGGCCAAAAAAAGACAAAATTTTTTTTGACCTCAAAATGTCATAAAAAACGTCATAGTATAGTAACGCGTCAAAATCGGCAAAAAAAAATCAAAAAATGTTTTCACCTCAAAATGTTATAAAAAACGTCATAGTATAGTAAGGCGTTTTTTTCGGTCAAAAAAAGACAAAAATTTTTTTGACCTCAAAATGTCATAAAAAACGTCATAGTATAGTAAGGCATCAAAATCGGCCAAATAAAGTCAAAATTTTTTTTGACCTCAAAATGTCATAGTATAGTAAGGCGTTTTTTTCGGCCAAAAAAAGTCAAAAAATTTTTTGACCTCAAAATGTCATAAAAAACGTCATAGTATAGTAAGGCGTCAAAATCGGCCAAAGAAAGTCAAAATTTTTTTTGACCTCAAAATGTCATAAAAAACGTCATAGTATAGTAAGGCGTCAAAATCGGCCAAAAAAAGTTAAAAAAATTTTTCACCTCAAAATGTCATAAAAAACGTCATAGTATAGTAAGGCGTCAAAATCGGCCAAAGAAAGTCAAAATTTTTTTTGACCTCAAAATGTCATAAAAAACGTCATAGTATAGTAAGGCGTCAAAATCGGCCAAAAAAAGTTTACATTTTTTTTTTACCTCAAAATGTCATAACAAACGTCATAGTATAGTAAGGCGTCAAAATCGGCAAAAAAAAGTAAAAAAAATTTTTGACCTCAAAATGTCATAAAAAAAACGTCATACGGCCGTAAGGCGTCAAAATATGCCAAAAAAAAGTCATATTTTGGACAAAAATGTCATTAAAGCTGCAAGCAGCAATGAGCGGGCCCTCGCACCCCTTGCGACCAGTGGGAGCCTCAGCTGCCACAGCCAAGCACCAGAGTCCTCCTATGTCCTCTCCTCTCTCCTGCTCTTCTCCACAGAGAAGCACAGCAACATACAGCAAAAGAAAAGACATTGCCCCTGCCCTGGAGGGGGCGCTATGAGTGCATCATCATATGACCATATAAATAAGTTCAGAGTCTGAAAGTCATCCTGACTGTAAAGTGTGATCCACATTGGATGAAGTATGTTGGAGATACAGCCTCAAATACATCCATTTCCTGTGTGTTAGCGACGGGTCAAATATGTGGCGGCACCACGGGCGTCGTGCACCAGAGTCCTCCTATGTTCTCTCCTCTCTCCTGCTAATCTCCACAGAGAAGTACAGCAGCATACAGCAACAAAAAGACATTGTTCCCTCCCAGCAGGGGGTGCTATGAGCATATAAATCAGTTGAGAGTCTGAAGGTGATCCTGACTGGAAAGTTTGATCCACATTGGATGAAGTATGTTTGAAATACAGGCATAAATATATCCATTTCCTTTATGTTGGCAATGGCCCCCTCCTAGCAGGGGGCGTTATGAGTGTATCATCAAGTGAGCATATAAATCAGGTCAGAGTCTGAAGGTCATCCTGACTGGAACGTTTGATCCACATTGGATGAAGTATGTGGGAGATACAGCAAAAAATACATCCATTTCCTGTGTGTTGGCAAAGGGTCAAATTTGTGGTGGCGCCACAGGCAGACCGTGTAAGCCACACCAAAGCGTTTGATAACTTTTTGTCCCTAATGCCTTCTGAGCAATCTGACAAAAAATAAGTCCAATTGAACAATTCCCCTAGGAGTTTGTCAAAGTGCTGCGAATGCAAAATGCCAAATGGCGCTGTACATTGTAGAAGTTTCTTCCAAGAGACTTTTGTTCTCATCTCGATGTGTTGCATCTGTGTACCGATTTTCAAGTTCGTAGCTCTTACTTGGAATATTTTCACACTCTAGGGGGCGCTGCAGAGGTGTTTGACAGCGCCCAATTGTTCTTAAATGGTGCCCTGTGGCAAGACTTTTAGGGGATTATTGGTTTCAAGGCAGAGTATTTGCCAGAATGGATGTTAAGTGGGAAAAACCCCAAATCCTCATTTTCACAAATCTGAGGGTGACTTTGCAGCGGTGCTCCTCCCAGAGAAAAGATTTTGATAACTTTTGGACAATAGTGACAACATGACAAAATTTCAGCTCAATCAGATGATTTCCCTTGGAGGAGTTCAAAAAAGAAAAAAATGAACTGCTGCCTTTAGGGGGCGCTGTGACAATATCATCATTTAAGCATATCAATCTTTTCAGAATCACATGATCATCATGCCTGATTTTTTTCATCCACATTGGATGAAGTATGTGGGAGATACAGCCACAAATACATCCATTTCCTGTGTCTTGGCGAAGGCTCATTTTCGTGGTAATGCCACGGGCAGACCATGTGACCCACATCAAAAAATTTGATAACTTTTCGTCCCTAATGCCTTCTGAGCAATCTCACCAAAAATCAGCACAATCGGACAAATCCCCTAGGAGGAGTTCGTCAAAGTACAACGAGTGTGAAACGCAAGATGGCAGAGCCTTTCCAAAATGGCCGACTTACTGAACGTGGTGGAATTTTTCTCCAAGAGGCTTTTTTTCTCGTCTCGACACGATGCATCTGTGTACCGATTTTGAAGTCCGTAGGTCTTGCGGTGAATATTTTCACACTTTAGGGGGCGCTGTACTTTAAGGGGCACTGTAGAGCCTTTTGCCATGCCTGGTACCACAGACAGTGTCAAACGAAAATTTTCGTCGGGGGACAATTTTGAGCAAAATTTGGTGACTTTTCGTGCATGCTGAGGGGGTCAAAATCTGGCTTTCCTCCAAGTCCTGCTGGGTACTTTGAGTGTAAGGACAAGCAGGGGTAAGCATGGTTCTGCCCACTGGTTTGGGGGTAGTGAGGGCCGGCCTGCGTTGTGTAATTTTGGTCCTTCGAGTAGACCGCTTGCTTTGCTCATGGGCAGAGACGGGACTAAAGATATCCAATAACTCAACCATAGAAAAGTCCAACCTGAAAAAATAGGTAAAAGTGGAAAGTTTTTGTTGCTTGATTAGTTTCTCTTTATTTCCAACATGTGGCCTCAACTTGTTTCCAAGGTTAAATTGGCACAGGCTACATAGTACAGAACTCAGTGAAGCCCTGGAGGCAGTAAATACTGTAAATGAGCATCCTCGCACTGTTTCATTATATCAGAAAAATGCACACAAAGACCGCTAGTTATACTACTTCCCCTCGAAGTGAAGCAGAGAAGCTGCAAGCCAAGGAGTCTACAACAGACACGCACAAGGGTAAAGTCTACTTGAAACTCAACGATTGTTTTAAAATATTTGTCATTCACCTTTCACTTGTTAACACAGACAATATGAAAGCAAATCTCTCTTCAAAATGTTAACAGAATCTTTCTTTGACCTCAAAATGTCATAAAAAACGTCATAGTATAGTAAGGCCTTTTTTTCAGCAAAAAAAAGTCAAAATTTTTTTTGACCTCAAAATGTCATAAAAAACGTCATAGTATAGTAAGGCGTCAAAATCGGCCAAAAAAAGTCAAAATTTTTTTTCACCTCAAAATGTCATAAAAAACGTCATAGTATAGTAAGGCGTTTTTTTCGGCCAAAAAAAGTCAAAAATTTTTTCTGACCTCAAAATGTCATAAAAAACGTCATAGTATAGTAAGGCGTCATAATCGGCCAAAAAAAGTCAAAATTTTTTTGACCTCAAAATATCATAAAAAACGTCATAGTATAGTAAGGCGTCAAAATCGGCCAAAAAAAGTCAAAATTTTTTTTCACCTCAATATGTTATAAAAAACGTCATAGTATAGTAAGGCGTTTTTTTCGGCCAAAAAAAGTCAAAAATTTTTTTGACCTCAAAATGTCATAAAAAACGTCATAGTATAGTAAGGTGTCAAAATCGGCCAAAAAAAGTCAAAATTTTTTTTGACCTCAAAATGTCATAAAAAATGTCATAGTATAGTAAGGTGTTTTTTTCGACCAAAAAAAGTCAAAATTTTTTATGACCTCAAAATGTCATAAAAAACGTCATAGTATAGTAAGGCGTCAAAATCGGCCAAAAAAAGTCAAAAATTTTTTTCACCTCAAAATGTAATAAAAAACGTCATAGTATAGTAAGGCATCAAAATCGGCCAAAAAAAGTCAAAATTTTTTTTGACCTCAAAATGTCATAAAAAACGTCATAGTATAGTAAGGTGTTTTTTTCGACCAAAAAAAGTCAAAAATTTTTTATGACCTCAAAATGTCATAAAAAACGTCATAGTATAGTAAGGCGTCAAAATCGGCCAAAAAAAGTCAAAAAATTTTTTGACATCAAAATGTCATAAAAAACGTCATAGTATAGTAAGGCCTTTTTTTCGGCAAAAAAAAGTCAAGATTTTTTTTGACCTCAAAATGTCATAAAAAACGTCATAGTATAGTAAGGTGTTTTTTTCGACCAAAAAAAGTCAAAATTTTTTATGACCTCAAAATGTCATAAAAAACGTCATAGTATAGTAAGGCGTCAAAATCGGCCAAAAAAAGTCAAAAAATTTTTTCACCTCAAAATGTAATAAAAAACGTCATAGTATAGTAAGGCATCAAAATCGGCCAAAAAAAGTCAAAATTTTTTTTTACTTCAAAATTTCATAAAAAACGTCATAGTATCGTCAGGCGTTTTTTTCGGCCAAAAAAAGACAAAATTTTTTTTGACCTCAAAATGTCATAAAAAACATCATAGTATAGTAAGGCGTTTTTTTCGGCCAAAAAAAGTCAAATTTTTTTTTGACCTCAAAATGTCATAAAAAACGTCATAGTATAGTAAGGCGTCAAAATCGGCCAAAAAAAGTCAAAATTTTTTTTGACCTCAAAATGTCATAGTATAGTAAGGCGTTTTTTTCGGCCAAAAAAAGACAAAAAATTTTTTGACCTCAAAATGTCATAAAAAAGTCATAGTATAGTAAGGCGTTTTTTTGGGCAGAAAAAAGTCAAAAATTTTTTTCACCTCAAAATGTCATAAAAAACGTCATAGTATAGTAAGGCGTCAAAATCGGCCAAAGAAAGTCAAAATTTTTTTTGACCTCAAAATGTCATAAAAAACGTCATAGTATAGTAAGGCGTCAAAATCGGCCAAAAAAAGTTAAAAAATTTTTTGACCTCAAAATGTCATAAAAAACGTCATAGTATAGTAAGGCGTCAAAATCGGCCAAAGAAAGTCAAAATTTTTTTTGACCTCAAAATGTCATAAAAAACGTCATAGTATAGTAAGGCGTCAAAATCGGCCAAAGAAAGTCAAAATTTTTTTTGACCTCAAAATGTCATAACAAACGTCATAGTATAGTAAGGCGTCAAAATCGGCAAAAAAAAGTAAAAAAATTTTTTGACCTCAAAATGTCATAAAAAAACGTCATACGGCCGTAAGGCGTCAAAATATGCCAAAAAAAAGTCATATTTTGGACAAAAATGTCATTAAAGCTGCAAGCAGCAATGAGCGGGCCCTCGCACCCCTTGCGACCAGTGGGAGCCTCAGCTGCCACAGCCAAGCACCAGAGTCCTCCTATGTCCTCTCCTCTCTCCTGCTCTTCTCCACAGAGAAGCACAGCAACATACAGCAAAAGAAAAGACATTGCCCCTGCCCTGGAGGGGGCGCTATGAGTGCATCATCATATGACCATATAAATAAGTTCAGAGTCTGAAAGTCATCCTGACTGTAAAGTGTGATCCACATTGGATGAAGTATGTTGGAGATACAGCCTCAAATACATCCATTTCCTGTGTGTTAGCGACGGGTCAAATATGTGGCGGCACCACGGGCGTCGTGCACCAGAGTCCTCCTATGTTCTCTCCTCTCTCCTGCTAATCTCCACAGAGAAGTACAGCAGCATACAGCAACAAAAAGACATTGTTCCCTCCCAGCAGGGGGTGCTATGAGCATATAAATCAGTTGAGAGTCTGAAGGTGATCCTGACTGGAAAGTTTGATCCACATTGGATGAAGTATGTTTGAAATACAGGCATAAATATATCCATTTCCTTTATGTTGGCAATGGCCCCCTCCTAGCAGGGGGCGTTATGAGTGTATCATCAAGTGAGCATATAAATCAGGTCAGAGTCTGAAGGTCATCCTGACTGGAACGTTTGATCCACATTGGATGAAGTATGTGGGAGATACAGCAAAAAATACATCCATTTCCTGTGTGTTGGCAAAGGGTCAAATTTGTGGTGGCGCCACAGGCAGACCGTGTAAGCCACACCAAAGCGTTTGATAACTTTTTGTCCCTAATGCCTTCTGAGCAATCTGACAAAAAATAAGTCCAATTGAACAATTCCCCTAGGAGTTTGTCAAAGTGCTGCGAATGCAAAATGCCAAATGGCGCTGTACATTGTAGAAGTTTCTTCCAAGAGACTTTTGTTCTCATCTCGATGTGTTGCATCTGTGTACCGATTTTCAAGTTCGTAGCTCTTACTTGGAATATTTTCACACTCTAGGGGGCGCTGCAGAGGTGTTTGACAGCGCCCAATTGTTCTTAAATGGTGCCCTGTGGCAAGACTTTTAGGGGATTATTGGTTTCAAGGCAGAGTATTTGCCAGAATGGATGTTAAGTGGGAAAAACCCCAAATCCTCATTTTCACAAATCTGAGGGTGACTTTGCAGCGGTGCTCCTCCCAGAGAAAAGATTTTGATAACTTTTGGACAATAGTGACAACATGACAAAATTTCAGCTCAATCAGATGATTTCCCTTGGAGGAGTTCAAAAAAGAAAAAAATGAACTGCTGCCTTTAGGGGGCGCTGTGACAATATCATCATTTAAGCATATCAATCTTTTCAGAATCACATGATCATCATGCCTGATTTTTTTCATCCACATTGGATGAAGTATGTGGGAGATACAGCCACAAATACATCCATTTCCTGTGTCTTGGCGAAGGCTCATTTTCGTGGTAATGCCACGGGCAGACCATGTGACCCACATCAAAAAATTTGATAACTTTTCGTCCCTAATGCCTTCTGAGCAATCTCACCAAAAATCAGCACAATCGGACAAATCCCCTAGGAGGAGTTCGTCAAAGTACAACGAGTGTGAAACGCAAGATGGCAGAGCCTTTCCAAAATGGCCGACTTACTGAACGTGGTGGAATTTTTCTCCAAGAGGCTTTTTTTCTCGTCTCGACACGATGCATCTGTGTACCGATTTTGAAGTCCGTAGGTCTTGCGGTGAATATTTTCACACTTTAGGGGGCGCTGTACTTTAAGGGGCACTGTAGAGCCTTTTGCCATGCCTGGTACCACAGACAGTGTCAAACGAAAATTTTCGTCGGGGGACAATTTTGAGCAAAATTTGGTGACTTTTCGTGCATGCTGAGGGGGTCAAAATTGACCCCGAAGTCGCGAAAAAAAATAAATAAATAAAATAAAATAAAATAAATAAATAATAATCATTCCAATACCAATAGGGCCTCGCACGAGTTTTGTGCTCGGTCCCTAATAAACGAGCTATTCGCCTGATCAGTCAGTCAGAATGGGGTCGGACGAGGAGCAGCAGGAGCGAGAGCTTGAGCCGCTACGTAACGCTGTTACATGAACTCCGTTACTCCCCAACACTGTCCATACGACTGAAGTGGAGTTCTTTTTGGGGACCAACTCCAAGCTTTCACTTTCATAGTCGGCCATGGCTACCCGCTACACCTTGACTAAAACAGTGAGGCTAGTAAAAAAAAAAAAAAAATCAGCACTGCTCGTACTTTGCCATGATTGGTTGGTCATGTTCACGTGAAGCTGCGCCACCTTGGATTTTAGTGGGAGTGTACTTTCCATATTTGGCGAAGAGGCGGTTACTCTACGGGTCAGCAGGGGTCAGCTGGATGAGAACCCGGCCACTTAGCTCGGAGCAACAGAGCTAGCCTAAGGCTAATCAGCTAGGCTAACAAGCTAAGCGGCAGCTACATCCACCACACGACAGTCCCCGAGTCTGACCTGACTAGCTACTACCCCGTGTAACCGCGACACACAGCATACAACAGAGATCATAATGTTGCTGCTGTGTTTTAAACATGACTGTTTCAGATAGAGAGGTTTTAGATGGAGCTGGAGGGTTTGGTGGCGTTGCGGGGGGAAATTTATTTCTAGCTTCTGTGCGCAAGCATAGAGCTGCAATTAATAGAATGTGCCCTATAGACAATAATACGATCTCTCTCCTCTGGCAGATCGTCAACACTTTCTAATCGTTCACGATCTTATATCGTCATATCGCATACCCCTAATGTGCAACTGTATATCATGAGGTTCATTTAGCACTTACGTAGTAAAGGTCTTCAGAGACAATCAACGTAGTTTAGTAGTAAACAGTTTTATTGCGGTGGCAGCAGAAGATCTAAATTACAAAACAGAAGCATAAACAATTCTGAATAAATAATCATTTATTTGTATTAAAAATTATAGTACAAGAACTCAATCTAGAACATCATGATCATTCTGATTTGAAATGTCAATAGAAAATTGAATGAAAGACATTTTAAAAGTTAAGACCAAATAGGAAAATATCAAGTGACTGAATCCTTTTTTTTTGCTGCTCCTCATTTCCTTCTTCATCAGCAAATGAAGAAAATATCCTCCAGTATCTGGCTTTCCTCCAAGTCCTGCTGGGTACTTTGAGTGTAAGGACAAGCAGGGGTAAGCATGGTTCTGCCCACTGGTTTGGGGGTAGTGAGGGCCGGCCTGCGTTGTGTAATTTTGGTCCTTCGAGTAGACCGCTTGCTTTGCTCATGGGCAGAGACGGGACTAAAGATATCCAATAACTCAACCATAGAAAAGTCCAACCTGAAAAAATAGGTAAAAGTGGAAAGTTTTTGTTGCTTGATTAGTTTCTCTTTATTTCCAACATGTGGCCTCAACTTGTTTCCAAGGTTAAATTGGCACAGGCTACATAGTACAGAACTCAGTGAAGCCCTGGAGGCAGTAAATACTGTAAATGAGCATCCTCGCACTGTTTCATTATATCAGAAAAATGCACACAAAGACCGCTAGTTATACTACTTCCCCTCGAAGTGAAGCAGAGAAGCTGCAAGCCAAGGAGTCTACAACAGACACGCACAAGGGTAAAGTCTACTTGAAACTCAACGATTGTTTTAAAATATTTGTCATTCACCTTTCACTTGTTAACACAGACAATATGAAAGCAAATCTCTCTTCAAAATGTTAACAGAATCTTTCTTGCTGAAGTACCTACTGAACCCTAACAAGCAGCCTTAACAAGTCAAAACCACTGGGGCGTCCCAGCAGAAAAACACAGTTTCTTGCAGGTGTGAGAGAAAAAGAGGGAGAAAACCCAGTGCTTTCTCCCCTGGAATAGAAATGAGGGAATGTGCAGTGAAATAAATAAACCAAAACGGGGGAGATTAAGCTAATAGAGATTCAATCCCTCAGTCTGGCTGGCTTGATAAATTATTCAGTGTATACACAGTCGACAACGGCCATTCCAGATACAAAACATGAATTCTTTAAAGCACGCTCCACTGATGTTGCTAACATAATTCTCTGCTCGTTTAAAGCTGCATCGATTTGCATCTCTCGGCTCCGCACACAGCTCTCCCAGGTAAGGGCGATCTTTGGCGTGTACTTGTTGATATGCATGTGGGTGGTCAGCAGGCTGACACACTGGTGCAACTTCAACACGGCCGCATTTGTGTTCCTCCACACGTAACTACAGACCTTGATATGTCATGTTTTCACAATGACTTGAGGCAGG
Organism: Toxotes jaculatrix; assembly: GCF_017976425.1. Classification (NCBI taxonomy): domain Eukaryota; kingdom Metazoa; phylum Chordata; class Actinopteri; family Toxotidae; genus Toxotes; species Toxotes jaculatrix. Next base: position 9,845,281 of record NC_054396.1, on the reverse strand, counting down.
CAGCCCATATCAGTAGGCGAAAAGCTTTAAAAGGCTATATTTTGCTTTAGCTACATGAACTAATGTATGCACATGTTTGAGCGGGGAGGGAGAGAAAGTGAATGAGTGTGAAGTTGGCTGAGGGATGATAACTGATGAAAAAAAGAGACTGAAGTCAAGTAAGTAAATCTGTCTTCCTCATTTGGTCTCCTGCCTGTCAAAAGCAAAGCAGAAAGAGAGGGAGAGCCTGAGCGAGAGTGAGAGTATATGTGTCTGCTTGTAAGACAGAGACTGGAAGCAAGTGCAGCTTTGTGGATAGAGAGGAAGGCAGAAAGGGAATGTGGGGGAGGGACTTTGGCAGGGTTCCTTCTCTCGAAATGTGAGAATTTGCATTTTTATTTGTTGATTTATTTAACGGACAGGGCTCTCAAACAGCCATCCATCAACAAACGACATGTTGGTAATGAATAATGCATCACTTACCGGCGGTCACAATCTATAACAAGGGGAGTGCGGGGGGGTAGGGGTACAGTTTGGGCAGGAATGGGGGGGAATGGCAGTGGGTGGGGTGAGGGGGAGACATGGCACAGAGATTGCACGAGGGCTAGAGAGAATGCCAATAGATTTTCAGAAGGGTATACTATTGCAACAAAGAACTTCATCTCTTGGCTCCAGTTTGTGTGAGGTAAAGTTGTGAATTGCTGCTCGATATTCATATCCCTCAAGAGAGTCCTGGAGAGTCTCTTTTACTGCTATATGCAAACAGAGGAAATTCAGGAACACATGTTTCTATCACTGTCATGTCATCATCTGCCGCTTATTTGGGTCCAGGCCCAGGTTGCGGGGGCGACTGCCACCCAGTCCACAATGCACCAAAGTCCTATGGAACCTCCCATAGGTGGTGAGCCCATGGGAGGTGGTGCCGTCTGGAGTGGGACTCAAACCCACGACCCTGAGAGATTGTGTCTCATGCGCTACCAACTGAGCTAACCGGGCGGCTCTATCACTGTTTAAAAAAAAAAAAAAGAGCTTTGGCCTGGGATGTTAGGTCATTTTGAGAGCATCTAGAGACACTGCATTGCCAACATTTAAGTACTGTTAATTTCTTAAGTCTTCTGTGCCCATCACCAGAACAGAAAGAAGCCTTGGGGAAAATCCCATAACTACAGAAAGTTGATTCTGACAGAATTTTATTGATATTGCAACAGACTCTTCAATTGCAAAATGAACTCTTTGAAATCTACAAGTATGTATGGAAAAAAAGCTCCTATCACAACTATTCTGCCTTCAAATAATTTTAAAGTGCTTTGAATAAAAAGCTTTGGGTTTCTTTCTCCCAATGCACCAGTACAGTGTGTCTCTTTTTCTAGCCCCACAAGGCCAGATAAAGCACCACCTTCTTCCCACTCGTAACTTTCACTGCTTATTTGGCTCCTCTCTTTCATTAAAGATAGCCGTCTCGCCCCGGCGCCCCTTTTCATTTGCAGTCCAAACAGTAAGATAAAAAACCTATAATGGCCACTGCGTATATCCCGCATGTCAATTTCCCAACCAATCAATAGCAGGCGGGCAATGGCAGGAAGGATGGAGATGAGATGGGCGGGGTGCACTGGAACTGTCTCATTACTAACTAGCACAGGATTCATGAAAGGATTAAGAAGGTCACTTAATGTTAACCCCAGCTTCGTTTTGCAATTTCCACATCAAGATTGAATTGGTTAAGATTAGACGGTCACGAGGGGCATGTGCATGTTGTTGCCAAGTGAAAGAGAAAGGTTCAGGTAACATGCCAAATCTTACAGTAAGACAGACTTTTCTTTACTGAAGGACGCTGCTTCAGTTCATGTAGCGTAACAGGTTATTGTTTCCACAGTCTGACAGAATGACAGCTGCCTATTTTTCTCAGTTTTTTTCAGAGTTATTGCCATTTCATATGCTACAGTATCCTACTGATGACCATAACACAAGGCACTGATCACTTATCCTTGAGTCTTCTACAAAAGTAAATAAATGAATGAAAAATCACACCTCACATCACTGCTAACTTAAGTCAAGGAGCTCTGACAAGGTCTTTTGGTTACTCTTTGCCAAACTGACTAAAAATGAGCTAAGAACCACAGAGCAGAGAACTGCATTTATCTCATCCATTGCAATTAATTTAGTTTATCTTTTTATCTAATTTTATTCACTGATTTTTGGACTGCAACTAAGAAAAAGACATATGTCTAATTCCGAATCAGTGGATTACCAAAGGATTACAACTATCTGAAGAGATGCAAATGGAAAAAAAAAACATGTTGCAGAAAAAGCATGAAAGGCATCTGAGAGGCAGACTTCCTCATTACTGCCAGTAAAAAAAAATAACACTGTGTGTAGCTAAGAGTCCAACAATTTTAATAGGCTTTGGAGGTGTAAATGGATGGTAATAAGATCTGATACCCAGGGTCCCCTGCTGGAATTTATGGGCATCTGCCGGAACTCACAGTTCAACTTGGACCACGCGCTGTTTTGTTTAAGAGTTACTCATTGGAAGTCGAAAACTTCGAGCTTTTTTCTGAAGAGGTATCCTTGGAGAGGCGAAGCTGTCGTCACAGCTGCTGATCTATCAACCACCACTTTTACAGAAGGAAATCTGGCATTATGAAAGAAAATATTGGGCCCACTTTAGGAATAATAATTTTTAAAAATAAGGGTGCAGCAACACTGTTGCAAATTGCTTCTCAGCATCTGATATTTTTTTGCATTTGATATTCCACAGCATCTTAAAAGTCTTCACGCAGAGGCAAGCAAATGCGCACACGCGCGCATACACGGTGAGACGACACACAGTCAGGTTAATTACCATTCCGTGTAAAGGGTGTAAGAAAAAAAAAGTAATGAATGTCCTTTCTTTTTTTAGGAAAGTCTGATGCTTGCACTCAGTGATTCATTCCTGTCCTCAAAACCCCTCTCCCTTCTTACGTCTTTCTCACCATTTCCATTTCTATCCATCTCAACCTGCTCTTACTTTCCTCGCTTCATATTTCTCACTTTATCCAATGCTCTCACCCCTCACTCACCCTCAAACACACTTTTAACATCTCTCCCTCACTGTTGCTTTTTCTGTCTCATTACTGTGGCAGAGAGAGAAGGGAGGGCAGTGTGTGCATCCAGAAGTCTGTTCAATTACACCTGCTGCAGGTTTCCTGCTAGGCCGACTAATGGAACGCAGCATGTCTCCTGACAGGCTGGCCACAGCGCTAGCTAGCCCAGTAAAAAGCTTCATTTAGCCTCTCACAGCTCGAAAAGTTAGCTAGACTAAGAAAAGTCATCATTTAGCCTCTAACAGAAACTGCAATCCCAGGAAAAGCTTCAAGATTCAAACTTTATACTTGCATTATTTGTTACAATATTGTTAATATGCACATCAGCTGCCTTAAGAGGACACTATGAGAACTAATAGTACTAGATTAGCTAATGGTTCAATGTTTTCTATAGTCATACAGTGCTAATAAATAGCACTGAACCAGAAAGATTAAAATAAATGGTAAACGTTTATTAAATGTTTCACTGGTATTCAGTGAAGATGTGTTACCTGGCCTCAGGGTTCTTATGGATCACAGACACTGATGTGGGCTTACTCGGGCTTGCCACCGGAGATGTGGCCATGTCCCTTCTGGACCGCTCCAAGGCCTCTGCTGTGAATTGCACAACGCGAGTGTTATATGAGAACCAAGAGCAGAAAACGCTGAGAGCAGTGCAGGCAAAACGTTTCAAAACTGTACATGCATGTGAAAGTACTAAAATAAACACTGTATGAGGCAACGCAAACTCTTGGCAGGCTTGAGTATGATATGTTTTGAGCTGAGACGTTCTTCTGTGTGTAGACCATTAAACACATAATTCTGATTAATGGAAAATACAAGATTAAAACTCACCACATGTCTGTATACCATTATCTAGAGGAGCAGGTACAGGTTGTGAGCATTTTCCTTGCAACTTCTGTCCTTCAGGATGTCCGTCTGTATCTCCACGCATACTGCAGAGCACAGACACAACACAGTAGGTCTGCTTACCTGTGTGAATTGAGTATGTGCATATGTGTGCATTTGATGATGATTTGAGCAGTGTTTCCCCTATATGCACCTAACAGCGGTGTTACTGCTGAATTTTTTTTTCTTTTACAAGGAGAGACGTGAGGCAAGGAGGAAAGGAAAGGAAAGGAAAGGAGAAGACAGGAGAGGGTTTTGTTTTATCTCTTTAGCACCAGTTAGATGTCAACAATGAAGCAAGTAACGCTGACCAGGGACCCAGGATAATCATTCAGTGAAGGGAAAACAGTCCTGCAATTTCACATGACTATCACACAGTAACATTAAAGCAAACAAGCTCACTTGATAGGAACACGCAAAGAAATTTATCTGTGAAATAAACAACATTTGGAAGATCCATCTTGATACAAAGACAGTAGGTATTCCACATGCACAGCTTGTTTTCTTCGTCCTGGAGGCAAGCCTTACTATGCACAAGGACCACTGTGAGTGGTAAAAGCTGTCAATCTCAAAGACAACTGACAGATTCCCTCATAGATATTAAGGTAACATATTATTCTGATAGAACTGAGCCACCATTAAAGCTTTGTTTTAGACCCAACTTGAACCTAGAGGGTTTGTGGATGAGGTGGCGAGCTTAAAGGAGTGGGAGGGAGGGAATGAGGGGGCTAAGATGGAAAGGAGAAAGTAGAAAGGTTGGGAGAACCCGAGATGTGAATGATGGGTGGAGAAAAGGATTGTGATGGGGAGAAGGGAGGGAATGGGAGGATGCATGGGTTGGAGGCACAACCTCCAAACTTTTTAGATGGTTGTAGTGTTTGTGTTAGGTGATTTTACTATATATGGGTGGTTGCTATGATGTATTTTTTGTTAAATAAATGTCAGTAACTGTTGTAAAGATTATATTTTTATCATGTTCAATGAAAGTGTATTTTCCTACGCCTTGAAACACTTCTTACGTAAACCAGACAGACGTTTCCCCTGCTCATTACTGTGCAAAAATTTACTGTATGTACTTAGACCTCAAGAGCCCTTCTGGTGCCAAAAGGTACAAAGAGGCAAATTTCCCAGCAGAACGCACTTTGCATGCGCACAAAAAAAGAAATTGCATGTGCGCAAAAAAAAGCATTTTTGCGCTTCACCTCTGCTGTTACAACTCCACAACTCCATCCTAGGGGAAGCACTGGAGAGAAAAAGAGAGTATCTGACAAAAGTAGTTGCAGTTTGACGGTCTGTCTTCCTGTCTACCCGTCTACTTAGTTTACCTGGAGGGTAAATCTTGGAGGGAGGGACCCTCTGGCTGTGGATCTCCATTCCTGGTGTTTGAGCTGCTGAGCTCAGCTTGAGTAGCTTGTTGAAACCTAACAAGAATAAAGGATAAAAAGAAAAAGGGCAGATTCTATCAGTCTACAATGAAAGACATTGAAGAAGCACGAGGAAACAGAAAAAAGCAATTGAACATCAATCAGTAGATACTTCTGTCCAAGGAGTAACTATCCTATCTAACGGCCAAATACTAGAACTTACTATCAATTTATGCCCTCTGATGTTAGCTAGCAGTGTTAGCACATACAGTTCATTTCTCTTTGGCTTCTGTATTCTACCTGCTGTAGTCGAGGCGAGACTGGTGTAGCTGCTGATTCTGTCTGTTGAGCTTCTCCGCCTGCTCATCCAGCCGTGCCTGTAGCCTCTCTCTCTCCATCTCCAACTGCATCTTCTGCAGCAGCAGCTGATGCCTCTTTTCCTCCCAGTCCTCATGACCCAGCAGAGGCCTAGTCAGCGCTTCCTTGGCTTCCGAGTCCATAGCCATCCCAGTCTGGAGCCTGTGTGTAAACACACATTTCATTTGCTTAAATATCCTGACATTTGTCTTGTTTGTGTGTTGATAAAGTGCACAATTTGATTAAAACTGCAGAAAAGTAATGTAATAATGCAAGATAATAATAACTGCACAGAGTATTACTGTACCTTTCACACCCATGTTGGTTCAAGTTGTCACAGTGGCCATTCTCTGGACAAGAGCTATTATCACTTCTCCGCTGCTGTGTTCCATAGCCACTGTCTTGACCACTGGCATTGCAGTGCTCTGTGCATCTGTGGCAGGACTGTGGCTCCCTGCACTCCCTTTTGTGCATCCTATGTTGTTTGACTGACCCATTGGTGGGACTGAGCTCACTAACACAGCAAAGAGAGGCGGGGTTGCTCAAAGTTTGTACTGCTGGTCTTACTCTATGTCCATCCCTGTGCACTTGAGGCTGTCGTGCTCGGGTAGCTGCAAAGCTTAGGTATGAGCCGTCAAAGATTGAGCCATTAGCTCTGCTAGCACATGTTCTGCTGTGGGCTTCCTCCCTACTGAGCACCTACACAGAGAACAAAGAGGCCAAGTTAGGAAACCCATGAAAAATTGAAGGAGTATTTCAGCCAAAAACATTAGACTCTTCCCTAAAACCCTAATGCAGCACTGGGTTACACAGTGAAATTTACCAATACTGAATTAGGAGTCACTTACCAACCTAATCTGCTCACGTTGCTATGTGCAGTAAAAGCTTTCCCCATGTGCTTGCAAGAACTGTTCACATATCGCTTGCACTTAATGTGGTTTACTGTGACTTGAGGCATCTTTTTAGGTTTCAAATCTATTTTCTTCCATTTTATGCTCATAAATACAGTGATTGCGTGTTTGGGCTCTGAGCGCAGCCAGCACGCGGGTGACGTACACAGCAGCACTGTGCCTGAACTCACCCTGTGTAGACACTGACGCAGGGCTCAAGCTGCTGCTTCTATGCAAACATGCTGCTTTCACTACACAGCTTGTATAGACATGGTGTTAGGGCAGGGCTAGGCTTTTATAGCAGCACAAAAGCAAATCATCCTACAAAACTGTAAACTGGACATTGGCCACAAGCTTAAGAGGACAATTTTCAACTGAGTATAAACGGCAGGTAAGCCAAGGTCAGGAACATTATGAGATAAACATAGGGAGGAAAGCCCATCTTATAGTTGACTGGGGAAGAGACTGTGACTAATTTGCTGAGGGTCAGAGAGCAGGGAAACACACATTACTCAGAGCCACTACGGGACAAAGAGGTTGGCCAAGTCATCTATTCTTACAGAGACTGAAGCCACAGAGGCGTCTTCGCTTTGAAGGTGTCACCTTGAGGGAGTTTTCACTAGCAGTCAAACCAGACCAGTGACTGAAGTGGACTTCTACAGCAATTTGTTTTGCATTACCATGACACTTGGCCCTGGAACAATGTGCTGTTGCATGTGTTTCCAGTGCATCTTTTTGCACGTGTGCGCCTGATGGATGACAAACAGAGGTGTTCTCTGAATGTGGCTCCCATAGGAGCACAACCATCATTTTTACTGTGCCTCTTCCACTGCATGTGCACTATACACCCATTCGTACCCATACAGTACCTTGCTTTGTGCTGGCGCCTGGCTGAGCTGGGCAATTGACTGGTTGAGCTTTGCCTGTTGCTGAGAAAGGTATTGTTGATAGAGTCCAAGCAGCTCCTGACACTCTTTGTACTGTTGCTGCAGGCCTGGTGGATCAAGGGTTAAGTAAGTAACAAAATGAAAAACACAACAGAACTGAACTTTTGGCCTAAAACATTAAAACTTGATTCAGCTGAGAAAAGATACACTATGGGTGAAATTGTGTGGCAGAAATAGATGCAGGCTTAAATATTTTTGTGAACTAGGAAACAAACTTTCAAAGTAGAAATGAAAACTATCAAAACTACATGACTTCTGAAAGTGAAATGACTGTGGCTCTACTGAGAATGTACCTTTGTGCAGAACAGTCATCGAGGTAGGGATAAATTTCTGTTACGCAATTTAAATGGGAAAAAGATAGACGCTGGGTTTAGACTGACACTCTATATTAAACCCTTGTTTCTGCGATCAATTACACATTGGACCAGAGAAGTAGAGAGAACAGCAAAGTTGAAAACAGAGAGGGAGAAGAGGCCAACAAAATCAAAGTTGTTGTTGTGGCACAGAGCTTTCACCATCTGGGTCGGGCCAAGCTGTGCTGAGCTGAGCTGGGCAGTGCCGTGCCAGGCTATCTGCCAGACAGAGAGCTGGCAGACACAAGAAAACTAATCTGGAGCGAAACTACTGCTGCGCCTCAGGAGCCCACTAATGACAGTGGCAGCACCACACCACACCAGCACATACAAAGATAATGAGCATGAGAATGGAGAGACTACACACAGACACACTCACACACATTCGATAATCAACCTCAGTCTGACTCTCACTTTCTAGAAGACACACAAACAAAACAAGACGTGAGCGCAAAAACTCCCCACCTGCACTGTAAACTGCCCACACACAAACACTACAATAAAGCAAGTAGTACACACACTCCCACCCAAGCTGACCATAAAGTGTGTTCCTCCAGGCCATATCTTTTTATGATAGTGGCCCTGCTCCCCCCAGCTGATGAGTTTCTCAGCATCCGTTTGAAAAAAAAAAGTCCCTATTTTAAGAGAAAATCAAAGTTCAAAGTAGAGTCTTATTGAAGGAATAGTTGGCGGAACACTCCATAAGAAAACACTTTGGTTGTTAGAAGACTTCAATCACGCTGTGGAAATGAAACAGAGGGAAAGAGAAGAGAGCGGAGACGACTTTGAATTGAGGACCGGACACCAGACAAATGCAATGCAGCAGCTTCCATAAACATTGGGAAAATGTGAGGAAACACTTTGATTGAACCCTCCATCTACCTAAGGCTCCTCTAGCGCTGCACTGATAATGTCTGTGGAAGTAGTTCTATATGGAAAGCTTAAGGACATCACAAGGACATCACATCATGTAAACCAGTGCTGGGAGGTCTATTTATGCAGCATGAATAAGGGTCTTGAAGGGGAGATACTGAAAGTGCTCATACAGCTACACCTCATCTCCATCCAAGATAGAGAGTCGCGTGTTGAGTCGACAAATGCATGCTGCTCATATTTCACCAGATTTGAAAAAAAAAAAAAAAAACACGGATGATTTCTCAAACAAATGTTTCCCACTACACATAAATATTCAGTACATTCTGCTGGATACAAAGCCCCAATACAAATCGGGTATGGTGAGGACCACACACAAATGAAAATACACAAATAAAATCTACATGTACTATAGTACCAACAGAACTGCAGCATCAGAGCATCCCAATGCCATAAATGAAGGTAATGTGTGTTAATGTGTTGACAGGCAGACGCAGTCCCTGGACAGCAAACACTAGGTAATCTGAACCGAGTGGAGCGACACTGATAAGATTCCACCTCTCTGCCCGTCGCTACACTAAACATGCTTCCTCCACAGCCTTGGATGTCAGCCAATGGGGGCCAAGCACTCGGCAAGCCCCTGGTTTACATCAGAGCTGCAAAGTGCCAACAATGACTTACTCCTCCCCCTTGCTCCAAAAATACTCAGAATCAAGGGCTTGGGTTGAAGAGGCTTCAGACAGGGCCTGTCAAAATGATTCACTTCCCTGTCAGGCTGAGGCTCAAATGAAATAATGAAATCCACTTCAAGGTGGAACAAATTTGCACAGGAGGGGGGAATATTTTAAAGCCTGCTTTAGCACACTGTGCCAAACAGATTGAGGCTGAGCGGGAATGTGAGGGAAATGGGGGAGGAGACTGATGTGTATGAATGTGTGTGTAAGGAAGCAATGACGGGGAATTAATAGAAGAAGACAGTTTACATAACTGCTTCAATACAACTGAATCTGGAGAAAAGACATACGTGCGAGTCACACAATAAACCAATAAATAACTCGACGTGTCGCAAACAATTACTTTGAAACTAGCTTTTAAATTCCAAGAGCAAACCTATGGAAAACTATTCTCATCAAATCTTCACCGTTATGATCACAACTAAAATGTAATACAAGTAGGCACATGTTAAGTTGTGTTTTGCTGAATCATTAGACATGACATTTGTACAAATTATTTTGTGTTTACGTCAACTGCAAGTACAATCTGTGGCAAGCCCACAACTCCAAAAGCAAAATATCCACACAATACATAGCAGAGGGTGTGCCAACACCAACTCATTTCAAATTGATTATTGTATGTACTGATTTGATCAATGTATTATACATTAATTATTTCACATTAAGCCTACAATTGGTTCAATCTGATATGATTCTAGTCAATTAAGCAGTTAAGCAGATTCAGTTCACAATATAAACCTTACACTAAGGCACCAGTTCAAAGAATGACATTCATTTTCAAAGCTACACTGTAGCTTCAAATGACAGCAGCTCAGTGTGTTTTTATATTTTCAAAAACAAAAAGACAAAAAAGTTCTCTATTCCACAAGTCAAAACCACAGCCTTATGTCTTAGCTGTGCAAACAGCAGTCAGAAGGTAGAGTGTCAATAGGAAGAAACAGAAACTGGGTTTAATTTATTTTTCAACACCTCTAAAGTGCACTACAGTGCTCTAGAGTGTACCTTGCGCAGCACATCGCTTCAATCACTTCATTCATTCCTAGAATAAAGGTAATTTACACAACACACACAAAGTTGGCTTCAAGAAATTTTAAGGGCTTAATCTGCCCAAAAAAAACAAAGAGCTAAGAATTCTCCAGAAGGGACCTTCTGATGTACGCTTATCACAGGAAGCACACTTGATAGAACCAGATTTCCACATTTTAAAATGTCATCCATCCAAAACCTGGGAGGGTAAAAATGGATTTGGCTCTGGCAATCCTCTATCACAACATGTAGCATTTTTCAATGACATATCCTAACAGAGCTGTTATTCCCTTCTCTCTATGGCCTCAGGATTCCCTCCAATTGTTTCAACTCAATAAATGGCATTAGCTGTAGCACCTGCTGTGCCTTGTTCTGAATGCAGCAAGTAGAACGGTGCACCGCGTTAGTAACGCCACCTTGACTTCCGCCCATGCCAACATGCCTTGAAGTACAAAAGGCGTCCTTCCTTTCTGAAACACAAATTCTGTCCTGTGTGCCAGTCAGTTCCAAATGTCAGATGAACATCCCAAATATCAAGGGTACTTTTTCCCTCTCATCCTAGGTGGCTTGGGGCTAAGGTATAGCCCTACATTTTTTATACCCCTGCCAACCCTGAATCTTGGTTAGATAAGATAAGCTCAGGCATACTGAAATTAGACTTGACAAGACTCTCATTCAGTGTGTTTGCCTTTGGTGTCTCCTTAACCTTTCAGAGAAGTGCCCGAACCTTCTGCCTGAGAAGAGCCTTCATGACTCTTGCACGCACTTTAAAAGACTACGCTATCCCCCCTGAGGTGCTTGGATCCCAACACTTTTTCCTCTCAAATACCTTTTTAATGGAGTTTAGAAGTTTGGTGTAAATGCCAAGTCTCCGAGCCAAAGTGCCTTTAATTGAGTTGTGCTTTCCTAATTTTCCCCGCCGCCGTTGCCAATCGTGCAATTTACCAGCCGGGTCAATTACTCTTCATATTTCGCAGTGTTTTTAACCTAAATTGACTGCTGGCCATGATGTGGTCTGACCTGAGCAGAATTGTTATGAAGACAGTAGGTGGTTTGAGGGGTGCAATAAACAGCATACTATCGCTATAACTCTAGCATTAACCTCACGCTAGACAATCAAGAAACAGTTGGTGACCCACCTGATCTCATTTTGTAAGGAGGAACTGAGAAATACTCTGCAGTTAACATTCAACATTCAGGGAGGGTTACAAAAACACATGGTGAAAGCAAACACTGTAGTCTTCTCAGTAAATATCAAAATTCATCTTTGGATGATGAGATGATTTCGATGGTTTGGGCCATGTCTCCAACCATGAAATTGATTCTGTACACAACAGCGGATAAGCTACAAGCACTTGCAAAAGACAACTGCAGCATCAAATAATTTAAATGCATCTGCTCTATTTCACTGCCTTTTGTATCAGATTGAAGAGTCTTGGTCAAAGGCTGCATGGCCTTATCTAAGACAACACTGCCCCCTGCAGACTATCAGATGGAATAGCACATACAGCAAGATAACCATGTAGCCAGCCATAAATCATTTGTGGAACTTCAAGAACATCTTACAAGGGTAGGCAACCGTGTGTCACAGCATGCTAGCAACAGGTTTTTAATTCCAAACGAATACTACAGTGGGAGAATCTCATGGGACTGATCAGTCCCCCCATTTTAGGTTTAAGCTGTGCTAATCAGTGAAATTCCCTGGAGTGAGTTTGGTGTCGCACCTTATTGAAATTGTTTTTTTTTTCCGGTTAACAAAATATATTTCTTAAAGGGCATTCTCCTGCAAAATCATACTCTACTGTAGAACCATTATTCCAATTCCAAAACAGGGAACTAAGTAAATCTTATCATCCAATTTTAGCATACATTTTAAAAAAAAAACCTTGGTAACATTTTCCACACTGATAGAACCATTGTACGCTGCAATTCCCTAAAGACCCTAGCTTTCCTCATTACAGTGCACATTATGCATTAGCCATAAAGTACAGACACTACAGAGTAGCATACCAAATAGCAATCAACACACCATGAGGCCCATTTTAAAGCATTAAACATATTACTCAAAAAGATTACTCAAACAGAACTAGTGTTTTCAACCCCTGTAGATCAACAGAACTGGATTTATTCACAGCTCTACTTTGAACCAGTACTGCTATTTGCAATAGCACATGTACTGTACTACTGTTTCATGAAAAGACAATATGAAAAATACAGCACCTCACTCATTACTGCAAAAAAACACAGTCTAACTCACTGCTGTGTTTTTGTTTGTTCAGTTATTTTGAAAGGATACTCTCCCTCTCCTGTGCTATGATCAGGTTCTGCTGCTCCAGCTGCTGGATCTTGCGTTCAAAATTTTCCTGTTCATCTTTCAGACGCTGCAGTGACTCTTCTTTCTCCTCACTCACTCTGGAGAACAGGAAATAAAAAACAGTCTTTATGAATAAGTGGTCCACATTATGTATGCCAGTGCAAAAGGATGAAAAGATACTGGTTTACAAAATGAAACATTTCAATCCATACTTGCATATTGACAGTAAAACTATCCCAGAGTTCAGTGTCATATACTGTACTGAGGGCTACCTGGCCAGTTCTTCAATGAGATTTGCAATTCGGCGCTTATCTTCGGGACAGAGGTCTTTCAAACAGACCTGGCTCCTGGCTCTGCTGGCCTCAGAAATAACCTGTGCAAAGAATAAGTATTCTTATTTTCTATTTGCCTTCTTCCATATATTCAAACATTTCACCTTACATCTATGCAGGGAAGAGAAAAACAGCCCATAAAAACAATAGTTTACCTGTGATGAGGGAAGAAAGGTATCAGAGGCCAGGGAAGGGGTATGCTCTGTTGCCACATCAGCATTGTAGTGGGCTGACACTTTTTCCTTAGTATAAGCGCCTGAGCCATCACTGTGTAAGTGGCCCTGTTTCTTGCCACCTTTCTTTAGTGTAGCTTCAGTCTTGCTGTCAGAGCTACGCCTGGCTGAGCCTTGCATTTTGGTGCCTCTTTTACTCAATGCACTAGCACTGCCTGGTCCCAGAGTGAAAGGGGTCTGAGTTTTCACCTCTCCATCCACTCCTGAGACAGTAATTGGGAAGACAGAAGAAGAGAATCCCACGTAGTAACCTGCATACAATTATTTTATGCTGTTTTCAGAAACTGTTCGAACAATCTCATTGACACTCACCAGGAACAAACACCAAGGGCTGCTCCTCATCTGACACTGGGTGAACAAGGCAAGGACAAGACAGACGGACAGTGAAGTCAATGTTTAGTGAGTAAACAACATTCAAATAAAGTATCTTCTTATTACAATCGCATAGCAAAACGCAAACGCAGAAAAATGTAGCTAGCTTTCTACTGTCGATGGTCTTTGTGTTACACTGGGCTCAGCGGCATTAGTAAAAACTGTACTAAAACCTCACAAGTCTGAGTGGTAATGACAGCAAGCATTTTACCACCGAGTTTTAAGATTAACCTTAGGTAACGTTAACGTAAATCAAAAGACGTAACGCTTAAGTTTCGCGTAAGTTAACGTTAACTTAACTACACGTAGCTAACTAGCTCTCACTTCCTCAGAAATAACAACATCCCAGCATCGCCACAGAAGTAATATCCGTGAGACTCTTTTGGTTTTACATCCCCTTTACGTGAGATATGTACGAATATGCATCGGAAAAGAAAACTAATATAGTTCATTAAAAGTTAGTATACCGCCATTCATCCAAAATATCCCCGAACTTCCACTTCTTGTTGCCCGTGCCGCCATGTTGAATCAACCGCCACCACTCCCTGGGAGCCAAGCGCGTTGCTAAGGAATTGTAGTCCCGCCTTTCCGTTGCAATTTAAGAGCCGATTGGTTACGCTGCAGAAAGGCGGTTGTCTATTGGCTGATCATATGTCAGTTTGGGTCAAAGATGCTCTTGTCGTTTCCTGTGTGTGTGTGTTTTACCAGCTGATGTAGTTGGAGCGAGATGACTGATACAGAATAGATATCTCCAAAGGATGCTTACACGATTTTGTTCCAAGTTGTGATTGCAGTCGCCCAAATGGAAGATTTAAAAGAGAGCCTAGCGTTTAAAGGTGTTGCGGAGAGACTGACGCTTGGCATTACCCGAATACTCGGTGTGTGTGCCTGTGCATTTAGCTGTGGTCTTTGCTCTTATACTAGCAAATAAAATAATGCCAGTGTTCTGGTTAGCTAGCAAACAGATTGGTGCCTAATAGGAAGTTATTACATTTTATGAATTTGTCCCTGTTGCAACAGAAAACATGCCAGGTGTGGTCGATGTGCGTTTCGCAGAGAGGGAGCCTGCAGAGAAGAGGAGTCTGCTATCATGGGAACAGGTGAAAAATGAACAAATAATACATGTATCACTACTTGGTCTGGTTTGAGCATTGCTGTCGCACATGTGAACGTGTTTTATTTCTTCCTTAGAAAAATACTTGCATATTGCCTGAAGACCTGCGAGATTTCTATCTGACAACGGATGGATTTACACTGACCTGGAGCGTTAAACTGGACAGTAGGTGACCTAATTTCTGTCTCTC
The DNA here is from genome assembly GCF_017976425.1 of Toxotes jaculatrix. Lineage (NCBI taxonomy): Eukaryota > Metazoa > Chordata > Actinopteri > Toxotidae > Toxotes > Toxotes jaculatrix. Next base: position 9,830,232 of record NC_054396.1, on the reverse strand, counting down.
ACAAATCTTAATTTATTCAAATTAAAGGATAATATTAGGATTACACAATACCATGAAATGAAAATAGCTCTAAAATGTTTTATTAAAGACCTTTTATTGAAAGGTTTTTCAGCTATGTGACACAATCCTAACATAGTCCTAACTGTGTGTGTTTGCCTTTCAGATGAGTGTGTTCCCTTAGGATGCATGATGGTTAACAGTGTGGCCAGGCTGTGTCCACTGCTCCAACCAGTATCACTTTTCTCTCTTCCTAATGCACCCTCACTGGCTGACCTGGACTGGGAGGAAAACAGCACAGAAAGTGGTAAAACTCACCTGTCAGGTCCCCTCGTGGACTTAACTCAGCAATTACAGCATGTCAGCTTCGATTAAGCCTGTTTACATGTGCCCAGTTATGCAGAAAGCAGGCTAATGAATGAAATTTTGATTGGAAAGTAAATATTTATTCAAGATTCATTAATGCTACCTTCCAGGATCAGAGCATGCTCCCGCTGCACCCCATTTTGATTCCCGGAGCCGCATCTTTGAGCTGGATTCTTGTGGTGGGAATGGCAAGGTGTGCCTGGTCTACAAAAACTGCACTCCAGGTCTTTTGCTTATCCTATCTTTTCTTATTTTCATAAATACCGATGCTAAACTAAAAGTTACTAAGACATGAATATGTAACCTATTTATGTAAAAAATAGTTTTGTATCATTTAGATGTTTTTCTTTGTTTCCCAGGTGTGGTAGCCCAGCAGAGTGAAATCTGGTTCCTTGATCGCTCTCTGTGCTGGCACTTTCTGACAGCAACCTTCACCTCTTACTATCGACTGATGATAACCCACTTGGGTCTGCCTGAGTGGCAGTATGCCTTCACCCCATATGGACCCAGCCCCCAAGCCAAGGTAGCTATAGGCCCCTAATCACCCTTAAAAGACAATGAGCCTCCTGCAACAACCAGTCAAATGAACAGATTTGTTATTAAGTGGCACATAAGAGCAGTTGAAGAGAATTGTGGCATCCACCAATTTTCTCATACTTAAAATAATAGGAACAAAAATTCATGGGTCGTCCAGATCTGTTATATGACATGTGTGACGTAAGACTTATGAGCCACTTTGCTTTAAAGACCTTTTTTTAGCATCTTACTTCATGTAGTCTAAACCAGTCTATATTATATCACCATTTTAGGGGTGTTTACTAAGCTGGTGATCACATCTCATGAATGTGCATCTCTTCATGATTGAAAGTGGTATTCATCAGTCTGAAAGTAGAGATTTCTGACAAGTATTCTTCTAGGCTTTCAGCGTTTACCAAATCACATCTAGTTAAAACGAATTGAAATGTCTTGTAGACTGTAGTATTATTAACAACACTTGGTATCATTACAGGTATATAAAATACATTTTATTCATTCTTTTCGCTTTACAGTATACTACAATGTTGGCTGATCTAACACTAACATGATGACACAACATTCAAAAGTTTTAAGACACTTACACAAAGCATGAAAGTGTTTTACCTGAACACCTGAAATAGGACAATTGCAGTAGAAATTGCGTGTCCTTTAGACATCACCGGCTTTTTAAGTCTTTTTACTCCTATCCACTGAATGCCAAAAGTTCCTGAGACTGCAAATGACATTGCTGGAACATTAAGTAAAGGAGGTAGTAAGCCATTTGCAATTTCTCTGTAGTGTTCCTACTGTTACACCCAGTTTCTAATGGTTATTGTATAAGCTACAATGAGTAATTTTTTTGTCTACACAAATATAAAAAGTAATACACACTGTAAATGCTGTTTCTTTCTTTCCATCTACAGCAGTGGGCATCCCTGTACCAGCCACTGACCATCAGCAGTGAGCTCAGCCTGGCTGATCCTGCCGGGGATTCTTTTCTTAACAAGCTGGATCCTACTAAGGCCTTCAAAGGCAAAGCCAAGGTACCCGCCCCCAAGAAGAAGCAGTCGGCGCAGTGCAGCTTAGGGAGCACTGCCAAGAGCCAAGGCAGCGCAGGAAGACACAGTGGGGCAAAGCGGTGAGAAGATTCCCGTAAAAGGAGAACACTGTAGTCATGTGTACATGACCAACCAGGGCTTTCTTGGTTCAACACATGGCTGAAGTGGTACCAGCATCCTGAGGCAACGTGGCATGTAAAACAGTATTTCTAACATTGTTTATGTTTAGATTTAGATATGCATGGAAAACCCTGCTGGCTCAAGTATTGTTGTTTACCTCTTACTGATGGAGAAATAAGGCTTTCTGAAGCAGCCAAGTGCATCAGCAACACATTCATTATATGCAGCCTCATTTAACCCAGTGTTCACTAGTCAATTCATAAAAATGGTCATGTGCTGCTGGCATAGCACAAGTATTACTGACATGTAGTATTCAAATTGTACTGCTGCTGTAACTAGAAAGGACTCGTTAATACTTTATAATGGCACTCTATAATTTTATAACAGTAATTATTATCACTAGGCTTGGTTTGCTGTTGTAAATATTTCAATTTTGAATGTATTATACAACAATAACATATATAGAATATATAAAGTTCTAAAAGAAGTTTGAAAACAAAATCTCTATGTTTATGTGACTGTAAAACTGAAAGAAACAGGAAGACTGAAAATAAAACTGTTGGTTTCAGTTGGGCAGTAAAAGTGCTTTTCACCTGGAGACACCATCACATCACATGAGTCACTGAAAGTAATACGACCCACAATCCAGAGCTTCTGTGGAAACTGTTGGACATACTCCACAGACGCCTGGGAGCTTTGGTATCAAACGTTACAGCACTGATGTGTGTATGGACATCTGAACCATGAAATGTTATATGTTAGATCATGAAAGACTGACAATAAACCATTAATCAAAACTTCAGTAATCCAAGTTTTTCACTGGCTATTGTCTCTCTGCTGTGCCTCACTCATTCTGTGCTTTAATATAACATAAGTTTCACAAACATAAATGTGTTAGAGTTTAGGCCTGACATCTGCTCTGATGAGTCCATATCAGTAAATGTAATGAGGTTATATTGCAGCACTTTTGAGATAAAAATTTGTTAGCAGACTTTGGTTTTTGGTTCAAGTACTTTACAGCGGTTGTATCAGCTGTTAAATCCTCAATATTTTTTTGGGTTTCTTTTTGTTCAGTTACTAGAACTAGCATGGATAGGAAAAATCAACACATCAGCGTCACAGTTCAAATAGTCAGTGCATATGTAATGTGTCAGTCTCTCACAGGAACTCCAGTTACTAACTAATATACTAATAACTAATTATGAATTTAAATACATAAAATCAATTTAAAATTGCTTGATATATTCAAAAACTTTTCTGAGCCATTCTCTCTTTTTGTAAAAGTTTTTCATTCCCCTATTGAAGCATTTCTTTTTTTGTTGTTTTTTTTTTTTTTTGTAACTCTTCACCACTGTGGAATGTTTCAGCTGCATACAGATGTCCACACACACACAGCTATACTTGTCGTTAACACTTTACATAGATGGGGGTCTCACACACATACATTTGTGCAGGTGTTTTTCTGTTTCTCCAGAGGAGACGTCTCCTCCTGCAATTCTTCCACCAACCCCCCACCCTGGTCTGAGAGGGGTGGGTGGTGCAATTCCACTAAGGCCTTGTAGAGCCCTGCACCCAATACACCTCCGATGGGGGGAGCAACTAGAGGCACCCACCACCACCCATTTCCAGCCCTGCACAGGAAAAGAGAGAGAACTATGAACGGATGAAATGTAATATTAGACAGGTAGATCAAGAAACAAAGTTTTCGTATTATATGTTATGTACTTACAACAACAGTGGTTATCTAATTATTAACAGAGATGTTTAGCCTCCGACTGACCCCAAGTTAAGGTGACATGTAGCAACAGCAAATCCTCCCCCAAAAAGCCAGTACATCCTTCAGGTATACCTGAACACATCAGTTCCCCAGCCTGCTATGGCAGTGAAGACCCTGGGTGCGATGTCTCTGGTGGGGTTGATAGCATAGCCGCTGTTGCTGCCCAGAGAAATGCCAATGAGCAGCACCAGCAGACCCACTGCGACAGGCTCGCTGCCTGCTGCGGCCGGTTTGTTCTTCTGGTCGGACAGAGCCATCAGGCACAGCAGCAGCATTGCTGTGCCAAACACCTGGCACACCCACAGGAACAAACATCACATAGAAACATATGTCAAGATTGCTGAGGGTGAAACAAAACAACAAAGAAAAGGTTTAGTGCAGAATGTGTCAGATGATAGTGATTTGGCACTATAATCCTTTAATCCAGTTTCATGGTTACCTGGTCGATGAATCCAGCCAGCAAAGAGAGGTACGGTGCAGGATAGGTGGCAAAGATGCCAGCCGTGGCCTTTATACCAGTTACAGTCAGGTTTCCTCCACAATAATCATGTATGGCCTCTGCATATGGAAACAACATTGTCAAAAGAAATACTCTTAGGTGTAAGACTACAGATGATAATACAGCAATGACATATGAGTAAGGTGTTCAGTGTGTAGAGTGATTGAATATGCAGTGTGCCCTCACCATAATAGACAGCATAAATTGTCCCTGCAGCCAGAAATGATCCCAATAGCTGCGCAAAAACATACACAGGCAACATCTTCCATGCAAGGCGACCAAATGTGCACATTGTGAATGACACTGCAGCATTCATATGAGCCCCTAATGGAGCAAGAAAGCATTAAAAATACAGTACGTGAGCTGTACAATGACTGTAATGACCTTTAAGGATTTTTATTAAGGTAGGGTTTACGAGGGTCAACTCCCATACCTGAGACTTTCCCTCCAACATGTACCCCCATACCGACACCCAGTGCAAAACCCAGGTTGATGCTGAGGTATTGTCCAAATTCTCCCTGTCCTGTCACTACCTGGGCCACAGACCCCAGGCCAAACACCTGGACTCAGAGAGAACCAACAATTCACAGGCAAGGTCACAGATGATGATTACAGAGCAGGACAAACTCACAGACAGTCTAATTTCGGGGAAAGCATCCCAATAAGCAGGATACGTAAACAGATGATGGACATTCAATAAACACACTGAGTTGTGCCAGTTAAATACGTGTCAGTCAGCTGATGAGAGTTCAAGCGAAGAATAAGTGTTTTGTTTAGAAAATTTTCACTATGGTGCTGCATTTACAAATGCTAAAGAAGTTGAACTGAAGCATTTTCTCTCTTTCATTTAACTTTTAACTCTGAAAGAGACTGTGGGCAAAAAAAGAAAAAAAAATGCTGACACTGAAAAACATTCAGGAAACAGGAAAAGAGTGGTTCCTCCTACAAAAGTCATGCATATTTGGGTAAGAATTATTTTGTGTGCAAACACAGCAAGTTTAAGTCTTTATATGAAACACAATACGCCAGTGTGTGCTCACATGCTTATCTACAGCATGTGTTCACCATACGTGTGTGTGTGTGTATTTCTTCCAGTGTTGTAGGCATAGGGTTTATTGTAACAGCTGACAGATAACATGTGACTTTTGCACTCCTCTCCATGTGGCCCACTGTGTGACCATTCCTCTGGTAACACTAGATTTCCTGGTTCACCCACTTGAACCCACCAATCCCCACCCACGACCCTTGCCATGTGACTGTGAAACGTGCTTATGTGTTTGGAAGACAGGGCATGTTATCAGGGTCAAGAGCATGACATTAATAATTAATGGCATATGGTCGTCTGAGATAAGCATACCACGATGTTCAAAACAGAAGGAAGAGCTCAAAAGTGAAAAGCAGTCATCAGTATCAATGTTAGAAATAAATTTCAAATCACACACTATTACAACAAATGCTGTAGACATCTTTTATAATAAACTCTTTCTTACCATCATGACATATGTGCAAAGGGATTCAGCAAGTCCCACACGAACAAGTTTGTTCTTTAGCCAAACTTTGGGTCGAGTTATTTTAACTCCTTTCCGCTGAGCGACTCCTAGTTCTACTGACTGCACCAAGTCCTTCATTTTCTCTTCTTTTCCCCTTTTGTTTTAGAGGAGTTTTATTTTTTGATTTAGCTAAAAAGAGCTCACATATACAGCCCCTTGAAGAATTTATGAGGTTCCTCCCATATCAGACAGTAGTCCTCTAGATGGTTTCTGGCTGTTTCCCCTTTCTCCTCTTACTTCTCACGTCACTTTCTTTCTCTCTCTCTCTCTCTCTCTCTCTCTCTCTCTCTCTCTCTCTGTCACTCAGACCCAGTGGGATGTGTGCACATTTTATAGCCTTGAACCCCCCCACTGCCACCACCACCCCTCCCACCCCTGGATATGCTGAAACACACTGTCAGACACATCCTCCAATGACTGTGCATTATTTTAGGATACTTGGCCAATAAGGAAAAGGGTTGAAAACTCAGCCTGCTGTAGAAACCAGAAATATAAGCTCACACCTCTAAAGGTTTTTTATGTCTTTCCTTCCACTTCCTACTATTTTATGGTGGTTTTTACTTTTATACTTATTTACTTCCTCCTTCTTAACTGTGTCTTGAGCAATTGTAAGCAATTTCCCCTCGGGGATCGATAAACTTTTTCTGATTCTGATTAATTATTGATAGCAAATCCTCAGTAAAACCTCCCTAATGTAAGGCTCTGTTCATGGCATGCAGATGTTTCAGTTTTAACGATTTATCAGTGAATCTATATCTGCAACATGTACAAGTTTACAGTGGCAATAATTAATTGACAAACACAAATGTTCCTCTGTAAAATGTATTATATATCTCAGGTTGTTAACTGGTTAATGTTGCTGTGCAGAGACAATTTAAAATGTCATCATTTGTGTGTTTCTTAATCTTTCATAGACAACATAACACTGAGTTTAATATTGTTTAAGTGTACAATTCTTACTCTGTTAACTCCACTGTTATTGTGTGGAAATGTGTTGGAACATTTTACCTTTAAATACCAGGATTATACTGGACTTTGGGGGGAAACAATCAAAGCAACAAATATTATTGATTACACAAGAGTGTCATCGACCACAGTCACACATTATCTGCATTTCAGGGTGAAAAAATACAAAATTGGATGTGCCGTCAAAACCAAGTATGCTTATCCCGTCTGAAACGTTGCTCTTTTCATTTGACTACTATCTGATTGTTGTAAATTAGATCTTTGATACAATGAGTTTACTGTTATTCCTATTACTGAAAAAAAAAACTCAGTAGAGATGTAATCTGTGGTCACAAACAGACATCTTTAACTGAGCAGAGACTGAGCACAGTTCTGCTCAGTCTTGCAGATTATTTGTAGATGGCCGACAGTCTATGGATAATACACTCATCTAATTCTTAAAGAAAAATCTCAATACAAGGGCAAATCTGTAATTGAAATCCATACATTGCAGCAGTTTAAGCTGCACTGATTATCGATATTTAAGTTTCACATTTAAGAAACATTAAACTGGATTAGAAATGACATTAAAAAATGCAGATCAATATGTATTGTTTTCACTATGCTTTTTCTTAATTAGGCGGTGTACAATGTATCTCACTATGCAACTACAACAGTAGTAAACTCCCTATCAAACCCTCTAACTGTGTGTTGCTCTTTCGGCTGTATGGCTGTATGGGCTTCAGCTTTAGTTACTCCTCTTCCTCCTCCTCCTCCTCCTCCTCCCCTTCCTCTTCCTCTGTGCAGTTGGCTGGTGAATCTGAAGATCTACAGCCAATTATGGCCCATCTGGGGGTATGTTAAGGCTGAGCTGCATTTCCAGGCTCCTTGGAGACATTTGTTGCATGTTCACACCAAGAGTATTTGTTTATTGTGAGCTATTTGCTCAGGAATTAGTCCCTGGCTGTTTTTTTCTCAGGAAATTTTTTTTTGGTTTTTTTTTTTGTTGTTGATTTTTTTTTAAGGTGCAGTGTGAAGACCCCTTTTGGCCACAGAAGAACAAAATACTTTCACATATTTGATCTTACAAACACAATGCAGTTACTGTAAAACACAGAATCTAAACAATGTTGCCTTCTCCTACTGGGAGCCACACACAGCCAATCCCACTTCCTCTAAACACTCATTAATCAAGACAATAGGAGTGCTTTGTTTTTAGTGAAGTGAGCTGCAGAAAATGCTTTTTGGACTTTTTTGGCTTTTTGGGGTTTTTTTTTTTTTGCTTGTTTTAGTTATATTACAGCTGTTGACACTGAGAAAAACTGACATCCATGCCTTTCTAATCTTTCTTGCCCTTTCTGTTTTGCTTTCACTGCAAACTAGCGCTGACATGCTCTTTACACTGCCTGTGCACTATCGATGTAGCTGGGTACAAAAGACCACACCTGACACTCTGATCATGGGTTTGGTCAGAAGTTCAACAGACTACAGCCTGTCATCCCACAGAGGTCAGAGCAGCGATGCTTTTCCTCCAAACAAGGTCTACTGTGGAGTGACTCTTTAAGTGATGGTATCATCACTTGTAATGTCTATGAAACGTAAATAAAAATCTAATTTCATCAGTTATGTAAATATAGGCCTAATATAGGCCTAATTAATTAATTAATTAATTTACAGTACAGTACTAACGCACAAGTAGAAATGACAGAATTATTACAAAGTAAAATACTCCATAGATTCATCAGCTAAAGTACACGGCCAAATATGAAGCCAAAGGGTAATAATTAAGTAGCATAATTTGCCCAGCTCCATTTCAGCACCACTCCAACTTGTTAGCATGTATTGCCCTCTACTGGCCAAAGGGTGTTGCTGAGCATGTGCATCCCTCTGTGGCCACAATTTGCAATCTTCCAGTGGCAACTTCCAGTTTGACAGTGCACCATGTAACAAAGCAAAGGTGACAATGGGTTCAGTGAACCTCAGTAGCCTCCCTTTAGGATGTGATAGAACAGACATCCAGTGCAATCAGTGCCACGAAGAACTGGGGCTATTTTCAGAGTGAAACACAACTCTAAATGAAGGCTGATGTTGCTCCATGTCTGCTGACTGTGCAAATAAACAAGTGCAATTGCTTACTAAGTTTTTTTTAATTAAACAAATTTAAAAAAGGCTGGACTCCGCGTCCAACCTTCAAAAATAAATCAATACTTAGTGGACTATTCATGTACTGAACTACTGTTTCATGACTGCTATGAAAGATACATATGTTCTAACCATTAACTATTGTCGACTCAACTGCACAGTGGACTAAACCATATGAATCTTTCTGAAGGGGGAAGACCTCTGAAATATTGTTTTAGATACAAGAAAAAGTCGATTGAATTATTTATTATTATACAAAAGCATTAGCTTAGTCACAACGTTAATAATGTAAAAACAAACTTTTAACTTGCAAACTTGCAAACTCGAGAGTCATAATGCATGGTGCAGTAATGCGAAACATACATTAGTGAACAACACCTCACAGTTCCATTTAACTAAGACTTAAACATTTCATTCATATTCAAATATCACTGTAAGATTCGCTTGGCTGGTTTATGATTAGCTCATAGATCCAGATCCAGATCTGCTGACAAAAGAAGAATCTGACCTTTGAAACAAAGATCAGCAAAGCCAGACACTCTCCTGAAAGGAAACTATTTTATTTAGACTTTAAGCAACTGTGAACGCCCCCTGCCCAAACGGCAAACGATTGTGGCTCTGCATAAAATTATCACCGGGAGGTCTAACCTTGTTGAGGATTGTAGTCACACCTACTTGAAGTGACATTAGAGAGTTCCTGTCGCAGCTTTCTCTCGGTTCTTGCTGCCAGACGCTCCACTCTGACAGTAATATGATTTGGTTACTGTGCCACCCAGTCTGGGCTTTTTCCACCGCGCTGCTTGCGCTTGTCGTGCGCCTGCAGCGGAGAGGGAGCTGGGACCCGCAGGCATGCAAAGTGCAGCTGAAAGGGAAGACTGCTATAGTGACAGGAGCCAATACAGGTGGGTTCAATTTGATCCTTTTCACACCTATGTACGGGATAATAGAGCGAGGTTGAAACCGTGACTTTATTTCTATCGCCTAACCTAAAAGTTTGAATAGTAACTGTGTGGATCCTTCTTGTGCGTTTTATGAAGCTCTGAATGGGCAGTTTAGGACTTTATTTGTAAAGGACATTTAGCTTTTCTTCAAGTTACAGACACTTTGAATTGAACAGAAAATATGGTCAAACTGTGCGCAGATTTGACTGTTAAGTTTCATAATGGCTGTACATGTAATCTGTGTGTAGTAAATATTAAGTGAAGTAAAGACAGTGACAGAAATGTAGGAAAAATCTCTTCTTACTGGATGAATTTGATAGGTTTAAGAATTGCTTTGGCAGCAAGAACTAACTGATCTTTAACCACTGTTACAAGTAAGCAAGTACCTGCATAACTCACAGCAGATGTTTAGATATGAATCTATTGAGCAATTTCTTATTAGATCATTCTGGATTATGTTAACTCTAATTGCTTGCAACTTCATAATTACCTTGCCATTTTGTGCCCCTACCATAACAAGTAGCAGATGGTGTTAGAAAGTAAATGTATTTCGACAAATCTCTCTTTGTCTCAAGCAATTGTTATATCTTTACTCATGGAAATCTGTGCTTTATAGACAGACAGACAGACAGACAGACAGATAGATAGATCATGCACAGCACATACTGTATATGCTGTATATTTATGCTAAAAAGATTAGACTATAGGGCATAAACCTGTTTGCTATTGTCTTGTATTTCTATTCTGAAGCCACTGCTCTTTAATTTTTAATGGAATAATTAATAGGGTGAGAATTCCCTCTGGCCTCTCAGATGAATATTTTGGTTACTTTGTGCCTTCTGTATTTATTTGAACTTCATCAAGTTAAGTTTAAGTTTATAAAAGCACCTGTTATGTGCCGCACAGTGGACACTGGCCACTGGACACTTTGTCTGGTAAAAGACGAAAGGTCTCTGGTGTTGGAACGAACAGGCAGATGATCCAGACCAGTGAGCAGGCAGAGCGAGTGTCCTCAGGAGGAGATGAAGACGGGAACAGCACTGAGCGTTGCAACTGAGAAGCAGGTGCAGGTGAACCTGAGACTGAACATAAATCAGAATGAGAGAGAGTCGGCTGCAGGTTATGTTAGTGAACTGACGATGTGGTGAACGGTGGAACAAAGGACCGGTGCTCCTATTCAAAAGTAGGTTGATCACGCCCAGGTAGACAGGAAAACAAACAGGGTGACAAACAAGAAACAAGAGGGAGGGGAAACATCAGGGATGAGGGATAGACTGTCTTTCATAGAAACACACTTCAAAGTGCTTTACAGGTTTATTTTAAAAAGCAAGGCATAGGTGGGATAGGGAAAGTAGAGAAGGGCAGAAGCACTAAAGTCAGCAGAGGCAACAACAAAATGCATGAGCAATAAGAATTAAGAGACAAATGTATCATTACTTTACGTGATTAGAAAGGTTGTGCTTTGTGAACTTTGAGGTCTGCTCAGGTTTGTAAATTTGGAGCTCATCCAATATACCTATAGTCTGAATTAGCTCCTGAGCAATTGTGTCCCATGAACAGGTTGTTGTTGGATGGGATGTTAAAAACACTGTAACTCTACACCTCTGAGAACACAGCTGAGTTCATAGCAGCTCTGGAAATCACTACCTTTAAAGTCAGAGCCCTTAAATCATTACCAGAGACTTAAAAAAATACAAAGCAGTCATCTTTATTAAATCATACTTTTGTATGATTTAAACAAGGATCCAACAGAGGGAAATGAGCCACATTGTGTAGATCTCCAGGTTTTGTTTCCAGACTCTTACTTTTCTGTTCACTTTCTTTCTTTCACTTTTCATTTCTTCCTCCTCCTCCCTTGATTTTTTTCTCTCTTTTGCTGTAAACCAGTCCTACATCCTCTCATTAAGCAACTGCCACTGCTTGGCAAGAGATGAGGATGAAATTTTAGGCTTGTTTTATTATCTGTTCTAAGCAGGTCTTTTATCTGATGTGGATTACACTTTCTGGAAATGTTACTGCGTCTTTTTCACCCTATCATTGATACTAGTTTTCCCTACGGCATTTGTGCCAAAGAACAACTGTTGGATGGCCTGACAAGATGGCCTCATCTCCACGCAAAAGCACCTGCTAAGACTATGCCCAACTGGTGGGCACACGTGTATACTTACCTGCAGATTGTTATGCAAACCAGGGGGTTGAAAGACGAGATGAAAGAAAGAGCAGAAAAAACGGGGCTCAAGAGGAGGCAGGAGAAATTGACTCTGGAAACACTGGAACAGATTACCTGTCATTAACCTGTCAAACATGCTCTCAGTGAGCAATAATTTGGATAAACTTATGATAAGAGCCGAGCATGACTTCCTGTATACGGAAGCAAGAGTGCACATTTTAATGATCTCTTTTATTCCTTTTTATCTCCAGCGGGAATTCAGCCAGATCATCGTCATACTTACTTAGGTATTACACTGATGCACTCACTCGCTCTGCAGACCAACCATATTAGTTTTGGGGGATTTTAATTCATGTAATTTATCTGAACACCTACCTACCCTTCAGCAATACTTGGACCGTCCCACTCATCCAAATTGGACAATGATCCCTGCTATGGGAATATCCCAGATGCTTGTGGAGTGATATGCAGGTCTCCCCACAGAGAATCTAACCACAATGTAATTCATGTCTTGGCTATGTGAGGTTGTGGTGAAGACAGTGAAACCTGTTGCTAAGCAAATACAGGTGTGGAGACAAACTCAGGGACTGCTTCAAGATAACTAATTGGGACATTTTCTTTCAGTCTTGTCAGGGTGCTGATGAACTCAAACAGTATCACCTTGTACATTGTGTCTGAAACTAAAACTGTGCAAATGTTTTTCTAGTCAGTCATGGTTCTCAAAACAGCTTAAAATCTGTCTCAGTGAAAGCAAGACTGCTTTCTGCAATATGGAGTTACTGAGTGAGAAACTGTTCATTCCCTAAGGGGGGGAATTCTTTTAGACAATAACTTTCAACAGGTAATATAAGATACGTGTGAGTGTGATGGTCTTGCAAATGATGGCACATGAAAAAATCTCCCTGTAGAAACATCAGTTGTTATCAGTGAGGATGATGTTGCTGCAAATCTTTTCAGACAAGAACAAAACCACTGGCCCAGACAGTCTAAAAGCCTGTCTTCTCAAAGACTGTGGTCCTCAACTAAGAGGCGTTTCAGTCCCTCCCAGAAACACACACAGGAGTCAGAATCATGGACATTCTCAATAATCAGGCCTGTGCCAAATGATTTTTGGCCTTTTGCACTAACCTCCATGCTGCGTAAAACCATGGAGTCAGATCTGGCCGGTCATTTGACCACCACTGTGGCCACCATGCTGGATCTACACCAGTTCAAATATTAGAGTGACAGAGACAAGGACGATACTGTGCTGATTCGGTTTATCCATCCAATATAATCTGCCAGGGTTCTATTAGTCGGTTTTATCTCATCTTTAAACTGAGTGAAGACACATATTTTCCCAAAAAGCTCATTGATCACAACATTAATAGAGGGTTAGTTCTCTGGATCAGAGATTTTCTCTCCTGCTGCCCACAGAGGGTCTTTGTCAAGGGGATCCTGTCAGATGTGATCACTCTAAACTCAGATCTCTCACAAGGCTGTATTCTCTCTCTTTTTACCAGCGAATTCTTGATAAATGTGAAACACTTCAAACTATTTAAGTATGCTGATATTACGGTCTTAGTTGGCCTCCTATAAAAAACAAAAAACAGACCCTTTAGCTGAAGCTGCCTATTTGACTCACACTAACACCCTTCAAACATGGTGTGACATTAGCCAACTAGAAATCAATATGGCCAAGACAAAAGCATTAATTATCTGCACAAAACAACATCTGAAAACATGCAGTTTCACTTGATGGGCAACATTGTGACAGTGGAAAACTTTAAATTCCTTGGTGCAGCTCAGGACTCCCGGGTGAGAAAATACAGTATATCTTCAAGAGATGCTCACAGTGACTTTAACTTCTTAGAAGACTCTGCAGTCTCATTGTTAGCAGATTTTAAAACTAGTGTACAAAACTTTTATTGAAAGTGTTCTAACATTTCACCTTCCTGCTCATTACAGTCACCTAAACTGTAGATCTAAGAATAAACTTTCCAGGGTTGTGTCAGAGACAAGCAAAATAGTTGGAAAACCCCCTGAAGCCATTACAGAGAGGAAAAGGAAGGTGAGGAATATCCTGGAAGATAGCTCCCATCCTCTCTGCAGCCAGTTTGAGCCTCTGAACTCTGTGTGACTGATGAGATTTAAGCCACTGACATGAACTGTTTTGAGTGTGTGATGTGGTCTTGTTCATGCGTTTGTTATACTAACCTGTGTAATCTGTGTTCGCTGATTTATTTATTTTTTTCACAGAGCAACATCAGTATTCATTTGGTTGGATTTTTTTTTCAGGAATATAAGTTTGATATTTGCTCTCCTCTTAGCTTAGCTCTGTTTTGGTCTCCACCAACTCCTGAGGGAAATATCTGGCTCTTTAGCTTCCTCTGCCTTTGTTGAGTTCAGAGGAACTTCAGAGTTGAATGGTAATTCAGTCCAATTCAATTCAGTATGCTTTATTGGCATGAAGGTCATCAGCACAGTTCAGGAATTTAGCTTCCTTATTGTTAAGCTAGGTCATTAATGTAGATCATTGTTTAACTGTTTAGGTTGAAAGTGTACAGTGAGGGTTTATTAATTAGACCAGTGATTTCAGGTTAAATTATTATACCAAGTGCATTTGTATTGATTATTTATTTTATGTGATTTACAGGGCTCAGGTTCTGTTATTGTCTTATGGACAGTTGGTTTTAAAGAGACACCTGGTACTGATTTGGTAGTGGGGTCTGCGTTCTGGCAGTGAAGGCACTAATGAGGGAGAGGTGCATGTCAGCGATGACGTAGTCGACTACACTAGCCAGCAGGATCATTCCTTCCAGTTCACATCCTGTTCATTTAAATCTGCCAGGAACAGGATGTTACCTTGTTCCTGGCAATGTGGGATTTCTCTATGTAGATTTTCAAGAGTTTTCATCATAATGGGATGGCTCAAGGGGGAAAATGAAGACACATTTGGGAATATTTTTGTTTAACTTAAGCCAGGTCTGGCTTTATTTAATTCTTTTAGATGGGATGATAGGTCCTCTTCATACCACAATATAACCCTTCCCGAATCTCTGCCTTAACCTAAATTGTGTAATGACTGGTTTATTCACTGAGAAACACTGTGCCTCCACATCCAATTGTTTAGCAAAATCATTTGATGGAGCTAATTGTTCCATACTTCAAAGATTATCTTCTGTAAGACTGAGAAGTGCTGCCCAAAACACATTTATGCGTGAGGATGGGATCAGCTGTTGTAAGTAAGACATAACTCACATGAACAAGGCATTTCCTGTGCTGCTCACAATTTACACAAATGTTCACTATTTAAATACATTTTATTTTTTATAACTTTGATACATTTTAATTTTCATTAACATCCACTATGGTCAATACTTTATCATACTGTGTTGTGGAGTCTATGCAGTCACTCACTGAAAAATTACAACTACAACTTTAATGTTAAACTTTTAAACTTTCTTTATTGTGCTCCTATTAAAGTCACAGTGTAGAATTTGAACACAATTTTCAGTGATAAGATTGGTTAACCTTCCCTGGTTGAGAGAGATGGATAAAAAACGCTGGTATTTATCTATCTACCAAGTCTGAAAATGCCATCTTTTATCTGATGTTTGCTGTGCTGGAACTTTGACCCACCATTACAGTATCCTTTCCAAATGACTAGCTGCTATTTCAGGATCCTTTCAGAATCTCTAAGATAAATCTCAGCCTTCCCTCCTGACTGAGGAAAGGCTGAGAATTATCTTAGAGATCAATCGATGGAGCCACCAAAATCCACAAAACTCCACAGAGAGAGGAGTGAGATTTAAAACCAGGATGTTCTAGATGTGAGACTTTTCCCACTGTGCTATGCAAGTTTGTCATAGATAGGGTAGACAAACAGAAAGTATCCAAGCTTACCGTGTTTTGTAAGAACTACAGGGTTTTTGCTTTTGTGCCGTAAAAACAGCAAAGCTCAACGTTGGGACCTGATAATAGAGAGGTGAAAGTAATTCTGATTTATTGCAACTCTCAGTTCAAACCTTTCAAACAATATCTGCTTTAGTTGGTTTCAGTGCATTTATATTTTTCCATTTTCAAAAAAAAGCATATCCTTATCAGCTGTATGGACATTTTTGTTATCAAGTAGTGCAAACAAACATTTGCTCTCTTCCTAGGAATTGGGAAGTTCATCGCCCTGGACTTTGCACGACGTGGGGCCCGTGTTATCCTGGCCTGTCGAAGCCAAGAAAAGGGAACAGCAGCACTCAAAGAAATCAGGGAGAAAACAGGAAACTCTGACGTCCACCTCCGTCTGGTGGACCTGTCTTCTCTGGACTCTGTCAGGAAATTTGCTAAGGGGATTCTTGAGGAGGAGAAAGCTCTCCACATCCTCGTCAACAATGCTGGAGTATCAGGTGGCGTATGCTCCCACACACAGCAGAAACTGAACTTTTTTTTTTTAAAGATTGATTTAAGATTGAGATAGACAGAGAAGGCAGGGGAGAGAGAGGAGATGACATGCTGCAATAGGCCGTGGTAAGGACTCAACCTTGATCTGTGGTACGCGCTCTATCAAGTGAGCTACTCGGGTTGCTGGAATAATTTGTTTTAAAGCTGCACTGTGAAAGAACGAAAAAACTCAGTAACAGTCAGTAATTGGCCATCTGCCCCACATCTGGATGCAAAGAACAAGATGTGCCTCTACGCTCTCTGAGTCTCACTGACACCCAATGATGTTTCTGGGACAAATAATTCAAAACAAACACGGCTTCAAAAAAAAAAAGATAATATGGAATGGTTAGTTTCTCAAACTTGACAAAGCTCCCCTCCAGAGCACCACACCAACTTAAACAACTGTTCACAGGTTGAGGAGGATTCTCCACGCTGAGTTACATGTTGGTGGACTTCCCATTAAAGCTAGGGTATGCCACCGGGGAC
This sequence comes from Toxotes jaculatrix, assembly GCF_017976425.1. NCBI lineage: Eukaryota > Metazoa > Chordata > Actinopteri > Toxotidae > Toxotes > Toxotes jaculatrix. The sequence goes on along the minus strand of NC_054396.1, from coordinate 9,813,246 downwards.
TGAGTAAATCATTGTTGTCATAACTGACAAAACAGCTGTGTGTGTTATGTGTAAGTAAGGTGAAGCTTAGGGCTGGAGTTAGTTAGAGAATGCATTGCAGGAGTGAAGGACACATAACTATAGAAGTACAAAAGTGTTTGTTTTGTGCATGCGTACATTTGTATGTCTAACTTGTAAAATCCGATTGCAAATGACACTTTAAAAAATTAAAATAAATAATTGTTCAGGTTTACCCAGGCAGCTGACGGACGATGGATTTGACGTTTCTTTTGCCACCAACCACCTGGGGCCGTTCCTCCTCACCAACCTGCTGCTAGGTAAGACTGTGTGGTCTCTGTTGAATACAGAAGGGATTTTGTTAATGTGAAATGATGACTATTTTCCATCACTAACTCATGTTTCTCTTTCCTTTCCTCGCTCGGCGTGTCTCTGTCACATTCCAGATCTGATGAAACGTTCAGCGCCGGCGCGTATTGTCACCCTCAGCTCAGTCAACCATAAGAAGGGTGAAGTGGACTTCTCTCATTTTCATGGAGAGAACCTCAAGTATCACATGGATACAGTCTACAACAACACTAAGCTGCACAATGTCATCTGTACCACTGAGTTAGCACGCCGGCTACAGGGGACAGGTAGGCTGAAATCAAGGTTATTATGATTATCACTCACAGTATATGGTGTTTCCTGTTGAATAAGTGCTGCAGAAAATGCATGACAATGCAACTCAAGTGCCTGTCATTTCGGTTGGGTGTTAGTAGCAGCTAATGCAGCTCACCTCTTTCTTACTTCACAAACCCTGACTTTTGAAGTTTTCAAACTTGAAGTTTCTAACCGACATGGACTCAAGCGATGTCACTTGAGGCAGTTTATCAAACTTCACATAGCTCCATCTGGAGCCACAAAAGGTTTTATACAACTTTTCTCACATATGTGGTAGTACTCTCTGAGAAAGACATGTAAAAAAAAAAACAGACTTCATCATTTTATTTTAAATACTGAATGTTGTAACATGATGCTCAAAGCTCTCCTCCTTTAGCACCACCACTGTGACTTATCTTGTGAGCTTCATTTGTCAAGAACAAGTTTGTTTATGCATCTCTATGCTCTGTGCTCCTCTTGTAAACCACTACATTCATGGTGGTTTTGTCACATCTCAGACTAAACAGTATCTGTCCACTGTTGTAAACTCAGTACATTTTTCAGAGAAATGAAAAGATTTTTTTTTTTTGTAATCGTCCCTTTTAACTCATGTTTAGCTTCCCCAAGGGACACAGATGAAGGCACTCAGGGATTCAAGCTATTCACAGAGCAGTGCAGCTGAAAGTGATTTTCCCCTTTTAGAGTGGAAATGATCTACAGAGCGAGGTCTGCGTCCAGAGATTTGCTCCTTCAGTTTTAGTTTTAGCTCTATCTCCCTCTCTCTCTCTTTGCTCACAATGTAATATGTGTGTGTGTGTCTGTTTATGTACGTATAGGTGTCACTGCGAACTCAGTCCACCCTGGTATTGTCATGACCGAAGTGATGAGACACTATCCATTTACAATTCGTTGCCTTTTCAACCTCATTGGGTTTTTCTTTTTCAAGGTGAGTACACTGTTGCGTTTTATTGCGCTCTCAGTGGCCACATAATTCCTCATGCCAGGTTGAATGTGACTAGCAGCTGTTGTTATATAAATACTTTCTCACCCACCAGATTACAGAGTATCCTGAGAGACTGGTTTGGTAGAGTTTATATTATGAATTTTTATGAAGTCATCCGTCACGTTTGATAGTCTGCATGCTTGAACTTACGTGACAGAGGAGTTTAGTTTTATGAAACACGCTTTATTAAAAGTATGTGGCCCTGTTGAGAGAGCTGACCATTTCATTGTGTTCCCGTTGAAATGGATCACTTAAAAGTTAAATAAATTTGGAAACTCTGTGAGTTTGAAATGATAAATAGTCCTTCAGTAAGGGTTCACGGAAATAATGAACTAAGATTTGGCCCAAACCTTGATTAACAGTCAGGGTTGTTAGCTTATGAGCATGCATGCGGCCATGTTTCAAGCACTGGCTGAAAATTGTGTGTAAATACACAGACACACAGATAAGCTGCAACATAGTTTTTAGTTTTAATGTTGCGGCTGATCGATGTATGTTATTGCAACCATTAGATTCGGCTGCCAGAGCATGAGCTCAGTGCGCAGACCAGCTCATTTGCTGGAAAACCCAAGAAAACAAGCTGAAGTATTCACACATGTTTCACAGCTCATCCATAACGAAAACTGCACAATATGGACTAAATTTAGAGCTCGGTTCAAACAGCAACAACTGTTCCAAAAATCCTTCATCAGGAAAGGCTTCAGGAAAGGTGAATACTGTGCCTAGCTGGTTAAAGTAATGGCTTGGCCTTTCTTTAAAATGAGACTACATATTTTTTAAGAATCTACACGTTTTGTAGGGTTGAGTGTCTCAGACAAAGTAGGTCAGAAACTACTGAGACACAGATTAACACTTGTTAAACTTGAGTCGTTGCTTTTAATATTTTTGGAGAAAATCTTTTTGAAATCGCTGTCCCTCCAGTCTTCAGCTCACAGTCATCAGTAGACAGATGATGTCTTGGCCTTTTGCCCTCAGTCTGGTGTTCAATAAGTTAAACTGTGTTGAGATCAGACAATTGACTCGTCCAGTCAAGAACATTCCAGCACTGGTCCATAAAACACTCCCTGCGTGAAAGATAGTCTTTGTCCTTTGTCCAGTGGCGCATTATTCAGTGAGCTGTGATGCATTCACTTGACTCTGAGCAGACAGAATATTTCTAACAACATGTACATTCATACTTCTGCTCTCTGCAGCATGCACTCATTTCTCTGGTGAAGGACTCAACACCAACAGTCTGCCTCACTTCATGAATAATCATGACGTCAGCTTTTCCTTTTTCTTCACATTTTCATCTTTGCATTGGTCTGGTAAAGGTTTCATGAGTCCATAACACTTTTTCCAACTGAAAGGCTTTTACAGCTCTTTATTGGTTTATTGATTTATTTATTTTTGGTTCTTGTGGTGTAACCAGTGAGGACATGCTCTTATATTCTTGTCTTGGTGGTAACCTTGAACATACCACACTAACTGCTGACATCTGTGAACACAGTAGAGCCCTGAGATGATGACACAATCATTCAGGTTGTAAAAAAAAAAAAAGGCAACAATTTTCATAATAATTTCATCATACTACCTAAATAATTTTATTTGGAGGTGAAAGAGGGTGCACCCAAAATGTTGCTACAACCTCCCCCACTGCACAGGAAAACTGTCAAAACTATGAAAACGGTGTGCTGCTGAACTGATGTAAACATGGGAGGTGAAAGTTGAACTAAGAAGTTATTCTGTAAACTATGATGGATTTTATAACAGACAATTTTTGGTTAACAATTTAACAGAGTCTTTTAATAAGTTTGGCAACCTGGGTTTGTTTTTTAAAAAAAAAAACTGCCTGAATGTCTGACCGCTGGTGTTTCTTATAAAGGATACTGTAATGTTCACAGATCTCAGTGACCGATATGAGAACAATGTTATTACAAACAGGAAACGCAGAAGGACAGAGCAAAAATGCCTGACTGACAGCGCTGTATTATATGCACACCCATCACATTGTTGTTTAAATGTGTGTGTGTGTGTGCACAAATATTTTGTTTCCTGGAATTACATGATGCTGTTATCATCACTACATGATGATAACAGCATCATGTAGTGCGTCATCTGCATTCAAGTTTGCGTTAATGTACGCTTTGACATCTGGGATCCATCCCCAGATGAAGCCTGTTGAGCGGCTGTCTTTCCTCCACCACTCTCAGAGATCAAACTCTTGGCCCAGATCTCCCCCCTCAGCTCTGTTAAGGATCTGTGACCAGTATCTGTGGGGGTGGACAGTGTCTGCTCAACACCTGGTTATTCTAGACCCACATCAGGGCAGAGGTTACAAAGACTTCCTGAGATATCTTAAACTGTATTGTCTCTTTTGTTTTTTACTGTTTTTATTGTGTATGTAAATAAAATGTATTATTATTATTATATTTATCTGTAGTTTCTGTCAGCTGTAATCTCACATTTCCTCTCCTCCATCCTTGTCCCCCTCTCAGTCTCCAGAAGAGGGTGCAGTCAGCTCAATCTACTGTGCGGTAGCGGAAGAGACCGAGGGGATAACAGGGAAGTATTTTGACAGCGACTGCTCCCTGGTTCTTCCCGCCCCTTTAGCACGAGACCCTGCCCTTGCGGTCAAGGACTTTGAGTTCTGCGAGAGACTGACATCAAAGCTCTGAAACAACTATCAGGCTAATGGAGGCTTGATAACAGAAACGGGGCCACATTCCACCCTCTTAGTTCAGGGCTTCAGCGAAGGAATACTGATAAGTCAGACAGCTGGTTTGCACAAAGCTGTCTTTAAAATCAGCAGAAACAACAAAGCTTTATTACTCTTTTTTGCACTGGTTTGAATAATATGGTAAACATGGTTATTTGCTTAATAAAGTAATTTTCATAGCAACGGTCGTGTTGTCTGAGTTATTGTCATTCATTCGTTTTTTTCTCTAATGACTGAGTTTTCCTGAGAAAGATGCTGACGCAGTCCAAGCTTCACATGCTTCTCAGGAATTGGAAAGTACAACAGAGGCCCTAATTAGTAACATGATGACTTCCTTTTATTGACTGATTCATTAAAATACAGTAAAACATTTGAGCATTCAGTGCTTTTTGAAGAATTTACACAGTATTCATCCTCTTGTATCCTCAGCCTCGCTATTTGGCTGCAGAGAGAGAAAGACAGTGAGAGAACTTTGTGGTTACCAAAAAGGTATTTAATCAAAGCACTATCACTTGTAAGTCCATGCCTATTAATCACCTGTTGATAATAAAAAGAAGATCCAAGGTCAATCAAATGCTTGTACCTTTCTGACGCTCCACCACTATTTCATGGATGATCTCCTCGAGCACCGGAGCCACATGATCCAGCTGTTTGGGTGAAAGACGGACAGCGATCTCCACTGTTTTATCCTGGACACTCACACACAAGAGAAGCATTAATGGCTTGTGTCTAATGACAGTGGGCCATTAGAAACCAATGAAAGCACTGGGACTGAACTCAATGTACAGTATGTGCATGTGTGCTCACAGGATTTCCACCATGTTCCAACTGAGGGAGCTGTTGGACAGTGACTTCTTCAAACTGACCATCCTCCGACCGAGGCTCCATGTCCTTTCTACCCTCTCGCTCCTGCAGCAGATAATAATAACAGAGTAATGGTAACAGAGAATTGACAGTGTCCGAGTATGAAGATACACAACACCTACATTCATCGCTCATCAAAAAGTAGATTGTTATACCAATTTGCCATGGCAGGCATCCGCCACCTGAATTTTTTTCTTTTTCTTTTTGAGTAACTTTATCATTTCAAATGTTGCAAAATGAATTTTTCATTCCACCTTTCCTGTTGGATAAAGAGGCAAAAATAAGCAGCCAATTTAAAAGCTGGGCTGAGGAAGTGTTGGGCATTACTGCAAAAAAAATTTGACATGATTAATCAATTACCAAAGTATTTGCATATTATTTTTCCAGTAATCAACAAATCAATTAATCGACTAATGGTTTAAGTAGCTACAGACAGCATCATGCAAAATCACATTGTATAATCAAATTGGTGCTCCTCAAGTAGACCCACATTAAATATAATGTAAACTCAAATGAGTTTTTAGTATTAATACGATTCCACTGAAAAGGCATCAGGCCCTAGTATTCCATTATTGTGCATCATAAAAATCTATTTTCATCATTGATTAATCTGACAGTTATTTTCTTGATAAATCAGTCAACTGTTTTTTTTTCCATAAAATGTCAGAAGAGAGTGAAAAATGTCCAACACATTCGAATTGATTACTTACTCAATAAACCAACTAATCCTTTCACAAGCTGCTTACCTTCATCAGCTTCATCTCCTTTGGGCTGAAGAAGGTGATGTGTCCCTCTGTCCTCTCAGCCAGCAGCGCCACCAGGCATGCCAGCACCACGCAACCAGCCACTGCTCTGCGCATGCTCATTCTACTCCGTCCTGGACACATACACATTTACACGCATATGTACAGATACTGTACATAGGCACACAGTCCATACAGAACAGCAGGTTCATGCAGACGTACAGTATAGCCAGTGTTTCCACATGAACAGGGGTGAGTGGCACTGAGGCCAGGCCACTCACAGAATTTAGGGAATGCTTTTTTAGCAGTGGGAAAGAGAGGCGGCAATCAAAATAGGTCAAAATACAGTATTTGGTATGAGGTGCAGTGTGTGTGTATGTGGGTGTGTGTGTGCCAGAAACAATAACTGAGTTTAGAAGAAGAAGGATACAGGGGATCCCAGGTCATTATGCAAGGGAGAGGTTGACAAACGGACAGCAGATAGGGAAAGAAAGAGGTGGGAGGAGTTGTGGGGGGAGAAGCATGGAAGTAACAAACAACAAACTGCGACAGATAAGAGGCCAAAGTAAACCAGCCATACTTACAACAGCGAGACAGCTCTGTACACAAATGTAAGAGAATGAAGGCAGGACATCGAAAGAGGAGAACGTCAGGAGTAACCGAGGGTAAAGGAAAGTCCGAGAGACAGAGAAGCAGAAGAAGCCATGTGTTACTCACGTGCTGTGTCAGCCTTGGTCAGTTACTTGGGGAAGTGTGCTTTAAGATGAGCAGAGCTCCACCGGTCTGAGTGGCAGCTTGTCCCAGTCAGCCTTTATATCAAGTCTTCTCCTGATCCCTAAGCTTTTTACTGTCCTCCCTCACATCCGCTCCTCAACAGGCTCCTTCAAGCACTCTTCTCCATGCTCCTGGAAACACACATATCACTCAGGAATCTGGCTTTTTTTTGTTAGAGCACTAAGCTCACATGTAGATAGGCCTCTGACAAGATTGACAAAATGACACATTGATGAGGAACCCTGTGGTGTCTGCATATTGTTGGGAGGCTTGTGTGACCTACAGGATGCTCCACGCACACTGAATAATTGAGGTGTGATGATGTAGATGAATTATGTGTAAAATGGACGGGCCCTCGTATGACATAACAAAATCCCTATTCACTCTCATTTATTTATACCCACATTGTCACACATGACAGTGAATAAACACATTTTGAGTAATTTAAGCTTCAAACATCTTAGGAAGGATAAAACCAAAACCATTACTCATCTTAAAACAGACTCCCGCTAACTGAGAAGCAAAGTTCAACCTGTGTGCGACTTTCACCAAATTAAATACTGAAAGATTATTGTTATTAATGTACTGGACTTTTCACACAATTCTGTGTGTGTGTGTGTGTGTGTGTGTGTGTGTGTGTGTGTATGTGTATGTGTGACAGCCAGGGGACAATCTGTCCAAAGAGGTCAGTCATAAATTCTCTGCTCTAAGCTAATATCCAACACAACGTAACATTTATGACCTGCTAGTAATTTAGACTTGTGCACAAACAGACCCACATGCACCCGTTTCTCGGAAGCCATCACGGCACTAAAGAACTTTAATGATGTTTTTTCCTGCTTAATGGTGAAATGTTACCGCAGGTTGGTTTTATACTGTCGTCTGAATACTCTGCACAAGTGGACAATTCAAAATATTGCCGCTGTTGTATGTGGCCTATTGCATTAGAAGTACATGAGCGCAGACTTGCATCTCCTCTGTAGCACTTTACTGTAACACTACTGCACTGACGCACACGCTTGTGCAACATTTTTCCATCGCCTAATGTTAGGATTTTTGCAAACCTATCTCTCCAGTGAAGTAGCGTCTTTGCACCTTTTTAAATTCATTTTAGAACTACAAATCTTCATGGTGAATTAAACAAAATCTATCAAAAGCTATTAAAGACACACCAGTAAGCCTTACTGTTGCACTGTGTGATATGTTTGTTCATTACCATGAACCTGGGCACTGTAGTTTCTTTCCAGTCAATCCCACATACACTGCTCTACAACCGTAATCATTCACTAGGGCACCAAATGTGTATTAATCTGCTCCTGCAAATAGTCCTGGACAAATCCACAATTTGCTCTCATTTCAGCAACAGTTGCTAAAAACAACCATGTCCAGTCCATGTCTTGTTTTCACACCTGTGGTGACTGAGCCATGGATGTTTGCCTGATAAGACCTTAAGATAAGACTCACTGACTAAAGTGTTCAACTGACATCTCCCTCACTCTCCAGGAACAGATTTCCTGTACTGTAGAAGGAAATGATGGATGGGAAGAGTGACTATGATAATAACAGTTTGGACATTAATGGGGAAGAGATGTATGAAAGGAAGGAAAGAGAGTGAGAAGAGGTAAAGTATGGGAGGCAGGAAAACTAAATGTAATAGGTTTGAGGAGTCAGGTGTGAAAAAGATGGATCTAATGAGACTGACTAAAATCATTAGAGCTCGAGTAAGAGAGATAAAATATGCCAGAATTTTAGGAGATGGAAATCTGAGGGGCAGATATAAAAAGCAAAGCTGAGCAGTGTAAGAAAAGTGATAGTGGTTAGAGTAATAAGAGTTTGGGGGGTTATGACTTCAATATGGTTAGAAGTGCCAAAAGAATGACAAGGGGGGTGGGGGGTGAGTCTGTAAAGGAAAGAGGAGCTGTGCTAAGTGGGGGGGGGGTGATCATGAATATAGAAGGCATGGGGAAGGAGTCCAGCCATAGTGTTGCAGCTGTGGAGATCAGCATAGTGGTGGGTAATGGGGATGTGAAGCAATTACATGTGAAGTAAAGGTCCAACAGATCAGAGAGAAGGAAAATGTATTGTATGCAGAAGCAGTTCAGAGGACTGGACAGGAGAATAAGAATAGGAAACAAGGGTGTGAAAAAAGGAAACATGTCAGAGAATGAAGAGCTGGTTAATAGAAGAAAGATGTGGATAGAGAAGAAGAAAATGACAACTTTTATAGCAGGAGTGATTAATTCAACATCTGATGTTAAATCTGTAATGGAAAGAGTTCATCATGTGAACATAGTGACTTTGAAATGGGAGGATATAAGAAAAGGTCTCTGTGAACAGTCGAGCCAATAATCCACTTATAACAGGGAGCAGAGTTGGAAAGTGGATGTTTGGACAAGCAAAGACTACTACAACAAATAGATAATAATATAGACATAGAAGTTGTTGATAACAGGAAGGCATAATTAAAGTTGTGTTAGTATAAATTCCAACTAGTTAAGGCAAAGTAGAGAAGAACGTGGTTCCTTGGTGGGATGATATGTGTAAAAAGGCAGTGAGAAACAGAAACAAGGCATTTAAAGTACTGCCAAGGGCTCCTAATCATCAGCATATAATACAACACAAATAAACCAAGGCAGCAGTAAGGAGCACAATAAGACAAGCAAAAAAATTGCTGGAAGAAATGTGACTCAGTGGGGAACAAGACCCTGGTAGGAGAAATCTGGGGGATGATTAGAAGGATATGAGGAGACAGAAGGGAATGGATTATTCCAGCTCTACGTGTGGAAAATGATGTGCAATAACTAAGAAAGAAAGCTGAGTTAATGGTCAAGACTTTTGTTATGTTACATAGTTCTATGACTTGACTGAGGAGGCAAGAAGGTGCAGGGAGGAGAAAGCTAAATATGAAAATGTGGCGGCAAATGAAAAAGAAGGATCATACTGAGCATGAACTGAGTGTACCATGCACTAAGGGAGTGTTAACAAAAGTGCTGGCTAAATCTGGAATCAGGGCACCAGGGAAAGATGGGCTGTGTTACATAATGCTGAAACATTTGAATCCAGAAGGACTCGACAGGGCACTGAAAATATATAATAAGGTATGAGAGAAAGATTATCAACAAGCTGGCAGGAGGCATTGACTGTTCCCATAAGGAAACCAGGTAAAGATCCAAGTAACCCAGCAAACTATAGGCAAGTTCATGGAGGAGATGGTAAATGAAAGGCATATGTATTATTTAAAGAAAAGAAATATGACTGAATGCCAAAGTGGATTTTGGAAAGGACAAAAAATTATGGATCTAGTGATATGTTTATAAAACAATATAAGAAACACTCAAAGTAACAGAAGTTGCAGTATTTTTTGATGTTGAAAAAGCATATTATATGCTTTGGAGGGAGAGGTTCTTAATTACGCTACATCTAATGGAAATCAAATGAAGGACTATATGGGAATAACCTTGATCAAGTTGATTCATTAGTTGTTTTTTATTTTTGGGAGTGTTATCTTATGCCAGGGTAACATGGAAGGGACACATAAGGAGTGTTATGGGTGTAAAGGTGTAGAGTTGGGAGCAGATATATATACATAGCTCTGTTTAGATCTAGGATGGTAGTGTAAAAGAATCAGTGCATCAAGAAACAGTACTTGCAGGATTAGATATTACCCAGGCCCAGGCTCTTAGAATATGTATTAGAAAAGATCTGAAAGATCTTTTCCAGTGTGCGTGATTCAGGTTGAGACAGGAGAGATGTCACTGTGTTTCTGGAGGATATGCAGGACTTAGTATAAGCTAACACATGCAGGCAAGGTTTTGAAGTGGCATTCATGTGGGTTCTGGCTCATTAGGCTTGTAAGGCAATGAGAATGTGGACAGGCTGTCAAAGCAAGCTATTAAAAAAGAAGATAGATACTAATATCTATCTAAGTCAGAGGGTAAGGGAATTGTATGGAATGAAATCAGTCAAGAGTACAAACAGCACTGGAATCAACAGAAGAAAATGTAGACATCTATATTCAATTCACTGTAAAACTGGTATAGTAAAATGTAGGGGAAGCAACAGAAGAGAGAAGGTCGTAATGGCAAGGCTAAGAATAGGCCACAGTAACCTGAACAGCGTTCTCCATGTCACAGGAAAACATCCATCTGGTCTGTGTGATATTTGTCACCAAACAGAAACAGTAGAACACGTGCTCACTACTTGCAGGAAATATGTAGAAGACAGACATGTTGACAGGGACGCAGAAAGTGGGACTAATCCAATAGATGGCTGTAACGCAACTCCATGGATGCCAGCTGCCGCCAAAAACCTCAAAGAAGAAGTTTTACTCAGCAGGTGGAGGCCATACAGTCTATGGTGGAGGCTTCTCGGTCGGGTCTCGCGAAGTTACGCTGGTATCGCGGTGTTTGGGTCATACTGCGCTTTGCTGAAACGTGATCGTCGCCTTTTTAACTGAGGAGAGGGAGCGAAGCAGACACGCGTTGCGTGCTGCTGCAGAGATTTACTAATCATGGTAAGAGAAGAGGTGCTGAGTGTGCGAATTAGTTAGAGACTGTTTCACTGTATGATACTACTGAAAGTTCGTTGTGTTTGCCGACGGTTCAATAACAGAAATTGCTATTTTCATGTGTTAACGGCTGACAAGTTGAAGGCCTCTCAGCATGAGTGCAGCAGTTAGCCACCCATGTGGCTAACATCGCCTAGAATATGCGTCTTTAATTTAAGCTGCTTTGGCTGCCACTGCTCAGATGTAACACGATCAGCTTTGTCAGTCGCATTCCCGCAGATAAAACCCAGTGATTTGAATTTTTAACCGTCGCACATGACTTTGCGATGGTGTTCCTGAGCTAACGTTAGCTGGGCTGCTAGCCTAAGTTAGCTTCAATGCACTTAACGTACGGGCCCAGGTCAGCACGTGGGTTCCCTCATGACGACGACGTGGCTGCGTGTAAAAAATATTGTATCATATTACTTTACTAAAGTGAAACCAGAACAAACGTTTAAGAGTTATTGCTGCGTTTAAATGCAGTGTTACATGCTTTATTAAAGTGACGTTAGTGACGATAGTTATGCTTCAACGGTTACCACGTGGAGACCGGTAAACACACTTAACGTTCTACATAAAGTGTTCACAGACGGTATAGGTTGGTTGTTCTGCTAATAGACGTCACTTATCATCTGTAGTTGTCTATCTGGTTCATTAATGCGACGTATTTACCTTTGGCAGGTGTTGTTGCACGTGTTGTTCGAGCATGCGGCGGGCTACGCTCTGTTCGCCGTCAAAGAGGTGGAAGAGATCGGCATGCTGCTGCCTCAGGTGGGTCCTCTCTGCCCTCGATTCCGTGTTTTGGTTGAATCTGTTTTTTCCGAGTGGATCAGATATAACTGAATGGTTATGTGATTCAGGTGGAGGAGAGCGTGCTGAGCCTCGGAAAGTTTAACAGCATGGTGAGCCTGGCTGCCTTCTTCCCCTTCAAGTCGGCTCAGGCTGCCCTGGAGAACATGAATGCCGTTTCTGAAGGTGAGCTGGGTTCTCCTTTTCTACCGTCTGACAGAATTTAATGTTTCCTCATTTGTAATGATGTTTAATAATCTGTCAATCCACTGAGTTAATGTGCTGACAGCTTAATGTCAAACCTGAACATCTGAGGAAAGCCACTTGATTTAAGTGTGTTATGTTGATCCGACAACTGTGAACAGTTTTGATTTCAGTTCTTAAGCTACCCAAGGCCAGTTGGGGAAAAAAATGGTGGTAGTTAAATTGAGCCAGCTCTGATTTAAATAATTTACTCCAGTGTGCTGTGAGTTTAAAATGTGGATCTGCACACTGATTGTTAGCAGACCTGATTGCATTATAGGTCACATTAGTTCTACTTTCAAAATGACTTTGCTGAAGAATCAAAGCTTGAAATGAAAAATCCTTCCTCCTTCACTTGCAGGTGTGGTTCATGCTGACCTGAAGTTGTTCCTCGATACAAACCTACCCCGGTCTGGGAAGAAGAAAGCCATGTTGGGGGTTTCAGATGCCAAAATAGGAGCGGCTTTACAAGAAGAATTTAACATTTCCATCCAGACTGGTGGTGTGGTGGCTGAGATAACCAGAGGTGAGGAACTGATTGACATTTTATTTTGCGAATCGAGGAAAGAGTGTTTCTAAGTTTGAGGCAAACTTCTAAAATTTACAGGAATTAACGTGGTCTGTTGTGATGTGATCTTGTGATCCTGAAACACATGAAGGTTCATACTGAAAATCTGAACAGCCATGGGTACAGTATGTGGCCACTGGAACAGCCATGTACTGTTCACCTGCATTCTACCTAACACCAGCAAACCCTTGTATCTGCTGTCTGTCCTGTCAGGTGTGCGTCTGCACTTCCACTCTCTGGTGAAGGGGCTGACTGGTCAGGCTGCCTCCAAGGCACAGCTGGGCCTTGGCCACAGCTACTCCAGAGCTAAGGTCAAGTTCAATGTCAACAGGGTGGACAACATGATCATCCAGTCCATTGCTCTGTTGGATCAGTTGGACAAAGATATCAATACTTTCTCCATGCGTGTCCGGTAGGTTTTCGTCCATCGCACCACTACAAATAAAAAATTATTTGAGCGGGTGATGTTTTTTATGCTATAAAGATGCGCTAGTCTGTCACTTCCTGTATTGCATGAAAATGTCCTAATTCTGAGTGACCACAGCAGTAACACTGAAACTCCGTGGGTGTTAATAGTTTAACATATCGGTGAAGTATTCATTTCAGAGAATCCTCCTAATGCTTACCACAGACAGTACACCCTCTAGTGCTGGCTGTATAGAAACAGGAGGGACATGAACCTCTCCTAACACATCTGCTCTGCCAGCTGTTGTCTGGTGGAGCAATACGGTTGGGCGAGACACCCACTGCCATTGATCCCCATGTGCAGTCACTGATCAAATGTGCTGTACATTTGATGTTGTGATATGTTTGCAGCTTGTGCTGCCCCTATTACACAGTGGATTCCCAAAGTGTTTTCTTTTTCTAACGGTCTCTGCCTTGTTTCTTCAGTGAATGGTACGGTTACCACTTCCCCGAGCTGTTCAAGATCGTGTCAGACAACTCGATGTACTGCCGCCTGGCTCAGCTCATCGGAAACAGGAAGGAGTTGTCGGAGGAGAGTCTGGAGAGCCTGGAGGAGGTGGTGATGGACGGCGCCAAGGCTCAGGCCATCCTGGAGGCATCACGCTCCTCCATGGGTTAGCAAGCAATATTTTTCCTTTTTAAGGGTCTGCAATGTTAATCTGACTCACATTTTTAAGACTCCACACCGTGCCCCTTTTTTGCCCACCCTGGACCAATATTTGTCCTTGGTGCCTAACACAGGGGGGCAGAATAGCTCTCTCATAAACCTGTAGTGAATGGAACAAATCCTCACTGCGGATCCTGTCGGGAGAAACAACCACACATTTCATTTCAAATGACCAGTGACAGCTGAAGCAACGTCCACTGCACAAAGTAAAGGTGTGAGTAGTGGTTGTAGTGTCCCTCTGTTCAACACCCTCTCCTGATTGTTCTTCAGGTATGGACATCTCTCCCATTGACTTGATCAACATAGAGAGGTTCTCCAATCGTGTGGTGTCTCTGGCTGCTTATCGGCTGGAGCTGCAGGAATACCTGCGCTCTAAGATGAGCCAAGTGGCTCCAAACCTGGCAGCCTTAATTGGAGAAGTGGTGAGTTTAAGTTTTAATCCAGTGACAACGATCTAGGACCAATGATGGTATACCAAAATCTGTCAATCCACTGAAGCGGTGTGATGAAACCCATATCCGGTGCTGATGGTCCTCAAATGAAAGTGTAGCCTTTTCCATCAAAATCAATTCTGTTGTCATAGCTGTGCTGGATGTCACTGAGACGGACGCTGTTTTCTTTTCTAGGTGGGAGCTCGTCTGATCTCCCACGCCGGCAGTCTGACCAACCTGGCCAAGTACCCGGCCTCCACCGTCCAGATCCTGGGAGCAGAGAAGGCCCTGTTCAGGTACTGGGGCACCCCCTCCCTGCTGGGGAAACAAGTGGTTGCGGTGATGGCAGGGCTGGGCTGGAGTAGAGCAGGGTGACCGGAGAAGACAGAACTCTAAAGTCTCCTCTGGAGTGATCCCTCTCCCCCTAATGCACCCCCACAGTCTGAGCAGCCACTCACAGCACTGAGGTAGCACATTGGAAAAGCTTCTTACAGCACATTTGCTCATGTTCAGTTGCTTCTCCACAAGAGGGAGCTGTTAAGTCATTGTTGTGCCACTTATCACACATGGATCCAGGGACTGCAGGTGCAGAATTGCCTGGCTATGTTGTGTGTACATCAACATAGTGCTTGTAGCACTTTAAAATGAGTGTGACAGATACACTCATTCCCTTTATCAGGTTTACTTCCGTGTTGCAACTACTAACATTTTAGTGTTTGTTTTTACTGTTCATCCTGAATGTGAAAGCAGATGTATTTTCACACAGAGCCCTAAAGACTCGTGGCAACACCCCCAAATACGGCCTCATCTTCCACTCGACTTTCATCGGACGCGCCGCCGCCAAGAACAAAGGCCGCATATCCAGATACCTGGCGAACAAATGCACCATTGCCTCGCGTATCGATTGTTTCTCTGGTGAGTCACAAGATGGTTTCAGCTTCATTTCACGTGGCATAATTGCAGTGATGCTCATATTTTTCGTCAACAGCATTCATCCCTCGGGTTGATGTTGAGAAGCTATTTCCTGAGCAAAGCCACGTTTGTTAGCACGCTGATGGGCTCGCTTTAATTTTCTGCTAGTGTTGTGATGGATTTTTATTTTGTTAACGTTTATTACAGAGTTGCCCACAAGTGTGTTCGGTGACAAGCTGCGCGAACAGGTGGAAGAGCGTTTGTCTTTCTATGAGACAGGCGAGGTGCCGCGGAAAAATGTGGACGTCATGAAAGAGGCTGTGAAAGAGGTGAGCTCGGACAACGGGACACGGCTCAAGTGAATTAGTCGCAGTGTTTTTTTTCTAATGCGCTTGTGATGGATTCAGAGTCTGTCGCTGCTGTGAATGATGACAAGTCTTTCCCTGACGTGACTGTGAGGGTAAAAACTGATTTAATGAGCCTGATGCAGCTTTATTTTTTTCTTTAGAAAAACATGATGGTTCGGCTGATCATAGTTAACATTGTTTTTTTCCCTCCCCTCTTGTCTAAGGCTACTGATGTTGCAGCTGAAATGAAGCGGAAACTAGAGAAGAAGGAAAAGAAACGCAAGAAGCGTGAAAAGAAGCTGCAGGAACTTGAAGCAAACGGCGAAACCAACGGGGAAGCTGAGGTAAGCCTGAACTTAAGTATCTGGCCACGCATGTTTTGATTTGAGACTTGACCCACACGTGTGGTCCTGTCTCAGTGTACGACATGCTATAGTAGCCTGACTCCGAACCATTGGCTGGCCCTAAACAATGGACTTGATCACTGAAGTGAGTCAGACATTGAATCGTTTAAAAAAAGGCTAATTTCTGGGAATATCTAAGACTGGCATCTTAAAATGAAGATGGCGACCTGCATTTTCTTAACAGTACTTTCTCTTGCTTTCCTGCAGGTGGAGAACGGAGAAGCAGACACCCCCGTAGTCAAGAAGAAGAAAAAGAAACAAGCAGCCGAGGAGATGGAGGTCCAAGCAGAGGAAACCGCGGCTGTAGAGAACGGAGCAGAGGACACTCCAGCCAAAAAGAAGAAGAAACGAAAGGCGGAGGCGGAGGAAGCGGACGCCGCAGATAATGGAGCGGAGGAAACGGATACTCCAGCCAAGAAGAAAAAGAAACGAAAGACTGAAACTGTGGACGCAGAGCCAGTCGAAGAGACTCCAGAAACACCTGTGTCTGAGAAGAAAAAGAAAAAGAAGAAAAAGGAGAACGCCGACTAAAGAATGTGGGCAAAGACTGAATCTATATTTTTGTGTACAGTTTATTTTTATTCATTTTACTCTTTAACTGAAGCTAGTTTATGTAAAGCAGCTTTATGTTGTCTGTTTTTTTGGCAACCTCAAAGCAGGTTAGCGATGCTTATAACTGTGCCTTGAAGTCCATGAAATCCACTTGTATTTCTGTAAATAAATTCTATCAGTTACAACTTTTGTCACATAAAACATCTTGTCTGTTGTCTTTTGGAGAGGGTGGGGTCACTTATCTCCAGTAATGTCACCTGTAAAACTGTTACAGTGCTGTGGTTGTGTTATCATAATGGTCCACTAGTGACTGCTCCTGTTATGGCAGTTTTCACACATCACATCTTCAATTGGATCAGCAGCACATTAAGCTTCATCTTGTGCCTTCTCTGTGCCTCAGTTTCCACAGGATGTTGGACCCAGTGAAATGTCTGTGGTTTATAGGGACCATTTGCATTTAACAGCAATGGTGGAGATGGTGGGATGGCATACAGTAAAGGTCTGCTGGACCATCGGGATTTAATCTGAGAATAGCTGACACACCATAAACGTGGGGGAACTCAGTGGACTTGGGGACTTGAATGCAATGGTGCCATATTTCTTCTGTGACAAGTCAAGCAGTTATGCTACGGAGAAAAAGCTGATAGAGCCTTTGTATTAGTACACCTGAGTGGAACGCAGCCTTATTATTAATGTTATCAGTTAAAGAAAATAACTAAGTAGGTTTAGGTTTAGTGTTGCAATTAAAATAACTACTTATTTCTGTTCAAACTTATGACTCAGAAGTTATGAGAAAGATGTGGAAGCCAGAATGTAGTTACGTCAGCTACACATTTGTGATAACGTTTTTCAAAAAAAGCTGGAGGGTCTTGACCAACACAATGCTGTGGTCACCACAAGTAAAGCTAAAGATTAACATTAGCTTAACAACACCACAAACCACAGAACCAAAACTACTCTGATCTGACCAAAACAGTCCAGGAAGAATCACAGCTCAGCAGATAAAGAGGCTGATTGGAGAAAATAAAACATCCACAAACACTAAAATAAAGGAATGTTGCATAAATTGTGTGTGGATACTTTTCAAATCATAAATATGAGCCAAAAGTAACCAGTTACTGGTACATGTAATTTTATCAATCAACTTAGTGACTGATCTTAAGAGTTAGTACATTGTGTACTTGGGCACAAACCCAAGAGCTCTGATGTCCATACTGCCTGTAAAGTGTCCTGAACAGGTTTGTGACATCCTTCAGTCATTTAGATGAGAAGTGTCTACTAGCTGCCTTGACTATCCTGCATTGTCACACTGCAAAGAGTTGTAGTAAATATCGATGCCAGACCCGTACAAACTGTTCATAACTTTTAATTTGGACAACAAGGATTAAACCAATGTTAAAATGACATCAAATCCAAGGCCTGGCTGGTTAAACCAACCAACTAGTAATAGTCGAGGAATGAGAGACAGATGGAGGGAAACGGGGCAAAAAAGAAAAATCAAGCTATCAACTCAAGTCACCCTCAATATAAGGATTCACAGATGCAGGAGACCAAAAGTTACAAAAACTTATTTCTTCTAAAATAAAAAAAAGGCCTTTGCCGTGAAAATGATGCGTAGAATCTATGTACATCATTCTCGGTTCATGTATGCATACAAAAAAATCCACATCACAAGATGCTTGTGTTCAAGTATATTCACCAACTTCATCTCCATGATTTAGCATTCTCATCTTTTCCACTTTTTTTTTTTTTTTTTTGAAATAAAATGTCCTTCAAAATAAAAACAAAATTCAGAAAACCACATTTTATGTCCTACCAATACATATATACTGTATAAATACATACATAAATATATTTTACATACAACAGCCATAAATTTGAAAAGGGGATATACAGAGCAAAGGGGAGGGGGGTGGTAGTGTGTGTTTTAGCTTGTGTTGTAAAATGGTTTGTCCCTCTATGATCGTGTCAGTCAGATACGTACGTGTGGTGCAGGCGTGTGTCTGTCCACACACACAAGCACACGTTGTAGATCTAGCCACCTCAGTTGGCCCAGTAGGGGGAGCTGCCATAGCTCGACTTGTTGACTTGGCTCTTCTGCTGCAGGCTGCTGGACTGGCCGCGCTGGCTAGGACCACCCTGAACACAGAGACAGAGAGACAGAGACACACACACACACACACACACACACACACACACACACACACACACACACACACACACACACACACACACACACAGGTAAATGACTGAGAAACAGTCATCTGTAAAACACCTGTGCAACTGCCAAAAAAATATCTACAAGCGTTACCTGTCCATCCTGAGCTAGGTGATGGTGCAGCAGCTGTGAATGTGGTTGCTGGTGAGGCAGGATGTGGAGGAATGGGGCCGGTGCATAGCCTCCAGGAGCTGCTCCAGGGTTCAGAGGACCTGGACCCCCCAGCGCTGATGGCAGGCTGAAGGGAGGGGGGGTCCCTGCATGGAAACCCTGCTTATCAAAAGACTGCAGACGGAGGAGAAAAGACAAATTAAACTCCAAATTTATTTATTAAGGGTTATTTAGTATATATAGAGTAAGACTGGGGGGTGGATGGGGGACTGAGGTGTGTGAGGCTCACCTGAGTCTTATTGTAAACACTTCCACTAATGTCTGGCACACCCGAGTTGCTGGACGTCACTGAGACGCCTAGCAGAACAGCAGCAACAACATAAATACACTGTAAGTGCATAAATTCCTAAAACCAAATTGTGATATTTGAAACTGTGAATGTTGTTTTCTTCTTACCTTTCCCAGGCCCAGTAGCAGCAGATTTGGCTTGTGCCTGTGAGGAGGAGTTGTAGCCTTTACTGTAGTCCACTCCTGCTGGCCCCGCTGTCAGCTCCTCATACCCTGGAAAGAAAAACACAGACGTCAGTATTCAATCAACACACACAATATCATTTCCTGCGCAGGAAAATCTCAGAATCCATTTGACTTCCTAAATTGTAAACACAATTTTTGCTCACTAACCTGAGCTGAAGGTGTGCTGGCCGTAACCGCTGGGCTGCTGCTGCGTCTGCTGCTGGAACGGGCTGGCCGAGGGGTTTCCGAGGCCGAGGCCCATGCTGTGCTGCTTGGCCGAGGCTGGTCCTGGGCCCCCAGGAGGAACAAACATGGTGGGGCCATACTGGAAGGCAGCAGCACTGGGTACGGCGCCGGGCACTCCGGGGTAATAAGGCAGGCCTGTGTAGCTGTAGCCTGGAGGCAGAAAGGCCTGCTGACTGCTGTGGTGCTGTGGCTGCCCCTGTGGCTGAGGCTGGGCCTGGGGAGGCTGAGGCTGGGCCTGGCTCTGTCCTTG
Organism: Toxotes jaculatrix; assembly: GCF_017976425.1. Lineage (NCBI taxonomy): Eukaryota > Metazoa > Chordata > Actinopteri > Toxotidae > Toxotes > Toxotes jaculatrix. The sequence continues at coordinate 9,793,263 of NC_054396.1, read as the reverse complement.
GCTCTGGCCCTGAGGAGGCTGTGGGGCCGCCAGGCTCGTGGGGGGTGCCGGGGAGGTGGAGTCGTTCCTGCCAAACTTTGTGACTTCACCTGACCAACAGAGGAGGAGGGGTGCCATGTGAGAATAAACACTGGAATTTAGGATTTTAGATGATGCCAGCCAAGGGTGAAGGTGTTTTACCTGAGTAGGGGTTGTTGGCTAGGCTCCCATCTCTGCCAGAGAGAGTCGCTGCGGGGCCAGGGAATGTGATTCCATAGTAATCCTGCAAAGAGGGCTAAAAGCACAGGAAAGGATCTGGTTAAGATCCAAACAACAACCAGCAAACGTAAAAAGGTGAACGAGGACGACTGTGGTTTCAAGTTAAGAGCTGTCCTAAGAGAGTGATAATGAGACTCACCATTGGCAGTCTGGACTGGAGCATATGGAGGTCCTCGTAGCCATAGATCTGCTGTAAGACAAAGGACAGGCTGTGTTGGTAAACAAATGTATATACCCCTCAATGCTCTTTCCACTGCATCTTGATCAATTCTTTAATTTTCTTTCTTTCTTTCTTTCTTTAAGTTTTGAGATCCTGAGGAGCCACTTACTGGGTATGCTGGCAGCAGCCCCCCTGGGCCCATGATATACTGGTTGGGCAGTAGAGGAGGCACTCCCTGGGACAGGTTAGGAGGAGCTTTACCTGTTAATACAGTGACACAACAACCATCACTTTCATATGAGGAAACAGCTCCAGTTTGGGGCTAGTTAACATTCCCCCTGATCACAAGTATTCATAACTTCGTCATGACACGCCCGGTGCCTGAGGTGTGGAGGTGTGTGAGCGTACCAGTGGACGAGGAGAGCAGGGGTGTGGTCCTTGGTGCAGAGAGGTTGGACGTGGCAGTAGCTCCATTGGAGCCAAGTCCCAGCGCTGTGCTGGTAGCGGCGGTGACAGCAGAGTGAAGTGCGCTGGCGCCAACGATGCCGCTGACTGTGCTGCTCATGTTGCCGCCCATGGAGGGCATGTTGGCCAGGTGGCTGATGCTGCTGCTACTGTTGCTGCTGTTGTGGGTCGAGTGCAGTGCTGAGGCTGAGGGCTGCGATGACGTGTAGGAGCCAGAGGAGGGGGCCAGAGAGCTCCCGCTGCTGCTGTCAACACTGGTGTACTGAGGACAGAGAGAAGCTTTAAGTTGAAAGAAGTCTATACACATTGTTCCCCATGTCCATTATCAGGGATCCCCTTTATATTTTTATGGCACTGATAACCATTTATTCAAATTGTAAAATATTTTTGTGATTCATCTTTTTCTCTCTAAAAATGCACCACCTCTGCAAGTGAAGTGGTGCTGCTACTAACACTGCTGAAACCAGCAACACAATCAGCTGTTTACTTGCATGTTATTACAGAGCGATCATACAGAAAGCTTTAGCCATCATGCAGACAGGTACTTACAGTGAGAGAGCTGGAGCCCAGAGCTGAAACTGAGGAATGACTGCTGACATGGCTACAGGGTGAAGGCAGAGAGGAGAGAGAGCGATCGTCAGCCAGAGTGCAAGTAGCAACCACAACTTTGCAGCACTTAAGTTTGCGTATCACCAAATCTTTCTCTCAGTTCCAACACAGGAGAACCAACTTTGCATTGTCCAGTGGCAGAGACCTTTACATAGTCAATTAGGTGGTAAATCCGGCTTTCCTTTCGTTATACTCAAAGCTGTTCAAAGGGTGCAGCTCAAACAGCAGCAGGGAGAGGGGAAAATAAAGTTTCTAAGATTTATTAAGTAAGTCCACTTTGTGTGTGTGTGTGTCACCTGTTGAGTGAGTTGAGCTGGCTGGCTGAGGGCAGGTCCTGTGCCAGGCTGGAGAGAGTGGTCGAGCTGTGTGCAGGCAGGGTGGAGGGTAGGTGGGAGGAGGGTGCTGGGGCACCGTTGGTGCTGATGTTCAGAGATGGCGACTCTGGCTTTGGTGTGGAGGACGCTGATGAAGCTGAGAAGAAGAGAGAAACGTCTTGTAGTTGACTTAAAGGAGCATAGCCCACAAAAACAGTAGATATTTACAGAACCACAGAAAGAACACTGAACTGCACTGAACAGATAAACCAGTCACAGGTAACTTACTGTCTAGAGCAGCAGAGGTCCTTACACCATTCAGACCATTCTGGTGATAAGAAAAAAAAGTGTTTGGCTACAATGATAACAGATCAAAATCACAACCATATCTACAAACAAACACAATACACAGAACGAATGTGTCCAGTTGAATTCAGCTTAAGCTTGAATTACTTAAAAAGTGAAAAAGAAAGAATTCATGTCAATCCCATTCTAAGTTATACATCTTCCCAAACACATTCTAAAAGGCAGGATTAGCTATTTCAGTTCAGTATTTCTGCTCACCATGACTGGCCCTGTGGCCTCTTTGCTCTGGGAAAAGGCCAGCCGTGTGTGAGGAGGCATGGGCCCATCGTAACTTCCCCCCACTGAGGAGAAGGGGGAGGAGGATGGTACAGAAGAGGAGGTGGTGGAGGCTGTCGAAGAAGAGGAGGGAGGATTGGTGGAGCTGGCAGTCCCTAATGAGGAGGGGGTGAGGCTGGACAACGCCACCGAGGAGGAGTGATATACTGGCTCTGATGAGGAGAGGGGCAGAGGCAGGGCAACGGAGAGAGGACTGCCCAGGGACTCACTGCAAGATAAGAGCAGGGAGAGATGAAATAACCGATGCTGTGAAAAAAGCAGGATTTTGTCTACAACAAACATGAATCATTTTTATCTTTTTGTTGACATGACAGCTGTATCAGGGCACTCTGACGGTATGTGTCTTTTATTTGCAATCTGTAGTGTTTTAGAATTAAAACTCTTCAAATCCACAGTTTCTACAGAGATGTCACTAGTCAGTCAGCAGTGACAGTGGTACCTGAGTGGTTTCGAGTACAGGCTTGTCTGGCTCTGCGTCCCTGGTCCTGGTGCAGGTGGTGCAGGGGCCGGAGTGGACTCCCTGGATGCTGCACTCACACAATTGTCCACAACCCCAAACTCTGGCAATGCCGACTCTGAGCCAAAGTCTAGAGCTCCAAACTGGAGGTTTAGACCAGGTACGTCAGCTGAGCCTGGCATCTCTACCGCCGTGGAAGGGATCTGCCAGGAATGACGCGACACAGCCAGGTTTCAGGACCATGACATTAAGTTCACTGAACGACTCATACTGCATAATTTACAAGAACAAAATACAGCTAAAAGATGCATTTTTTGCTTTGGCAACTTGTTTAAACACTGAGACTTTGAAACCCCTGCAAAAAAATCATAAATAGCCATATGTGCTTAAAAAGTGGAACTCCTGTCTTCTGCCCATCCTCCTCCCCTACCTTCGATGTGGGAGGTATCCTTCGTTTCTGGCCTTTGAGCTGTGCCCGTTGCTGCTGTGGAGTACTGCCGCCCTGAGGGTCCAGCCCTGAGCTGGGGGCAGGAGGTTTAGCACCAGAAACAGTCATCACCGGTCCTGCCTGTGCTGGCGTGCTGGTGTGCTGGGGAGCAGGCGAGGCTGAAGCTGGGGGCGCTTGCTGTTGCGAAGGAGGACTTGCTTGACGTGCCAGAGGCAAGGAGGGGCCGGTGTGCCTCTGAACCAGCTGGCTCAGCACAAGGGAAGGCTCTGGCTGCAGACCAAACTCACCTGCAGACACACACACAACATAACACACGCAGAGGACAAGGGTTTATAAATAGGCATATATAAACATGCATTAAAAACACGTAATAAAAACAGATTACACGTTTACACATGCTACACAGCAACCATTCCGATCTGACCACTTACGGCTGAACTGTGAGGACAGCGAGGTGGTGTTGGATTCTGAAGCCTTCATGTCCCAGCTGGAGGAGGAGGGCGGAGGTACGGGTGCACTCAGACCTGGCAGCCGGCCAATGGAGGTGTTGCTTCCCTGGGTGCTGGCAGGAGGCACGGCCTGCGATGAGGGTAGCGGACCCAAGCCAGGACCCTTCAGCTGTTCTAGTATCTGAGCTCCAGCGCTGGGCTGAGTCCTCTTGGCCTGGCCGAGGTCCCCAAAACCAGCTCCCAGAACTGACGACTGGCACAGACAATGAAAGAGAGACTGTGTAACCATCAAACTTCGTCTATGTGTCCATTTACATGTGATAGATGAAGGAATGTGTATGAAAAAAAAAAGCACGCTAAGTATCAAAAAGCAACTGTTTTTACCAGAGCAGCATGTGCGTAGCTTGTGCTACCAGTGGCATTGCGGCTGGGGGGCGGCTGCTGTTGCTGCTGAGGTGGCTGGTGGTGGTGGTGATGGGAGTTGGTGAAAACCAGACTCTGAGAGGAAGAAGAGGAAGGTGGTTCTCTTCCTCCAACCACAGGCTTCTGCAGCAGAGAGGCGAGGTCCAGACTAACAGGAACGGTTGATAAGGTCTAGATTAGAAAATGCTTACAGGACACAGCCAACAGTCAAACGCTGACAGTTGTAATATGTGAACAGGTATAACTAAAACCCCTATGCCATCGATTTTCCATTTCCAATGAAACTTTTGAATGGAGGGAACTGAAAAGATCAAGCATTTTCTTGTAAAAAAAAAAATGTTGGAAACTGCTGTGTAATTAAGTTAGACTGCAACAAAAGAATGGGGGATGTGTATTTCATAAACAAGGAAGTTGCACACCTTTGCCCAGGTGTGATGTGGTTCTCAGCAGCAGGTGCACATGAGGAGGTGAACACTTTGGTCTCAGAGAGCTGCACGAACCCACAAAGACACAAGAGACAGAATTGTTGAACAAAAAGATTTTGTTGTGTGACTAACTAACTTCTCCTGTAAAGCATCGGACTTTGACTCAACTCACACTAACATCCTCACTCCAGTCCTCAGCTGCCCAGTCTTCCAAGGTATTCCTCCAGGCAACTAGAAGACAACCAATGATGAGTCACAAGTTGAAATACAGGTGGGACAAGTAGGTAAACAAGATGCAGGATGGCTGAAGCTTATGTACATTTGCATAAGATATCACATATACAGAGCTACACAGAGCTGCGTACCCAACCAACAGAACTTCCTCAAGTCAAGTCAAGAGCAACACGTCTGCTGGAGCTCACCTGTCCCATCTGTACTGTTGTTGGCCACCGTGTCCCACACCTCAGTTTGTGTGGTCCCTGTACCAGCCTCTGAGGTATAGTCCGCAGGATTGAAAGTCCTGGTGAAGATTCATTGAGAAAGAGGGTAAAATCAGACTGAGCACATTCGTTAAACAGTGTCTGTTTAACGCTTTAGGTTACTTGGAAGAAAAATGCAACACTCATTCAGAAACCAAATTCCCAGCAAACACAATTTCATTTTTCTTTTCCTGCGTGACAAACACTCTGGTGCTGATTAATTTACACCTAAAATTATGTGAGAACCCCTGTGAACATGTGTGTGTTTTGTTGTTGCCGTACCCCATGCCCTGGGCTGAGAACCGGCTCCCTGCTGGTGCTCTGCCTCTGCCTCGACCTCCAGATCCTGCATAATATTCACGCAAAAGTCAACAGCATATTCACGTGTTAGGCAAGCTGACAGTGTTTTAGTGCGCGTCTGCTCACCTCGGCCACCTTTCACCCTCCGACCTCGATCTGAACCTCTGTCCACTGGTGTCACCTCCACGCCATTCTCCTCTGGACGCGCTGTGTGTTCACACAAATGAAATTAGAAGTTACATCACTAACAAGACGATGCAAATCAAACATGATATTGAGATGCTAGAGAAGATGCAGAGGACTCTAAGCTAGATGTGAATTTATGCGAAGTTCACACTCCGTACCCTGTCGGCTGCGACTGGCCCCCTTGCCCTTGCGGTTGGTAGCCACACGGCCCTTGCTAGCCTCCCTCTCTCCTTTCTTCTCCCTGTTCTCCTTGTTCTCCTTGCTTTCTGACGGCCCGTCCTTCACCAGCGGCTTCTTCTTCCCCACTGTCTCCCATGAAGTCTGAAAAAGGAATGACAGCAGAGAGGAAAAACAATACAGAAAGAATTAAAACATTTGAAAACAACAATGTAAAACAAGGTCACAAGTTAATGAAATAGGAGCACAAACTATATAGGGAGTGTTAAAATCACTAGCCAGCAGAAAAAACAGGATATCAACAATGACAATGTGCCTCAGTGAGCAAAGCAGAGAGAGGAGCTTTAATGTTCAAGAAAAATACTTATTGGCCACTGTTCCAGTGACATTTCACAGTTGTGCCTGAAAGCAGCCTCTGGAGTTCTGCTGCTGGCTGATAAATGCATTTGGAAACAGAAAAACTGTGATGCCAGTTATGTTTTGGACCAATGTGTGTACTATAAGGGTGCACTACACAGCTGTATTGTCTGTGTTGAAACCAAATATAAACATTATGTTTGTTATTGGCAGATAATCAAAATTAAAGTGACTCAGATTGAGAATAAGGGCATAATGAGATGATAATTCAATAGGCCACACTCCTCTTATCTTACACCTACTCTTACACTCAATAACACTTCCTTTTGCTTATGACAGTTAAGATCTTGAGTACAGAAGAAGCAGATGTAATCAGAGGGTTGAAGTATGTACCATAACAAAAGAGATTTCCACGTAAAGAGGAAAACCAGCTATCTGCTATTTTTGGATTTCCACAAAACCAAAACAACAACGTGGTTAGCAGTCTGGCTGTCTGCCCTGCCCTGCCCTACAGCCTCTCCTCGCCATCTGTGCCGGCTGGTATTCGTCAGAAATGTTCAGACACTCACTCGGACGCGACGCACACAGGCAGAACAACACCCAAGTGTTTGCCAGATATTTGGTCGACCTGTTTGACTTTACACTCTGAGCAGCTGAGGGAGAAAGTGGCGCACAATAGCGTGCCTTCATGCTTAAAGTGCCTGATGTTAGAAAGTGCAATCTGCGTGAAAGTCACTGTGGCAAAGGACAGCTCAGAAATTGATTTCACTGAATTTAATTAAGTGCCAAATGCTCTGTTCTGTTTCTTTTTTCTCCATTTTCAACCACACATACAGAACAACCTGAGGTCTTTCACAACATTCGTTCATCTTCTGAGCGCGTTACATAACTTGAAATCCAGTAGTGATGTGTCAGGCTTTATTTTTTTTTCTTAAGAAAAAGTGACAGGTATAAAATATCTCTCTGTACTTTTTCCTTTCTTGCCCTCCTTCCTTTAACATAGACCCGTGGCCTAACAAGTCTCAGCTGCGCTTTTCAGTCATCTGCCGTACACAGATCTGACAGTGATTATTCTATTTTAATCAATACAGCTGTCTCCACAGGCTCCACAATGGCTTGAATTTCGCTTTACGTGCAAAAAAGCAAAACTACAGTGATTGTGTATTGGCCTGAGCGCTGCTGAATGCTGATGATCACACAGCAGTATTGAACACATCCTGTGCTGATAACTAAGGGAGGACGCGCTGCTTTCACTGCACAGCCTGTGTGAATAAAGTCTTAATCTACAGTGGTTTAAAAAAAGACATGCGCGATGGCAGATCTAGATAAGTGACACCACCTTTTCCACAGAAATAAAAGTGTTTATGGTTTAGTCAACTTCTGTATGATCTTAAAAGATAAATAAATGACAGAAAAAAAAGAATAAAGAAAGGCCTGTTGACTTGATAGATGACAATTTTTGTCACGTCACTAGATTCCCAATATGACTTATAACGACAACGAGGAAATACGCTGTACCGCCCTGACATGTTCATCTAAACTGAGAGTAGAGTCACTGAGATCTCAGTCAAACACAGTCTATACACTCTTACACCATCGTTACAAGAGGCCTCATAAGGCACATCATCCACTGACGTCATAAAGTGTTAATTACTGCCCAGTGTCTGTTTGCGAATTTGTCACTGGCATTCAATACACTTTTTTCCCCACAGCAGACATTTTGACTTGTCATCAAAGAAAAGGCACAGGTGTCACTATTAACATTAACAATGGCTCCACTCGCTCTGAGTGCCCCAGGAAGCTGTGACAGTGAGCCCGCATGCACAATACCAGGACCCTGGCACCAGCTGAGATAAATGGAATTCAGCCATTATTAATGTTATCAATTACACGGTGCTTCTCCTACTGACATGTCAAAATGTCTGCTGTGAGAAAGGTCGATTTGATTTGTGGCAGGATGAGTACAACTTGGAATTCAGAGTATGAAGGATTACTCCCACAATTCATGCTTTTTTTTTCATCCTGTCTCTCTCTCTCATTTTCCAAACTTAAATTTCACAGTGATCGTACTTGCTGCATGTTTTGTCTTCCAAGCAAAAGAAATCTATTCATAATATTTGAAATTAATATAGTCCAAAGTAAATGAAAAATTACTACGTGAAGGTTAAAATGAAATAAAAATGAGACACTGTGTTATTTACCATATCCGAGGTGCTCTCCAGGAGGAAGTTGATTGCTCTGCTAACGTCCTCGTTGCAGTCATGCAGCGCTACCATGCACTCATCCTGGTTCTTCCCAGTCACCTCCATCAGCTGGAAAACGCAACACACACACGTCATATTAGAAATGTCAAGTGGTCGTTGAAGGTGCGCCAATGACAGAATGCACCAGCTTTGCAGTACATGACAGTCACGAAAGTCACAATATCACTTGTAGCATCATAAGTGCATCATGACAGCGTGCCGCAGTCATGGAAGAATGTGTCAGCTCACCCTGATGCTGCCTAGTAGCGAGACAATGAGCCTTGTATTGTCTGGCAAATGCCCAAAGTGTCCCTCACCTGGTTAACTTTGTCCTCAAAGTCAGCATCATTCTTGTCATAGATCATCTGGGCAAGCCGGATCTGCTCAGCAGTAGCCTGCGACACACAGACAATAAGACCATTGAGTAAAGTTTTGTTTAACATGAGAAAAAAGGGAAGGACAAAGCAAATAAAGACCATGAATGACACAGTCAGCTTGGTTTTCATAGTCTGAAATGACTGAAAACAAAGAAATGGTTACAAATCAAGTGTCTTCTATTAGCACCAATCAAATCAAAATAAAATCATTTTTGATACCGACTGTTGCATAATGTGTACACTGTGGTTTTGCTGGCAAGGGTCGCTGTGTGCCCACTGGTGCTTTGCATTAAAATTTCTGTTGCTGAGAGCAATATATTCTCACAGTGTTTTTTTTCATATTCATGTGGTTGTGACTTCTCACCTGTATCTGTTTCTGTGGTTGTGATGTCTGAGTGGCAGCAGGCAGCGCTTTTTCCCGAGGGCCCCGGGCCTTGTCGCTGCCCAGCGAGCTCATCATATACAGTATATACAAAACTCTGTATGTACAAAATAGAAAAATCTGTGAAGGAAACAAGAAAGAAGCATGAGTGAAATCCACAAAAAGCTCTTAAACCCACAGATTACACACACACACACACACACTTCTTTTACAATGTTATTACTGCAGAGCCTCAATACTTCCCCTTGTGTGAGTGCATAGAAGAAAGTAAGTGTTTAGTACCAGAAATATGTGTTGTGAACATAGCTAAGCCTTATTACACAATCATAAATACTGCCCTTATGGAGGCTGTAAGGCACACAGGTGGCCTGGTGATGCAACAGCTTTGCTGAAAATCTGGGTCAAGGAGGGAGAGCGACCCAGTGTCTTGTTACAAATAGCACAGACCACAGTGTGTGAAGCAGAGCAAACACTACACACCCTGACCCCACATCCCCTCCTGTTACTAGACAGTTTACAGAAACTAAGATTTATATTTATGTTAAAAACAAAACCACTGCAGTAAAATGTTGATTTCTTGTACTTGACAGCTAAGTCTTGTGCAGTTTGTACCTTGTTGCAAACCTGGTGCAATGCTGCATAAGCACACACTAAAAATGTTTAGTAGCAACTAAAAAAAAAAAACTATCACAAACATATACACACACAGGATTTTATCCACCTGCAAGTACATGAGAAAAGTGATTACTCAAGACCTCGTAATACAAAATACCCTCTGACTCCATTTGCACTGCAAAGTTTCACTATGGTGTCCATTACTAGAACATTAACTACAGAAGATATCCCACTGACCCATTTGTTTTATGTCAGAGAACAATAGGAATCCAGCTCACAGTGTCTGAGTGACGCCGGGAAACGCGCTGCTGCCATTGGCTGCGGGACGGAACAAAGCTAACTAATGCAAAGGGACGAACTGGCTTTAAATGCAATTTCAGTGAAAAATCTCAAAAGCTGCTTTTGTAACGGAGAACTCAAAGGCAACAGTTGCAGTTTATATTTTATGAATCAATTACTTATATATCATTACACGCGTGAGAATCGAGGGTCTTAGACGCAAACAAAAACAAAACAATCAATCAGTAACTCTCAGCATATCCATTGTTCATCACACTTATGCAGGCATTCAGAAACGACAAATCAATTATGAGTCAAGTTACACGTAGCTGTGCTTTTACATATGTTAACATCCACCTGGTTACAGCTAACAACTGACAAATAGCCGCAGTTTCTTTTAGCAGTAAAGCAAGAGAAGCGTTGTTTTGAACCCATGCTAAAGTTAGCCCGTACCTGTGAGGTTACTTATTTCTTGAGTCTGCACATGCGACTATTAAGCAACGCTTTATTGTACAAGTCTTTCTAGTTAAAATAAACCGGATTCTTTTAGCGTCGTTTTCCACAACACTGACCGACTTGGTGTGGTTGGTACTGGGGTCCCCTTTGTCCTCGCTAGCATGAACTGAAGTTAGCCACTAACATGCTAATACTGACACTGTACCGTGAACAAACGATGCAGAGGGGATGAAGCTAGCTAACGATGCTATCTAAATCTGGTACAAGTTGATAGCCAACGACCGTCTAACTGGCTCGCTATAGTCTCATACGTATTTATAGACCCACAGGGTTATCTAATGATAGTGACAGTTACATCAGACTTGTCCTCGACACCTAAACAACAGGCTAACCAGCTAACAACAAAGCTGTGTCAAATCTAAAGAAAAAGGCCTCGCAGCGGAGCACAATCCCATCCCGACATTGCTCGCCGGGAAACAAGACAACAGAAAAATTGCGAAAGACATCTCCCACAAACCCGTGTAAGAACAACAACGAAGCCAGCGACCAACTATTTCGGCGAAAACGAGCTTAAGTATGTGCTTTAAACGCGCTCAAATACACAGAGTGAACTTGAAAAACGTAAGAAAATTTGTGTTTTTATTACCTGCTAACACGCTTCACTCGGCCAGCAGCAGACAAGGTGGTCACGTGACGTGCGCTGCCGCGGTGGATGCTCCGCTCTCCTCTTCGGGTCACAACTTCTTAAGATTCAACGCTATCTCACAAACATCGTTAAAACTAGGATTCACTCTAGACTTTTACACCTGAATACTTGTTTTTTTTTCTCGGTTGTTGTCATTGGATAAACACATGGCAACATAATCCCTACAGTACACGATCAGTGCGGACTGCTCTACCAGAGTCCTCTCTGTCCTGGGAGCTTACCGCATGGATGGATATCAATAACATAATAAGCAGTGACCCGTTTTAATTCGGGAAAGCTTTAAATGAGATAAATGTTGTCAAAGAAGAAATGTTACATCAATATACATTTTATTTTTATTATTTACTCTTTTTAAAGATTTAATAGCTTGTTTTTTTTTCCCCAGATGTTTATATCTTACAATATCCTCAGATTCAGTCATTTGTAAAAACATTCATGAGGCGTGTATAAAAAAAAAACAGGGCATCACCAAGTAGACACATCAACCCACACACTTCCTCAGACATATACATAAAAATGTATGCAATTGTCCCTATGTATTTTACACATACATATACACATTTATATATAAAATACACTTTTAAAGTGTTGGTTATTTGATCAATTCGTGGTCGTAATTGGGGTTTTTCTTTTCAATCTGTGATTATCATGAAAACTGGAGAAAAGTTCCATGTAGAAAAGGAAAACTATGATCGCCTGTGGCAGTCTTTCACAGAAAGACTTGAGGAAGGCAAAAACATAACTCAAGCCTACCCTGCCTCTACCAAACAAGGAAAAGAGCAGAATCACTTGCTCCTTGATACAAAAAGAGAGAGAAAAAAGGTTTTACAACTGTGACAACAAACATATGTGCCTGTAGCCTCTAATTCCTGGATAAAGAAATTCTCATTAGTTCTCCTTGCATCCTTCCTGCTTGGTTGTGAAGATCAAAGTGAGGTACTCCAGATCTTCTCCCCAGTTCCTGTGGAAAAGTCCAGAATCACAGGGGGGGATTCAATCCAGTAATCAAAGGCTCCTCTATCTATTAATCACCAGCTACCAAAACTTAAAATCTTAGGGTAGATTCTCCACTAACGACAGAATGGTTACAGATCAGGATTTGAACACTTTTCAATGGACAAATCTATTGAAAGCATTCTGGCCAAAGAGCACAGGAACATAAGTAATGGGAGACTAGACAACATATCCTTCAAAAGAAGCAGATATAAACACCCCCGACCAACTGAATAAAGGTGACAGAAAAAGGAGAAAATAAATAAAAAATAAAGCAAATTAAAGTATCAGCATGGGTACACCTGTCAAATCACACAGTCAAAAAAAATAAGCGTTTGTTGGGATTAATTCATAGCGTAACAACAACACCGCACTTAGCAATCTTAATGCTTCTCCTTTACATCATCTCAGTGAGAACAGTATGAACACAAAGTCCCATTTTGATTGGCTTCGTTTTACTTCCGACGGGACAAGAGAGAAGTTCTTTGTGATTGTTGTGGGACAGAACGGGCTGTTCCAACCAGTAAATACTCTCCATCAAATGTCAAACTGCACTCCGGTTCAGTCCTTCAAAATGAATTGTCTCTTCAGTCCTCCTTCCTCTCTGTTTCTCTTTTATTGCCGTCCATTTCAGTGAGAGAATGAAAAGGGACTTTTTGGAGAGAATTCCATATGTATTTCACAAAGACACTGTCATTTATCAGAGGAAGCAGCGGTAAACACTTTCCTTACGTACAAAAAGAGAAAAAAAAAGAAAAAAGAAAACAAGCCAGAAACAGACCATAGCCTAATCCCTGTGGGTCGGATGTAAGTGTTTTAAATGATGAGAACATGTATAACTTTATTCTTAATATTTTCTAAAACTCCTCTGAGTTCCTCAGTGGCAGACTTTGCAGCTCTTGAAAATTACTAGTTAATTTTTTTGTACATTTTTATATATATATATATTAAAAAAACAAAAAAAAAAAAATCAAAAAAGGAGCAGCTGAGGTGAAAGGAGAAAAAGATTAATTGGAGGACAAGTGACAGAATAACGGTGGACCCAAAGATACACAAGAACAATATTCAAAGCTGTGATGCAGTGGGTACAAGATCATGCTCCTGAGTCCTCGTGTGAGCAAAAGAGAGTGACAGCTGAATGAGCAAGAGGGACACCAAAAACAGTGACGCCACAACGGATTTGATGAGGGAGAGGAATGGAGGGACTGATTAAATAAAAATCTGGACGAGGATGTAGTGATAGAGCAATGGAGGAGACAAAAAGGCTAACTCCACAGTCCTGCGTAGTTGCCGTGCAGACCGGAACAGAGAGGTCCACCTGCCACGAACAGCTTGGTGCCGGAGTCGTCGTAGCAGTGGGTGTATACCGCGTTGGGGAAGGAATGAATGTCTGAGAAGTAACTCCTCCACGTCTCATCGTGATTCTGAAACCAACACGGAGAGTTGACGAGCAGGAGAAGAAGGTTAGGAGGGAAGAAAAGTAAAGTTATGACTACATAAGTAATCTGCAGCTGCAATGCTCCTACATTTGTCAGAATCTCTAGGATTCAGTGCCTCATTTTTCAATAAAGGGAAAGTTCATGGGAAAAAAAGAATGTGTACCAGCCAGCCTTTCCCAGTAGTGAGCTTGAGGATGCCATCTCCTGGGCACTTCCGGTAACCCCCGGTTGGATTCAGAGGGTTCTCCAGGAACCTCTGAGCTCGGATGTCGTAGAAGAGAAGTGAACCTTGGCCGGTGCCCACTGTCACAATGTGCTCATAGAAACTCACTGAACGGATCCCTACACAAACAGACACAGGTGTCTTAAATGCAAAGCTCCACAAAGGTAAACACCACCCCTGCCTGTTTGTGCTTTCCAGCTGGGTCCTTTAGGAATTACTGTCTACCCACACAGAGCTCTGACACATACTTTACAAACAGAGAAATTACAATAAAGCCACAACTAGGCTATTTTGTGTTCATAATACGCAAACATCTTCAGTGAGTATCTTAGGGAGGTCAGCTGATCTCTGTTGGTCTTATTAGCGTCTTTTGTATGTTTAAAGACCACTTACCGCTTCCTCTCTCTCTGGAATTGACAGACTTGATGCTGTGTGTAGGCTGCCGTGGATCCAGGAATGAGACGTGGGCCTGAGAACCCACAGCGTACACCGACCAGTCCTGTCCATATGCCAAACACACATTCTCTTTGCAGTGAGGCAGCTTGGTGGACAGTATCTAGAGGGAAACACAAGAGAATCTCAAATAAGTAAAGATGTTAGATGTCAATTCTTAATTATGTCATGAACAGTCCTTTCTTTGTACTGTTTAAACATGTGATTGTGAGTGTGCACAGCTGTCCAGTTCTACAGCTATTCAGGGGGACTCCACTGTGAAGCTCCATTAAAGTCCATTACAGTCTAAGAAAATCTAAGATCATCAGAGGAATATTTACTGTTTTGGTGGGCAACTGATCTCAGTTATCAAACTGAACTGTTATACAAGCTGTAATTACCCTATTCATGATCAGTTGAACGTATCACCCTAGTATGAAGTATGCGGGGGAAATGCATCACATCATGTTTATTACTCATCAAACTGTTTTGTAATTTACCTTGCACAAGTTGTGCTCAGCTTTCCAGAGGTGGAAATAGCCATCCAAGGACACAGCACCCAGTTCCTGAAAAGGAGAAAACAGCAGCTGAGGTGTGTGGAGAAGAACCCAGAAACAACAAGCACTCAAAATCAACTTTATACAAGTATTTAGCTAATCATCCTAAACCTGAATGGTTTTAGGATCAAACACTTTCCCTCTGTAGGTTTGAAAAGACATTATAAAAGCTGTTAATTTCTCAAAACAGACACAGAAAATCTTCAAACCACTCTGGCAGCATAATTCACTCCTCTGCTGTCCATCTTCATGCTCAGCATGCATCAAATTTTGCTTTCTTAACCAAATATGTCTAAAATATTGGCAAACACAGCCTCCATTTGTTGATAAGATCAGTGTTATCTCACATGCACATGGTGCATGTAACAAACAGCTCACTGCACAAGTGATGAATGGAAGACGTGTACAAGGCCAAATTTTTATTAATATGAGGTGAACAGCTCTTTTGCATGTTTTTATGCTTAAAACAAAGCTCCACTCATTTCTGTATAAACAAATAGGTTTGCAAACAGGTAGGCTGGACAAATAAAATTAACTACCCCATTCTCCTGACAACAGTCCATTAATCACTGACCCTCATGAATATTTATCATTATAAAATTACCTAAAAGTTCCTGTTTTCCCAAAAAACCACCTCCCAATATATTAAGACTTGTATGAAATACGAAACAGAGAACACAATCACATGGTTTCCCTACAGCTGTGTCAGAGGGAGTCTTACTTTATGGTTATTGTTGAAGGCCAGAGCGCGGACTTTACAGTTGTATGGGTTGGTGTACTCCTTTGGGATGTCCTTGAGGGCACGGTGGGAGATGTGAGCGTAAGAGGGCACTGCCTCCTCATTCTGACTTCTTTCAGCCTGGTTCATTACTTCCTCTGTCACCTCCCACAGGCCCATGGAGCCATCTCTGGACCCTTCAAATTAAAATACACACACTATATATCTTTATGACTGCCTAAACCATTCATCTAGTAAATACATACTAAAGTGGCAAAGCAAAAGGTAAAAAAAAAAAAACTGACTTGTGCTGGCATGTACTGCTCACTGTCCAATACTCATTCATACATATTAGCTCATACAAACGACTCACCAGAAACCGCCATGTTGTCACTGATCCACGCTATAGAGAAGATCCAGTCATTGTGGCCATCCTGAAAAATGAAAATGGCTACTGTGTGAAATCAAAACAAGTCATGCACACCTTGACATGCTACACAGCTAATGCACCCATGGGTGCATGAATAATCAACCAGAAATCTTCATATTCAATAAGCTGCCCAGAATTCTTTGACCAGCCCTGGTTATGCTTTCATTTAAATGTTATCTGTTGTTTTGGTCTTTAACAGCTACTTGGATACCAACAGCACATCTACAGTGATGTTGATGAGTATGCCCTGCATCTGTCATTTAAATATATAGACGACAACTGCTGATCTTACAAACGTGTTGCAATGTTGAAATTCAATGTTTTTTGGGTTGTTTTTTTTTTACGGCTACAGGGACAGTAATTTTGGTCTGTCGACTTGTCCACTGCTTTTGTCCAGATTGAAATGTCTCAACAACAATGAAGTGGATTGGCACAATATTGAATAAACACATTCATTCATAGTTCTGTTGAGTGCACCTGAGACTAATGGAAAGTCAATTCCTACTGTCCTACTGAAAATATGGAAATTTTGAAATTGTAATGGAACATATGAAAAGTCAGTGGATCACAAAGGTTATCAGGACTCATCTTCTGTGGCAATCAAAATAGTTATAGAGATATTTCACTCTTCACCAAAGCACTGGACCAGTCAACGTGGCATCTCTACAGCCCCCTCTGCTGTTTAGGCCAAAGATCATCTAGCCTGGTAACTAACACTGGTTAACACATATCGCCAACAAATCAGTGTTGCACTATATAGGCTTTTTCAACCATATTGACAGAGTAGTCAAAGCTTACATCTCAAACCTTCCCTGGGTGAGCCATGCTAACAGGACTGAAATGCTTAGGCTGGTACATAAACAGTTCAATAGTTACTTAATAGACTGAGGGAATCACAACTGGACAAATAATGGTGGGCCAAGAGCAGTTCATTAAACAATAACCATAACTGCATGTCTGTAAACCCAAACCAATCCAAAACACTTACGTCTCCAACACAAACAGGATCCAGTGTGGGCAGCTGGTAGATGGCCAAGCTGTTGGGGTTGTCTCCTCCTGTGGCGAGCAGTGTTCTGGAGGGGTTGAGCTCAATGGCATGGATTCCACAGCCCTGCTGGTCCATCCGGGAACGAGAGCCTCCTGTGGGGTGGTAATGCCGGCCCGCCACCACTGCACCCACCAACCCAGAGCTTCCGCCATTACACTCCCTGTCCTTCAGCATGGGAATGCGCGTTATCTGCCCTGTCAGGACATCAGCTACAAAAAGCTGCAAGGTAAAAGCAGGAAAGGCCCATGGTTACCATAGCATTTTCAGGAGTTAAAAAAAAGAGCCTGAACCACGACTATACAGATACAGGTAAGGGACCGTTAGTGTTATTAAGTGTTGTTAACCTTCCTACTAGGAAACAGGAAACCATTGCTGGTTAGCATGCTAACATAACTGACTGGTCTGTTAATTTGAAGTTGCATGGTCTGCATGGAATGAATAACATTAATTATGGCTGCATTCCATTTAGGTGATCCAAAGTCAAAACATCTGCTGTGAAAAGGGTCTATATATGGCAGATTAGTAACAAATGATATCTCACCGTGTTGCACTTGGTCCCACACACCACCTGTCTGTGGTTAAGCCACTGTGAAGCAAACACCTTGTTGAGTCGCCCCAGAGAGAACTCCCTTTCCTTGAGGATGCCAGGGAGCCTGCCAGCTGCAAAGCCCCGCAGGCTCCGCTGGAGCCGCAACTCATGCTGCTGCTGAGGTCTGAACTCCCGTCCCCGGAGGGCACATACCACCGAGCGCCGACTGCACCACCACTGCTGGGCATGACGTGACGAACAAGAAACGCGGCTCCGCTTGTGTGGCGCCTGACACCAGCCCAGCTGAGGAAAGAAAGCAGAAACCCAGTTTTAAGATAAGATAAAATAAGACACCTTTATTAGTCTCACAATGGGGAAATTGCATTTTGCAGTTTGAAGGATTTTTTGGCATCTAGCAGTTAGGATGCAGACTGCAACCAATTGAATACCCCTGCCCTCACCCTCACCCCTCACTCCCTTTCCAAGCATGTAGAAGAATCTATAGTGGCCCTGAGGTGATATAAACACACAAAAGGCCATCTCTAGGGACAATTCTTATTTCTGTGTGATTACACACTAATGAAAACATAACTATGAATATTATGTTTTCATAATTATGTTTTCATTAGTGTTATACACTAATGAAAATATTATATTCTATTTCTGCCAATAGATCCCCCTAAATACTAAACACTGGTCCTTTGAGGCCTTAAGATTTTCTGTGGTAAAAGCAGAAGTCCAAAATTTTTCAGAGAATAATAACAATTGTGTTTTATATACTGTGGATAAGTTAGCATGCAGTTAAACTGATCACCAATGGCAAACCTACAAATAATAAAAAAAGTCTTAAAATAAAATGATCCAATTCCGTCACATCTTTTTCTTTTCAGCGTTCTTGGTCCCTATTTTAATATCACAAGTCCTCTGTGCTGAGCCATCCCCATCCCCCAGAGGACTGTGGACACATATCTGTAGCTCAGTGATACCGATTTATGAGAATTAGTGGGTCATGGGAGTATTACAGCAAAAAACACACAAATGAACACTGTCACTGACACTTCGTCAGGCTGGGTTACCAAAGGTCTGGTGCATGCAAAAGGGCTGAATTTGATACATCTCCCTCAGGCCCTGTTCTGATCTGACATTAACAAGTTTCCCAGGTGACCTGTAGACAGCTAGCAAACACAGGTGTGAATGCACCCAAGATGAGATGCATATAATGCCATGTGTGAACTGACGTGCTTAGAGACTTGTGAGCGGATCACCCAAGATGCATTGCTATGATAGGTCTGATCTGTGAAAATACTAAAATTATATTCTTTGTGAATCTTCACATATGAAAGAGAACCTGCCAAAACAGCTAGTGTTGTAATCAAATGCAGACATCGTCAGATGGATGATTTCATTAAGTTTCAATCTGCTAAAACAATACTGGAAAACTGGAAATGTCCCTGAAGAGCTGCAGCATTCTGTACTGACAGAAGTATACACCAGTTAATAATCATACTGATCTCATTCCAGATGTCATCCAGTATTTTAAAGGAATATTGAAAAACGTTTTGCTCAAACTCTTCCAATGACTCAGACAGAAACTACCAGAGGCATACTTACCAATTAGTCTAACCCTAGCCTAATCATTTATAACCATAATAAGCTTTCTAACAGTCCTGAGCAAAAGCAAAAAAAAAAAAAAAACACACAAAAAAACCCACACATTTATTTATAGTAAAGAAATCTCAAAAGAATTTGTGATGCAATGTATGATGTGGGTGATTATTAGACAGAGAAATAGCTGTGTTACTGTGGATGTGGTTCAGTTCTGCTGGTGAATGATGGTGGTCCCCACGGGCCCGAGGCATGACCTGACAATGTTGTCATGCAATGCAGTAAAAGCAGTTCGTATAATATTTTTAACAAAGCCAGTGACATTGCCTACCAGTCTCTTGTTTTTGTCAATGAATATTTTGCGGTGTGAGAGCTCAGTTTAGGACTGACTGTACAGGCAAGATCTTCGTGCCGATGTGAAATGCTGTGTGTCAGTTGAGCAAAGGTCCATATCACTATCTATGGTTAGTCTGTGTGTAAGTTAGCTAGCTAACTGTAAATGAACGTTTCAGCTAACGTCAACATCAGCTAGCTAGGTGAGAAGCTACAGCTCTGGTAATTCGCTGCTGTAAGGTACATTCAATTTCCAAGATGAATGGCGCTATTCTAGATGGCCACCTGAGGGTGACAAGTGAGGACCCCAACTGAAGAAGGAACTGTTGGAATTATCAGTCTACGAACGCGTTATTTTGTTGTGATCAAAAGAAAATAATGGTCTCTAATAAAAACGTAGCTAGCCCTTTGGCTAACGTCGTATTGATAACGGACCACCGTTGGGTAACGTCATGCTAATATTAGCGGACAGTGACTTTCAAATAGAAACACACTGCATTGCTGTTTTAATATGAGCACAAATGTAATTGTGTAGTATATGATGTACCAGTAAAATGTAGTAGTTAATCTGCTAAAATGTAATCAACAGCCTTCTTCAGACACAGAGTATGTCAGATAAATCTGACTAGCCCAGTGCTATGTTAGCATGCTAACATAACTGACCGGACAGCTAATATGGATCCGCACCGGTTTCCGCCTACCTGTTGTTGATCCTTGGGCTCTCCTGCCTTCCTTTTCCTGCTAACTGTTTTTCTCGCCATAATCTGACACACACAGTTCCCTCACCCACATGGAGGGTAAAAGTGACGCTGGACACTGGATCATATAATGGCGATATGCTATTTTGCTCCTTGGCCCTCGCTGGCAGCGTCCGACGACGAGGGAGGGCGATCACATACGGGAGAGGTTGGTTCGTCGCTGGCTAAGATTATCGCTGAACTCCTATCGTTAGCTCTTCTCCTGGGCTCCCAAACAATGTTGCACTAAGGCCGAACAACCTATTCACTTTCTCCAGAGTCGCTAGCTAAAGCCAGAGGGTTCACACACTCTTTTTTTTCTGCGAGGTCGCGTCAGCAACGGCGAAAGCATTGAATAGCGCGCAGCCGCACTCAAATTAAACATCAACAAAAACAAGGTCGTACGTGAACGCGAACGTCATGCGCGCTCGTTCACGCGAAACGCGCGAGGCCGCCGGTTGTTCTAAATGATCTCCGTTTATGTTGTTTCAAGGATATAAGTCAATAATTTTATATTATAAATTTTTAACCATTGTGTAGGTTCAGTCTACTTAAATGTGCATGCAATAGCCGTAAACTTTTCATTTTTAATAGAACTTCCTGGTGTATATAAATACAATCAAATCCTGTAAAAAAGGGCGCGCTCTTTTCAATAATGTAGTTTTATTTATGACTCTGAAAATTAATTAATATTATCTTATTGGGCTGTGTCGTTGTCTTTCTTTTACTTATGCTACATCTCTTCAATACATTTTGAATCCTGAACACTGAGGACTTTTAGTGGTAACCTGGGCATTTTTTTAAATCTCAAGATAAAGAGAAGAAATCACTCATTTTAATTTTATAAATTCTCCTGAAATGAGCTTCCTGGATTTTTCTGAAGATGGCTATCATTTTCACAAGCACCAAAACATGGCTGACGTGGAAATCCGAAGTCACACACGACTCTGCAGACCTCTGTAGGACCTCAGCTCTTACCTGTTAACAGAAAGAACATGTGACTTCACAAGTTTCTCAGTTTATTTAACCTGGTAAGCTCAGGCAGGCCAAATATGGTCTCTATTCTGTTGCATATTCGTCTTTTTTTCTGCTGACCCCGCCTCACAGTTGGATGTTTCCAGCTGCCACTGACAATACCTGAATGGATAATCATCTGCATTGTTGCTGCCTTGTCAAATGAACAAAGAGGATAAAAATGCACTTGCTGTAGAAGAGAGAAAACGAGGAGCAGTTGTATTTCCTCGCCTGCTTCATGTAACATTTAATCTGCCGAGACCACACTTGAGAGAATAACCATTATCAAATTAAACTCAGAAAGCAACACCAGCAACAGCCAAGTCTCACCACTGAAAAGATGTGCACATTTAATCATGTGGATTTTCCAGATCATTCAAGAGGAAATTGAACGTTTTGCAAATCACATTTTAGGAACTTGGGAATGAACACTTAGCTGGCCCACCTTTTATTACACCATAAAGATCAATGTTCATTAGATTCATTAGAGCCCCATGTTCGATTGTGTGGTGACTGTAAAGTGGAGCTGATATATAAAACCTTAAACTTGACCCTGTAAATAATGAGAACCCAGTTGCATTTCATCCCCACCCAACTAAAAGATCACAACAGAAATGCAAGGAGGCATTGATGAAGAAGGTCCACAACCTGCTATAATGTGACAGAGGAGAAGCAAGTGGACATTAACTTGCTTTATGTATAATTAACAACCCCACACTTGGTTTATGTATGGAGACAATAATACCACTTATGTGTTTGTCTGTAAGGTAAGAGTAATGTTCTGAT
Organism: Toxotes jaculatrix; assembly: GCF_017976425.1. Classification (NCBI taxonomy): domain Eukaryota; kingdom Metazoa; phylum Chordata; class Actinopteri; family Toxotidae; genus Toxotes; species Toxotes jaculatrix. Next base: position 9,771,212 of record NC_054396.1, on the reverse strand, counting down.
TTATCACAGTAAATCAAGACTGAAGGCGATTAAAAAACAGAACTAGGTGAAAACACTTATTTGCCAATCATAATCTCAACCACATGCCAGACCTACAATTTTGTCTTAAGATCAGATGCCAGGTCCAACATGACACCTTGCTCGTGCCATGCTATTTGCCTGCACCAGACATGCAATAGAAATGCACTAACCCAAAAACAACAAACAAAAAACAATACAAAAAAGGACTAATGGACAGATTTGTGATGATTTGTCTTTCAGTATGCTTGGACAAACTTGCAAAGCAGCATTTATTTAATACAAGCATGTGCTTATCCTTCTGGTTTGGGTGGTACTGTTTATTCTGCAAATATTTGGCTGCTAATATTTTTTATCAATCAAATAAAATGATGTCTATATTGACAATAAACCATATAATAAATAAATTAGAAATGTTCTGTTTGCATTTCTGGAGCAGAGGACAAAGTACTGGACCTGCCCAAAGCTAAGTGCCAGTTCTCCCGAGTCACATTTTGCTAACTTTAAGCCCTTAATCTGTTACCATGTCTCTCAAAATCCCCGCCAGTACCACAGAGCTCAAAATTATGAAAATGTCTGCCATCTTTACCCTTGGTGCAGCTGAGAAGACGTGTTTTTAAAAAAATATGTAGCATGGAACTCAGGAGGTCCATTAACACATACTAGAAAAATAAAGGATGCTGACCTTCCTTTAAACAATGACACCCAATCAACATCTAGGAAAATGCTTTTGGCATGTGGTGACTGCACCTTTTTTTAACTTCACATTTAAGACTGTAGAGATGCCAACAAAACTAAAATCAAGATGAGCGCTCAATTCATATTATATGCACAGGGGAAAAAAAGTGGACAAGTCAACAAATCAAAGTCATGTTTGATTAGATTTTGCGGCATGAAATCCAATAACAGAATAAATGATAGAAATCACTGAAATCAAACCTTTTCTAATTACATCCAAATTTCCAGCAAGGCTTGAAGACCATTTCTCATCTCCCAACTATTACTTGAGGCTCAAAATTCCAGTCAACAGTCACACAATACGAAATATATCTCTATTGCACTGTGATGAGGCTGCAAAAAACAACCCTCACTTACATTTTGTATCTTTTTTAGTTGAACCACTCACTCTTTTCCAGTCTTCAAACAGAAGTCCATGACAATTAAAAGCATCATCAACTTTTGTAAGTTTACATATCTTACATTATCATATCAAACTCTTTATTTTTAAATGAAAGTGTCAGTGTACTATTTTAAATAAGATGATAATTATGAAACGTGTGCGCCTGTGGAGTATGTGACAACTCAGTGCCAGTGGCTTATGGGATATTTCTTAATATTTCCTACAAAGGAACTTTCCGCATCTCTCCCTACTCCTTTAACAGGCCATTCCAGTGCAGGTCAAAGAGCATACCAGGAGTAGTATCTCTTACGTTCTGAGCTACAATGACTAAGGATCTATTATGTAGTTCCTAAAACAGAAAGCAAAAGAAATGGAATTTTAAAACTGACATGAAAAAAGTGCTCAAATGAACAGAGAAACACACATGAATGAATGAAAGCTTAAAGTTGAAAAGAACTAGGTGCAGGACACCAGAGCAGAGAGGGCACTTCTTTAGAGTCAGTTCTCTGTCTGGTGAGTGTGCCTTTGTTTTTGTTTTTTTTTTTTTTTAATTTTAATGTTAGTTGGTTCAGTTTGAAGAGAGCCTCCTCAAGGCCCCCTATACCCTCCACCATTTACTGGGTCTGCACTGAGCAGTGGAAGATGGCAGCTTAATTGTTTGGGGGTTTCAAGAGTTCAAACTGGTCTTTCTGTGATGCATTCACTGTCACCAGCTCCCCATTCGGTCCTGCAGCTTTGCCTGCAGTCAGATTAACACTTCCAAGTGGAAGTGAGCCAGAATGGCATCAAATCGCCACAGCCCAATACTTTGTTTCTCCTCAGCTCAGTCATTCTTCACATTCTTAAATAACCTAGCAGTACCAAATCCTGGAACCCAAACCCAGGATTTATTGGGAAAAAAAAAACACTGCCATGAAGAATTGTTACATTTTGACCCCCTCCACTCTAGGCACACAGTCTTTAAGAAGTGCTGAGACACATTACGTTTTAGCACAGAGAGAAATACAACTGTTTCCAAGCTGTCCCTTCCACAGTCAAGGCAAGGACAGGGCATGGTGTGACAGGGTAGGCAGAAGGAGAGGGGCTGTGTGGGGTGGTAGCTGGAGGCAAGCCCTGGGCTGGGCTTTGGTTGGCTGGTTAGCTTGGCTCAGCTAGCTGCGGCTCGAGCCATCAGGTCCTCTAGAGCCTTGTCCTGATCATTGTTGTGGACCAGCAGCACCTCTTTGATGGCATCCCGCTCAAATCCCATTTCACCAAATCTTGACATTAGTTCGAGAAACTGCAAGGCCTGGGAAGGATGAAAAGAAAACAAACGTAAAACTACTATATATGAACTGTTTATGTAATCTACAGACTTGGCTATATTTTTGACAGACAGGGTAATGTAGAGGTTTCACCCATATTTCATAAGACTGAACATTGTTTTCTCTAACTTGCAGTTATTTGACTTGACTACACATAAAACGCATGTTCTTGAAATGTAGTTACCTAACAGTAAGTTGTACAAACCTTTTCCTCTGAGCACTGGTACATCTCTAAACATTCCTCCACTGCACTTGCATCAAAGCCCCGCTCACACAGACGTCCAGATAAAATAAGATAATCCAGTACCTTAAACAGACAATAAGTCCAAGTATATTATTCATCTGCTCTGAATATCATATTAATTAGGCTTAAATTAGGCATTGCATATAAAACAAGAAAAGATCAATATGAGGTTTCTAGCTTTATTTTGTGAAAACAATAACATTTTCATTGAGAGCTGAAATTACATAATGTTAATGTTACTTGGAGTGCATTTCTTTATGTTGTATCCAGTGCTAGGTCTTCATTTAAAACCAGCTGGTACAAATTCAACCTGGCATTCCAAATCCATAGAATCTGTTATATTTAGATTTTGCTTTACCCCACATCTACAGCTGTAGCTACCATAATCATGTGACAATGGTTGGACAGGTCATATTGTTTAGCATTAAATCTACCGATCACAGAAGCTGATCCACTGCCATAACGTTTGAGAAAACAGACTGTGATGCAAAAACTTTATTTTAATTTAAGGCTATATTTACAGATGTACTGCATTGATGCTTCACTGAACACAATTAAAGAAGCACACAGACAATGAAATGTTAAGCAAGTCGGACTGTGAGTATGCTAAGCATCCAGATTTCTGTGCATTGGGGTGAAAGGGACTTGCACCTGCTCCACGTTCTGCCCTTGTCTCTGCATGGCCCGTAGGACACCCTCATAAGAGTAACCCATGCCTACAAGGGTTTCCACACACTGACGCTCGCTGGGGGTCATGCTGAGTAGGGCTCCGCCACATGGTAGACCAGCAGATCCTGACCCTGGGTTGGCCTGATGAAAAAAAAAAAAAAAAGAGTGACTATCAATGATATTCTGAGCTCTCTGTATTGCCATACCACACACAAAGTATACATACAATGTTGTACCCACCAGTTTTGGTGTGCCACTCTTGGTGTGGCTAGGTGGCTCAGGGGCGACAATAACTTGGGTCTTGGGTATGGTCGGCGGGCTTCCATTAGTGAGGCTCTGTCTGGAAGCAGGGGTGGGTGCACGATGTGGGCTGTACCTCACTGGCTCTGGGTCACCAGAATCAGAGAGCTTGGGAAAAGTCAGAGAGCGGATGTTACAGGGTCGGTCATCTGTGTCAAAGCCCACTCTCCCAGGATGCCCAATCCTGTCCATGTCCAGCAAGGCAACCAACCCGTTGGGTTTGTGAGTAAAGCCTGGTTTGGCCGGGAGGCTGGTATTGGTGCTCGGAGGAGAAGGACTGTTTCCACGTGACGCTGACCCCATCTGGGAGACCTCTGGTGGGGATACGGAGGGAGGAGGTTGAGGTTGGGGCTGGCTCTGGAGGATGTTCCTGAGCTCCTCCTTATCGTCCAAAGTTTTGAGCTCCAACTTGTCAAAGGGATCCTCTTCCCTCTCAAAGTCAGCTAGGTTGAGGCTGTGTGGCTGAGGAGTGCTAGGCTGGGTTTTCCTGGGTCCAAGGCTTGGGGCAGGCAGTGGAGTGAGGATAGCGTTATGGCTCAGCCCTGCCAGGACGGGGTTCAATGCTGGTGGTGGAAGGTCCTGGTCGTCTGCAGCAGACCGGGGTTTATTCCCTCCACCACCATCAATGTCCTGAGCTTGAGCAAAACACTCTCTGCTCTCTGCTTCCTTCTTGGCTGCTGCTTCTTCTGCTCTGGCTTCTGCTGCTCTGGCCTCTGCCAGTTCAACCCCCCACCGCACACTACGCCTCTCCAGAGAAAAGTCATACTGTTGAGACCGTAGTAAGAGGAAGAATGGGGGTGATGTGCAAAGAGGGCATATAGAATAAGAGAGAAAAGGTTGAATAATTATGGGTACAAGAGTGACATGATATTACAACTCCAGTTCAACAGATAAGAACTTGTACAACATAATTTGAATAAACTAAAAATTTGAAGTTTCTGTAATTTGTCAAAAACAAAGGTACTTCACCTTTTCAAACAGGTATGGTCAATGCCTGGCAACAACTGAAATAACCTCTGGGCACAAAAAGTCAATCTATGTACTTGACTGCACCTCTCCATCTAAATTTCTATAAGCTAAGCATAAGGTGTCTTATAAAAATGCTGCCTTTTCTCTGGCAGCAATGACAACTTATGAGCAGAAATGTAACGTTTACACAGCAGGACTGAGAGCAGGGCCCATAATGATCAGTCTCATCATATTTGTAGGTCAGGTCAGCATGGTTAAGCCCTGCTGTGAGGATGGTGCAGAGACGCATGTAAGTGCAGCTAACACCAGCGCAAAATGAGCATCTCCCCCTACACCTGACTTACCTCTGTGTCCGCCAGAAAAGAGCGACAGTCAGGCAGGCAGAATCCGACAGGAAGTCCCACTTTGGCTGGGCAGCGGAATTTTTCATTGATTTTGAAGGGAACGTCATCAAGGTAGCTGATGGGTCCTGTGGACAAAAACAATTTAATCTTAAGTTAGAAGAGAAGACACTTGAACCACAGCCAGCAGCAGATCTTGAAACTACACCCAGAGCTAAACACATCAATGGAGTCAAGCAGCGAAACAGAGAAGTATAGGAAACTGGCCCTCACCATTGTTGTATACATCTGATCCAGACTTCCTCGCAGCCATTTAGAGACTCTGAAAACAGACCTGTGTACATAAGTTAGTGAACAAGTGAAAAGATTTTTAATTGACAAAGAGAGTTGATAATTAGAAGCCACACACACACAGTCTAATGCAACAATCTGAAAATGGGCCAAAGTGGATTTCCCCAGTCCCACTTTCACATGTCTTTAGGTGTGACATTTTGTCTGACATTTACTTGTCTTTCAGTTATGCCTTTCACTGAAAGAAACTGGTCCTACAGAGCAGTTTTTCAATAAAAGAATAAGAGCAATGACACTTTATAGCATGGCAGTGCAAACTGTCCCTTCTATATAAATTATAACTCTTCAATATCCCACAGGCTTTGTACATTCCCCCAGTTTTTTATCTCAAGTCCCATAATCCCATTATTTGGTCATGCCGTGCAACAATGCTTGACATTATCAACACAACACAACCACTGCTTTCACATCTGCTGACACTGATCTGTGTGCTGTTGTAGACCCATGATCAGTAGGAAAAGTGCTCAACTTGATTCACTGGCACAGCTGACAGCTGACAATTTAGCTTACTGGAATTTCAGAACTTTTTACTGACAAATCGGCCCTGTCAGTAAAAAGTTCTGAAATTCCAGTAAGCTACATTTCAAATAAACACTAAATCAAACGGCTTGTTGATATACAGTATGATTGAGTTGCTATTACTGCCAACACCACTGATTATGAACACCCAGCTCTACAGCTCTTTGCTTTTGTGTGCTTGTTCATTTGATTAAATCCCAATCTCACCATTCCCCCACATGAAACTACAGCCAGCTATTTCCACAAAACAAACTCACAAAAACCAACTGCATACTACACACCCAGCACAAAATAGCATATAGTCAGAAGACAAATGATGATGATAAGGAAATCTGAACAGCTATCAGGCCAAATAGAGACAGACAATTTTCTCAGGAACTTGAGGGATCAAACCTTTACTCACATACTAGACATGCAGTTGGGCAACAGGTTACTTACAAATTAGCCATATGAAACTGATAATCAAATAGTATAATGTGTAATGTGCCGTTTCAATTTGTTCTTTTTTTCGTCTGTCTGCTCCCCAGTTTTCAGAAACTAGCCGAGGCAGCCTGAATGCTGCTCTAATTGAATGAGACAATAATATAATCATAGATTCACTTATACTTACAGGTTAACGGTTTCACTTATTCTCATTAAATTTTAATACCTGGATTAGCTTTGATTTAAAAAAAAAAAAAATCACAGAGGAGAGGCCAATAATGTGGGTCTAAGAAATCTAAAATATGACTGTATGATTCATCATGGGCAAACTGAGGTGGATCTCTAGCATGAATTTGTCTAAAAGCATGTAATCTGACATTGAATCCCTGTCATCAGTCTGTGTCTCGTGGGAATATTGCTTTATTAAGTGCCTTCGGCTGAAAATATAAAATGAGTGGCAATACATAGTAGTCTATAATACAGATCAATCTGCTGAATATTACCAGCACTGGTCAGAAAAGGCCCCTGGCTCTCAAAGAGAGTAACCAAGGGCACACGTGAAAATCCATAACTTTAATCACGTCTGTGTAAAAATGCTACCTACAGGCAGGTTACATGTACTACACTGACTTGGAAACTGTACACTTTCGAATTTAGTAATCATTGCTAGATTACACGCTCTGAAGCTAATCATGTATTGGCTTTTGTACACAATCACAAGGTATCTGTCTCTGTCAGATTTCCTCAGCGTTAACGAATGCTAATATAGTAGTTATCCTATTGTTAGTAGCTTACAGTACTTAGGGATAATGTTATGTAACATTCCACCACCACAAGTTTCTCTTCTCCGCAGCTATTTTAACAACTTAGTTCCTTCTGTTAGAGCACATTTAAGACAAGTTAATAGTAATGTGACGACGACAATAACACAGGACAACTAGCCATGGTTGTTAGGTTAGCTGGCTTGGGGGGAGCTAAACTGCCCCTAACTTAAAACGATAACGAAAGGATCGCAATAAATATTGCCCATCACATTTTCAGGCAAGTATACGTCAAAAAATGGCCATTTCGAGGCTCCCAGTAGTAACGTATGGCTCATAATATTGCCAGCAGACGCACTGAGCTGCTGTATATTCATTAGCAAGTATTGCTTAAGTTCTGACAGCGTCAATTAGCAACAAGCTAAGCTATTACTATATTTGGTTCCTGTTAGCTCAACGCGATAACAGCAAAAATACAGTAACAGGTTGACTAAGAAGTGAACGTCGGCTATGCCATTCGTTTGTGGAATATTAAGGTGAAATGGCTTAATTCGCTGACAGTCTCCACTAGTTGCTGGTTAATGTTTTTGGGGAGAAACTACCGTCCATGCTAACACGCTTAGCCTCGGCAGTGGCCTGGCTCTAACGTTATGTGGCTGGGTAGGACAGACTGCTGTCTCCGCTGCCACCGCCCCTGAAACAAAACTCAGTCCCCATGTAAACACACACTTCTCTCACCCGTATCTGCTCCGTCTTGTTCTTTCAAAATCCGAACGACGTCTTGTCGATGTGGCACTCAGATTTAGACAGTTCTCCCAATGAGTTTTATTTATATTGAAATCTCTTTCCTGCTTCTGCGTAGGACGCCATCTTGATTTGTCAAGCTCCCTTCCACTGGTTCCTGTCTGGCGTCACTCACCTACATGACGTCAGAACATCCCAACACCACATCCAGCTGTGAAAGTCAAAGGAGCTATAGAGCACGCGACAACAAGGAGTACAACAGAATGCATTCACAACTCCGTGGACTTAATGCATAAAAGGACAATAAACATACACAAAACTAAAATCTAATCAAATACAAAGAAATGCAAGTGACATGCAAAGTAGGTGTTCATGTGAATAAATCTAAATAAACTTTTAATGACAGGAGGTGCATATTTGAGTTGATTCATTCAAAAACCTAGGGTTGTCAGAGTTTGTTAATTTGCTTTACATGTTATCTTTGTTGTGTAGTATTTGTTTGGAAAAAAAAATGGAAAGATAGTAAGGGTCAAAGTCTTGGAGCCCTTAAAATGTCAGATTATAAAACCAAGTAACAGAGCAGCATCTACTGCTCCCAATCTTGAACCAAAGTTTCCTGATTTATCTCCATGACGCTCTGGGAATTAGAGGAGACAGGCTGACGTTATGGGCAGTTTAGCTCCCCTAACTTGTAGTGTAATAATGTAGTAATGATGATGTAGTCAGTAATGATGATGTGTAGTAATGATGATGACTGAATTGTTAGACTGACTTATCATTTATATGTATGTTACATGCCTCAGTGAAATAAATACAGCTTAGGTAACTAATCAGAGAGACATAAATTATATCCTAAAGTACCTGAAGTGGAGTATAAAAACTTATATTGTGTTACATTCACAGTAGTGAATATCACTTTTTTTCAGCATCAAGTGCGCGCACGTCACGTTCAGACGCACGTACGTTCTTTACGTTCTGCAGACACGCGCAATGATAGCCGGAAGCATCGATGGGAGGAAAATAAAAATCGATTAAATCCACCTTAATTCGCGAGTGTAAACCTTTCACTCACTGTTCTTTTCGCGACCGTAAGCTCGAATTTATCAGCCTTTTCCACTGCCACTGTGCCGGAGGGGACGGTAGAGAGCAGAGGAGCTGCTCTATTTGAACGAAGTTGCTCGGTAGGGGTTTAGCTGACGTGTGGAGAAGTTGAGACTGCCAGAGAGCAGATAAACAAACATAAACAAGCAGGGATCAGCTGAGCGCCTGGCCGAACCGAACCAGCAGCACGGAGAGATGTCAGGGAGAGCGGGTTTCCTCTGTTGAGCCCAAGAATGATCCACAGGAGACCGTGACTTACACTGATACTAGCTCCATGTCAACTGTCAACACTGGCACACAAAGAATTTCGGAAGCACAACACGAGGACCAGCCGTAGGCTTTAGCAGAAAACCCACTGCTCCTGTCACTGTCTCTTTGTCAAGACATAGCCAGGCTAGCATGGACAACCAATGAGTTTACCTGCCTGTTTTCAGCTGTAACGAAACGAATACACATTACAGTGCAAGGAGACAGAGGTAAACACTTTTCATTAACTTTGCTTTTTTCCCCCATAAAGGGCCTGCGAACTAAACCACTGACCTGAGCTAGCTTGGCAGGCCACATATCCTGTTTGTGTCTGAATTCCTTATGTGTCGTACAGTTTACCAGCAGGGCTGTTATTTGTTCAGGTTTTGCTGTTTCTCTTGTCCTGGCGTCATCTAGAGAGACTAGTGTCAATACAAACAAACATAACAGATTGTAGGTGTTTGCTGCAGAGTCAACTGTGATTATGAAAAAAAAAATACAATACATTAAATTTAAGTAGAATCCTGACATTATCATTAAGCTCATATTTTTTTCTCTCTACACTACACCCACCACCCCCCCCCCCCCCCCCCCCCCCCCCAACACCTTTCACTGATCTGTGGTCACTGGTGTCAGAAGTGGGATTAACATGGCCCACCAGGCAACCCCTAGTTCCCAGAAGGCCCTGATGATGGAGCTGAAGTCCCTGCAGGACCAACCCGTGGAGGGCTTCCGCATCACTCTGGTGGAGGAATCTGACCTCTACAACTGGGAAGTGGCCATCTTCGGGCCCCCAAACACCCTGTATGAGGGAGGCTACTTTAAGGTGGGGCAAAACTTTCTAATGCCAAATTATGAATTCAGAAAAGTCAAAGCAGGATGCCATGTTTAGATAACGACACACATTTATAAACCTAATTTCCATTCAGCAACAATATTTTATGTTAGAATAAAGTTCAGGTGTGTTCCCCAGCAAGTTTTATTTTCCAAAGCAGGACATACCCTCAGTGACTTATAATGCTGAAAATGTTCACTTTTTGGTAATAAATTAGTAAGTTTAATTATATGCTTATTACTGAGGTCATAGTTATTGGTGGTGTTGTGCTGGACTGCATTATATTCACACTTGTTCATAAATGTTAGTCCTTCCCATTCACACACACAAGAGTGGGCAGAATAGAAGCTTACTACCTATGACCTCAGTGCTAATTAACATTTCTGTGAGAGTGCCAAAAAAACGTTGAACATTATAACCTTCATAACAGTAGAATTTACAGCAGAGCTTTTGCACTGGATTGCATTAGAATGATTTCAGATGATCTTAGATTTCTGATCTTAAAGTCCTTTCCTGCAGCCATTTGTTTTTAAATTTTCAGTCCTTCTCCCCTGTCCCTCCATTCTCCTTGTCCAGCCTTCTCCCCCCTCACTGTACGATGGTTGTGCTTCAGATGGCTATTTTTAGCTATGAGACTGATATAAATGGCACCTCAGCACAGAGAAGAGTAAGAGAGAAGGGCATGTTGAGACTCATCTTCCTTTCTTTCATGTTACTTATTCACTGAATCATCTAGAATGTGCAGTACAGTGAGAGCCCGCATTCAAGTTGGGGCAGTGCAGATGAGGCTGTAGCCTTCCAGGAATGCCAAAATATCACAGAGCAGGTATTGCCGTCTACTCTTGTAGATGACCCCTGCTGATTGTCTGTGATGTTTAGCCTTTAAAGTGACATCCTTGTGGTATATATTGTCACATCAAGTCAAATCATTTTTTTTCTGTAAAGCACTGAAAAACTCTGAATAAACTTTAACAAGACAAAAATAGGTGAGATCTCAGAGCAACCAAAAAGATCCACCTTTGAGTACAGCTAAACAGTCATTGGTGAGAAGTGAAGTTCACCCTGGACAGGTTCCCAGTCTATGATACGGCTAACAAATGACGACAAACAGGCACGTTACTTTGTTTCTGAGGCTAAACTGCATGGCCCCTGTCGCACGGCGGGTTAAAAAACATATCATGCACAGTCATGCAAGTGGGACAGGAGCTAAGATGTTTAGGTGTCTGACTATATGTTAGTATGGTAAGTGAGAGATTCATCTATCAGTACATCGAAGCTCATCCCAGCGTTTCATGACATCTGTGTGTTTAGTGTCCCATGGCTGCTGGAGAGTAGTGGCTAGTTGTGGAGTAATGATAGTCCTATCTGAGTGGCAGCAGTTCAGTGAGAGTTGGGGTGGTGTTACACACACCCAAGCACACAAGCCTTTCACCTAGATAATTGTGCAATACTTTGGTAAGAAAACAACAAACCAGAAGCACCTAATGTCATGTCAGGTAATGCCTAGCTCTGCTAAACTTTGTTATGAATTACTGTTAACAAAGTTGTCAGCTTGTTCACAAAGTGATTGTAGGTATGGCTCAATATGTATAATCTATGTCTGTTGTGAACTATTTCAAATAAACGGGAACAGGAAGCCACTTTGTGAGTGAATTCTTGTTATTAACCATCTTGTGAGGGTAGAAAAGTTAGTCTAGAGAGGGCTTATTTTTATTGCAATACTAAAGTTTGACTTGACCAGAGAAGAGAATCCAATTTTAGACAGATTTGATCTCTCCAGTTTGGACCTATCAAATCTATTCTTACCATGGTTTAGCTTAAAGCAGCTGTTCTTAACCTGTCTGGTTTCTGAAGCTTGAAATGAAGTTAATAGTTGCTCATATCTCCATTAGACACCTGCAAAACGTGGCTCTTTGATGCTGTTTCACTTCAACTTTGTTTGATGAAGCATGAAGAAGAACTGAATTTGTCTCACTAGAGAAAGTATGTGTTGCACAGTTTACAGACATATGTGTTTTTGGTTTATTTAGAGATAGGAAATGTAATTTTTCACATTCCACATTTCACTGCACGACACCAGTGATACCTCCAAAGCATCAACTCGCATCTCGCTGGGGTCTAAGGCCTGAAGGACTTATACTTCGCATAACGGAAATCAAGCTTGGCTCTCTGCAAAACAAGTGTTTTAACTGCCAACCTCTGTTTCTCCCAGGCTCACATCAAGTTTCCAGTTGACTACCCGTACTCCCCACCAACCTTCCGCTTCCTCACCAAGATGTGGCACCCCAACATTTACGAGGTGAAACATTTTGTGTGTCATTAAATATTTTCACACAGTTTTGTGGCCATGACTATGCCAATTTGGCACATATACAATCAATAAAAATGGAGCTATTCATCTTTTAAAGGGCATGTCTTCATGACTGGTGTTACACAGTATGCTCTGTTCTCTCTCCAGAATGGAGATGTGTGCATCTCCATCCTACACCCTCCTGTTGACGACCCTCAGAGCGGGGAGTTGCCCTCTGAAAGGTGGAACCCCACCCAGAACGTCAGGTAATTTTTGCCACACAGCCTCTGTGGCTGTATGCACTGGAATCCAACACAGACACACAATCTGTCTTTTCAAAGTTTTGTCATTATAAATATATATACATGGATATTCATTTAATCATGTGTTTAAAGTACAGTGTACATTGTGATGTATACACATCACACCCTGAAATGTGATGTGGATACAGTACAGCATAATTCAGTAATTTTGCAAATTGAGAACGGTGTAAATTAACAGTTCACTTTCAGCATTCCTTTGTTCTGTGTAACCTCTTAAAAACAAGACGCTACTGCAGGGTAGTTTTCAGAAATTCTTTTAAATTTAGCAAGTCAGCAGGATAGATTGTCTGGCGGAGTAAAAATAAAGTGCTGAGTCTGTATTTGAAAACCTGAGCAGATTGGGTGTAGCATGAAATTGAGCTGTAAGAAGAAAGAGGTGAGGTAACGCCTCTGTCTGGGCTGGGATAAAAGCTTACTACAGTTTCAAAAAGACTGTGTAGAGCTTTAATTTCATATATAGGAACTGATATTGGACTGTCCTAATTTTGTCCTCTGTGTGGTGTCTTTTTTTTTTTTTGTTAAATGGTCAGGACTATCTTGCTTAGTGTGATCTCGCTGCTCAATGAGCCCAACACGTTCTCTCCAGCCAATGTGGATGCCTCTGTCATGTTTCGCAAATGGAGGGACAGCAAAGGCAAGGACAAGGAGTACGCAGAGATTATCAGGTAATAAAAACATCGATGTACAGACAAATGTACACTGTTTACACCAAAGAACGACAGTATTATGCTGTCCCTGCAATCAGTCCAGAAAATGTGCATAATTTGGAAAGAACTGTAAACACTCACTTTTATTTAATTCCTTTTGGCCCACAGGAAGCAGGTGATGTCAACAGCAGCAGAGGCTGAGCGCGATGGCGTCAAAGTCCCAACCACATTGGCGGAGTACTGCGTCCAGACCAGGGTTCCCTCCCAGGACAGCAGTTCAGACCTTCTCTATGACGACCTCTATGATGATGACATGGAGGAGGAGGATGAGGAGGAAGATGAGAGCGAGATGGAGTCTGTAGGCGAAGCCGGGGGGATCAGCGTCGTGGAGGACGGCGGGACGTCCACCAGACGTTACGACAACCAGGACGACTCTGGCAATGAAGATTCATGATGATCTGGATGATAACTCCTCCCTGCCAACTCCCCCACCACTCTCCTTCTTTTATGTGTTATGTTACAATTTTGTGTGAGAGTGTGTTTGTGTGCGTGTGCGTGGCGCACGTGTGTGCGCTACGTGTGTGTGCGTGTTTGCACATACAGTGGGGTCAAAAGTCTACTGCCAAAAACTTTTCATCATTTATAAAACTAATGCTAATCATCAGTCAAATAATAGTTCTCAAATGCTATTACACACATTATAAGCAAATGATTTTGGTACTGTTTTCACTGAAGGTCAGATTTGGTGTTTCCACCATTTGCCTTAATTACAGCTTGCACTCTGTCCAGCATGAAATGTTTTGCAGAGTTTGAGAACTGAAATTAGTCCAGCACTGAGTCCAGCATTGAGAGAACTCTGGGGGTGTTTTTAATGTTGCGTTATATTTCACAATTTCCCAATGAGGAAGTTAAGTGTCCATCTTCGGCCACACTGCTTTAAAAACCAGAAATGATGGCATGCTTCTGCAGACAGGGGCAATTTAGTCTATGGTCAGTGAGTGATTAATCATGTGCAAGTTGGCAAAACGTCCTCACACCTGAATATCTATTTTAATTCCTTGTATTATTCTCTCATGCAACCAACTCCTAACATACTGCACTGTAAGTTGTTTGGTTGTGACCATGTAGTTGATTTTTTTTTTTTTAGAGTTTCAAATTACACTGAAAAGTTTCAGTCTGTGCTAAACCATTAGGCTTGTTTTACCATTAAATAACTGATTTGGTTACAGTTACACTTTGTTGGTCTTTAAACTGTAGTTTTATCAGCTGGGGTAGGACCTTTTTGTTGTGCTGGCTTTGTATCTTGGATGCAGATGCAGTTCTGTCTCATAAAGATGCTGGCTTTTATTCCATGATGCCATCTCTAAGTCTGTCTGGTCCCTGTTTGGATTAAAACGGAGTCCTTTTTTCATGTTCAGTCATTAGCAGTAGTAACAGTAAGAATTAAAAGACAACAATAATTAATATTGTGTAGGAGCATATGTGGTTAGGCAATAATTTTAGAAATCTTGCTATCACATATACCAGTAATTAGTTATAAGCATTTCCAAAGATAAGAATTACATGTATCAGTTCTAAATAATGTATGCTTTATCGGAAAACATAACTTGTTTTAGTTTTTGATAAATGATGAAAACAAACTGTCCTTGTGGTGGTCTCTTGAACCCCCACTGTGGCTGGCTGGCTCTTCGCCTGCTAGCCCATGTCAGATTGTGTGGTTTTGTGTTAAAGGACTGGCTCTATCCACCGTGTCTTTTACTTGTTGCTGTGTTTTTTTATGTACTTCTCTTGTTTAGTCGGTTGACATTCTGTCCTCCCTGACTTGTCCCTTGTTTTCTCTGGGATGGCACAGACAGTCTGGCTAATGGACACTTTGCTGTTCGGCTCATTAACCAGATGATGAACTGGCCGGCTTGTCTTGTCACTGTCCATCAGTGTGTCCCGTGGCAGAATATCTCTGTCCCTCTCACGCCTGTCTATTCGACTTTGATGCAATCAACTTAAACTTGCAAACACAGGCTCTGCCGTGACTCCATCTTCTTGGACCCACCTTCAGTAGTGTCCATCACAACTGCTCTCTCATGATTGCTCAAAGCATCGTCATCTGTTTGGGGGTGAACAAGGTTAAGACCTTTCTCTCACATCGCCTCCTACACCTCTCTCTGCCTCTTAAACCTCAGGGCCTCAATAGACTTTCACTGAGAGAAAAAAAATAGTCAAAAAGAAACTTAATACACAAACTGCTCCTCACCTCCATCTCTTTTTCTTATTTTCTGCATCACTGGGTGTTATCAGAGGGCAGAGAGTGAACTGAAAGTCTCCAATCCCACCGCCAGCGTGTTTACACGTTACTGAGTGTTGCTGTTGGTCCTGATTTGGGTCCTCTAAGTTGTTTTCTTCTTGGTAGGCTACAGTCAAATTTAAAAAAAAAATCAAAATACACCTGTAGGGACTCTGTCTTCAAGGCAGTGCTCACATTATGTTGCAATAGATGTGAAAATGTTATGTTTTGCGCTGTGACTCCAGTTCATGCTTAAATGCAACTTAGTGAAAATTGGACGTTGTTGCTGTGCTACACCACATCCAGAGTCTTTTGATCGACAGGGACAAAATCAACATGCAGCTTAGCTACACATTTGCATTTGAATGAATATGACACTGATTGCCTGTTGTGTGTGCGTGTGTGTGTATATCTACATTTACTATTCATCTATTGACTGCAATGTCAGGGTTTTCTTGTTCCTGTCTCTGTGGAATCAGTGCAAAGGTCTGTCACACCAGTGAGTTTCCCCAAATGACCTTTTGGACTTTGTCCAGTTGAGAAAACATTCAGTGTGTGTTGCACTGTGTTCAGTGCTGTCTCGCAAGTGGCTGAGGATTTGACTGATTTGAAAAAAACACCCTCTGAGTATTAAACTTCTGAACACACTGAACAGCAGAATGTGACTAATATTACTTGTGCGGCATCAGTTAATCCACACATTTGAGCTGTGTGTTACGGATGTGAGTATGAATGTGTTTCCCTGTTCAACACAGTGGAGCACCGGGGCAAACCTTTGATTCACATGGCTGGATTTTATGCCAAGGAAACCAAGCACAGCCCCACAACCGCTCATTTTAAAAACTATGGAGCAATGGATGCATGTAGTGGATTTAATGCTGTTTGAATAAACTGTTGGTTAGATACCCTCTGGATTTTAATGTGAAGCCAAAGGAGTGAAACATTGTTCTCCCGGCCCTGTGCTTTGGCGGCTCACAGAGACTGGATTCTGTTGAGGACGGGGAGAGGAAATCCACTCGTGAACTGGATCTTAGATGGATTTCATATCAAGGCACAACAGGAAGTGGATAGATGCCAGAGATTCTGAACTTTTATTGATGTGGTCCCCATTTTTGCCCCTTTCTTACCATATAGAGAAGTAAAATTATTGGCAGTGACATAAAATACCAATCTCCTGTGTGCCTGTTAAAGGATGAGTTTGACATTTTGGGGATCTACATTTATTTGCTTTCTGGCATAGAGTTACATGAGAGTATCAATACCACTCTTCATGTCGGTCTGTTAAATATGAATCTAAGACCAACAGCTGGTTAGCTTAACTTAGCACAAAGAGTGGAAACAGTTAGCCTACCTGTGTCCGGCAGTAACAAAATCCGCCTGACAGCAGCCCTTAAGCTCAATGATTATCACATTTTATCTTTGTTTAATCTGTACAAAAGCCTTAGTGTAAAACACCCTGTCATTATTTTACAGGGGTTATTTGCCGAACTCTTTCTTGGCTGGGAATAGTAACTTCCTCAGGTCTCCACAGGTAGCCTAACAACTGCAAGAGCCAAGAAATAGTCCACCATATAAACTGCTGTTAAAAACAACTTTGGTTTTGGTACAGATTAAACAAACCAGATGTAACATAGTAGTGAGCCTGGCAGGCAGATTTTGGTACCATAGGACAGACCCAAGTTAGCTGTTTCCACCTTCATGCTAAGTTAAACTAACCAGCTGCTGGCTGTAGCTACATATTTAACAAACATCAGAGTGGTATCAATCTTCTCATCTAACTCTCTGCCAGAGAGCAAATGAGCGTATTTTTCAGTAGCTTCATATGTAACAGATATACATGAGAGTGGTATTAATCTTTTCATGTAACTCCCGGAAAAGAAAGCAATTAAGCGTGATCCCCAAAATGCTGAATTATTGCTCTAAAGCCAAGTTTTTGCCTCCTATTGCAAATTAAAATCTGAATCTGCATTACTGTTTTTGTTAGTGTAAAGTCTAGGCGTAGTGTAGCCCTCATGATAGCAATTTGATGATCATTTTAGAGCTCTTACCCAATATTAGATTTGTCCACTTTTTTACTTAAATGTATGCCTTGTTTTTGTAATGAGCGCAGGTGGAGAAAAGTTAAGGAGGCCTTTTGAGGGAAGAGGGCCACCAACTATTATTATCTCTGAGGGATGAAAGTTCCAAACTCCAAACTCACCCTAAGAAATGACTCACAAAAAATGACCGCAGTCTAAGATGTTGAGATGTTATTCCATACGCACTGTTACATACAAAAGACTGAATGAAATCATCTAGTTCATTTAATCTGTGTGTGAGCATGTGTGTGCACAAGTGTGTATTTTTTGAAGTGTGGGTCAGCACTGTGAGGTCCTCCTGAGGCCTTCACATAGTCACACATTTAATGGACTGAATTGTCCACAATTCTACCACGTGTCCACTCCTATTGATGTTAATGCTGTCCTTGTTGGTTTCTTCTTTGATTTTATTTCATTTTTTTCCTCAACATTTTGTGTTTGTGAGGATGCAAATGTCACTCATAAAGTTTCTATTGTTAAAAAAAAAAAAAAAAAAAAAGCATTGTTGGATTTGTTTGCAATATAGCTTTGATATCTGTTGCTAAGCCCACATTTCATGGAAAACAGACAACACAGCCAGCTGGTTTTTGGAGTAAAATTAGGAGTGATATGCAAATGGAGACGTACAGTTATTGTGGTTAAGTTGGAAAATCATTCAAAATAAAACAGTATGTCATTGAAACCTGCTGAAAGGTTTTCACCTTATTTTGCCATTGGTCACCACTGGTCACTGCTACACAATAGAAAAGATTGTTAGTGTGTTATTGTAAATGAATTAGCTTAAAGCTTGTTGCACCAAAATTAATGAAAAACTTAGCCCTTGTGATATTTAGTCATGTGTCTGAGGTTTCTGCCTCTACTCCAATACAGCATTAATTGAACTGAATTTCTTCTGTGCATAGTTTTGGAAATATTAGATTTTTAAAAAATCTACAGCAACATATGTTTCCAAAAATAAAGTCCTTGTTGCTGTGGATGATACATATATCTCAGTGTGAACAGCTTTTAATTGGACCTTCTTCCTGCTGAAGAAGTAGTCCCTATGAAACCTGCTGATAGTGTCACATTGTTTCTGGAAAGTCACATTATGCTGAATTTTTAAAAATATAAATTTACTGCAGAGTTTTAAATATGAATTTAAATACTTTGTGTACTACATGGAGAATTTCTTTCCTACATTGTACTGAGGTGGAGGCAGAAACCTCCTCATACCTCATATCAAATTTCCTGGAGATGTTAAACCAAAACCATCTGCATCACTAAATACTAGTGGCAAGGAAGGGGGATTTTTCACATTTTTGGTGAAATTATCCTTTAAAACCACATTTATGGCCACATTTATGCAACAATATGGTTCATATTGTTGCATATGAACCATATCCAAATTAAAATTCTTGTCAGTGAAAGCATAGAGATGATGTTAAAAGATATTTCTACACCTTGATGATAAAATGACATAAAAACTTGCACATTAAATGTATAAACATGAAGTGAACTGGTCATTTCAATTTAGAACAATTAATTGTCTTTTACTATTGAGAGTGGAACTTTTATGCTCTACTAGGCATGAAATTAATTACTTGTTCAATGATGCCCTAATGAGTCTTAAAGCAATAATTCAGCTTTTGCTGCGTGTACAACCATTTTCCTTTGTAGTGTGGGTATTTCATGAAAGTCAAATGATACAGGTCACTCAGGAAATTTCACTGACCTCGACTTACTTTGTTTCCTATGTCCTTAAAATAACCAGAAGAAAAATGGCAGTTAATTGAAGTGAGCGCTTCCATTCTGCTTCATGAGTTGAAAGAGCACATTTGTCTCTTTAATTATTCTTTTTTCGTCCCTTCAGGAGAGGCTATTAATGTAATACTGCAGAGTGAAGTCCAGAGCAGAACATGTACTTGTATCTGGTACAATGTGCCACTACCGCTGACCACTAGGGCCAAGGTTTCATGTCCCACTTGAATTTCACCATGTGCTTGTAAGAGAATAAGCACTTTGGTTTAAATCTAAATTTAAATGCTTCAAGCTTTTTAGGTTTATACTGAATTGATTAAGTAGACCTTGATTTCACAGCACAGCGCAGATTGTTGACCAATGTGAGGCTGAGCTGACTGGATAAAAAAGATACTGAGTATTATTATTTTGCCCAGATTATCAGCAGTTCCCATGCTGTCTATATATCAAACCACTGCTCAATTATCTCAGTGGGACACCAGTATTTCAAATGACCCTATTCCTTTCCTTTGGTCTCTTGGTTTTTCACCCTAGACAAGAATAGCTTAATTACAGTAATGATGAGGCAACATGCCTGTTTGCAAACGGTTAAATGACAAAGTGCTTCATGATATATACGCTCCACTTTATGAGATACCGGGCTGGACACCCTTTTGCCCTCAGAACTGCTCTCCATATTAACATGATAGCATCACGCAGTTGCTTCAGATTCAACTTATGCTTAAATGCATTGAGTTGCTGCCAGGTGATTGGCTGATTAGATACTTGCATTAACAAGCAGTTGAACAGGTGTACCTAATAAAGTGACTGGTGAGTGTAGTTTAGTATATTATTCCAAACAAATATAATTATTTTGTTGTTCAATGTTTGACATTTATGATGACAAGTAAATTCAACTAGAATCATTATATCATAACAGTCTCTCTTAAATTTTATGACTGCAATTTCTAACATAATAAAATTATATTTGCCACTGGCTTTCGATCTCTGGGCAGGAACTCATTTGCCACAGTAATAGGTGTATCTTGATTTTTTTTTTTTTTGAAACTGAGAGCTGGAAGAAAAAAGCCTAAAAGCTATTACTGAACTCATAGGTCATCTCAGGTGTATTGCTAAAGCCATCAGTGTTGACGAGCCTGTAGTAGCACAGTAGTATCTACAGGATTATGAAAAAAATGTTGCTTCTGTCCCCACCCTGTGGTAGCAGCAACTGTTTACAATTAACTTTTATCCAGTTACCTTTTCACTTGAGCTACTACACTAAAGCAACTTTTTAACCCAATGCTGTATACTGGTGTCTATCTCTGAGTGTGAGATCCCATTTCATCTCTATTTTTTATATTTAAAAAAATGAATTAGAATTTCATTTCAAATTTAGGCAAAAAAATAGAATTTATTTTGCCTAAATTTGATTCAAACTACAGACAGATAAAACAGTATTACCACATAAAGCAATAAAGTTTGTGCTGTTTTACTGATTTCTAGTGGGACTAGAGGTTGCAGTGACTAAGATCAAATCAGTAAACCGGTTTTCAACCACTGACTCGTTTCCTCCCTGCTCATCTTTGTTTTGAAAGAAGGAAATTGACTGTATCTTTACAAAAGACTGCACAGTAGAGACAAAGTACTTAAACAAAGACAAACAGTAAAAGCAGAAAGAGTCAGAATCATTATATTGCATAAATTAAAAGCAGTACTTTCACACACTGGGTGCCAAAATAAGTTCCACATGCCAGTTGACAGTTATTTCCCATTGATTCATCCCCTCTATACATACCCCTCTATCCTGTCACATCACTGTTTGTCCTGCCGGGCCTGTAAGTGTCTGTGCGCTGCTCTCAGTGTGTCCTGCAGGTCTTTGTACTGGGCCAGAGCACAGGCCTCCTCCAGCTGAGCCCAGCGGTAATCTTGGTGCTCATCAGACAAAGTCACTGCTGTCCCTGGGTCTCTGAGCTCAGCTAGCCAATACAACACCTCCTTGGGTCTGCCTCGTACCTTGTAGTGCAGTTCCTGCACAAAGCCATCAATCACCTGCAGGTGCTCTGCTCCCAGCCCCGCCTCTTCTTTGGTCTCTCTCAGGGCAGTGGTGAGGTCGTCCTCACCTGGGTCCACATGGCCTGATGGTGAACAGGTTAGATGTAAAGGACATAAAGAACATTTAGTGCCATTCATACATAAATATCATATATAACTTCTACATGAACAGAATCTAGCTCATTAGTATCTGTCATGAACTTGTAAACACCTTTAGGTGGGGTCCAGTGGTGTTCCCCATAAGAGGTCTGCAGCAGGAGGTACTCGATGTTGTCTCTGGGGGGGATACAGCTGGCCAGACGTCGAAACACTATAAAGCCACAGGCTCGAAGCGCCATCTCCCTGTTTAACAAATTTGCACACAAGCAAATTCTGCATTATGTTGTGTTACAGATTTCCAGAAAACAAAAGACTGCAGTGTTTAAGGAGTGTTTTATGGATATTACTCCATTAAACCTGAAGTCTGCTTTCAACTGATGAAATAAAGAGAAATTCAACCTCAAGACAAGGCTTTGAATTAAGGCATCTCTTTGGGGAAACATTTAAAAATAATGTTAATCTTAATTTAATTTTGTGTCCTTTGTTATTACGTTGTCACCAGCTTGTTTCTGCACAAAGTGCTGTCATGATAGGGACGTTAAAAGTTCAACGTGTGTGATTTATTCATGTGAAATTTTGAGGATTTAAGAATAATGGCCTAATTTTAGCTTTTGTCAGGTGAAGTAACGAACCAAAGTCCAGCAGTGACACTGAGCCTAGCAAGAAAAAATTAATGTTAAGGTTTGACAATGAAAGAAGGTATGAAGGATTCAAACCAGGCTCACAGGCTTTTATTTGTCTCACGCTATGTGTTCTAATAAAAGGAAACGAAATGGATCTCTGTGTGATTCGAGCATGTTAGCTAGCTTTACTTCTGTGTTTGATCAAACAGTGACTGCACGTGCTCCGCATGTTATAGTTTCTATTCTTAGAGCGGATGTTTTTACAGAATATGTTCGCTGTTTTACCCTTTGTACACAAAGACTGTGAGTTTGACCGGTACTTAGCTACTTATCTTCAAAAATGTCAGCAACTTACGGTTTATTCACTGTGACAGGGTTCAACTGGTCTCAGCTTGTTTCACACCGGATGATTGTACAGCGGAGCACAGCGGTGTACTGAGAAATGAGTCCGGCCCCAGTTGAAGACAAACTGTTCCGCTGCTTGTCTTCAATTATACTTTGTAAAATTGCAGTATTAGTAGCAATACGACTCAAAGATGTGCTCAGATCCCGTAATGGGTAAAAGTACTCATTATTCAGAATGGTTATATTCAAGTATACTATCATATTGTAACTTAATAATGAGTGATTTATATATTATACACCATATTATATGATATACTATCATGATATATTCGGGTTAAGGTTTTGGGTATGTTCATTTATAATCTGTTATTTTCTAAACTGATTGTGTCTTCTGTATGTATGTCACTGCCAGTAAATGCAATGAAGCACTACATTTCCCTCTGAAATGGTGTAGAAATATGAAGTAGCGGAAAATATCTCAGAAAAATACCACAAAGCTGTACATAGGTCCAGCGCTGGAGGAAATACACTTGTATACTTGGTCAATTTGAGATTACAATGGGAAATGATGATGATGATAGGAATTAGAAATTTAGAGACACAAAACAAGTGAACGGATGAGACTAAAATTCCCTTATAAATAATCATAATACGTATATTTTGAATAGTTTCATTTAAATAGTGAGATTTATCTTTTTGGAAGCCTCTCTCAGTGATGGGGTTAAACAAATAGTTTTAAGAATAACTTACATATTTCTTTACAATCAAATAGCTGTTGTGCCTGTGGGAGTCAGATAAGAAATATACCCAATGCAGAGAGGACCAACTGAAGACAGCTTGTGTCTGAAGATAATAGAGACGGGCCCCCCTTCCTACACAACCCTGGGCTGTCAGCAGTACAGTTGTTCACTTTGACAGAGACACCGCTGCTGAGTTTCAAGGTAAAGCCCAAAATAGGGGAGAAATATGTGTCATTATTTTCAAGCAAAAACCAGGGACAGACAGACAGGCAGACAGACAGACAGACAGGCAGGCAGGCAGGCAGACAGACAGACAGACAGACAGAGATGACACATAGACATAACGATTTAACCTATAATCCTTAGGGACTCACTTAAGGAAACTGTATTGTTGTCTTGACATAAATAATTATTTTGCTGTTCTGTAGCTCCTTCCTTCATATCATGTAACTGTCTGTGGTTTAGCCAGAGGCTTCAGGACATGTGACTTTTGCTGCTGCTACTACTACTGTGCTTACTCAGCCTGCACTGAAGTGCTCATTATTCCACTCCACCTTACATGAATCACGCTTGAGGTCAGGTTACTCTGCAACACTGAAATTTTACATGGAGATGATGCAGGACAGTTGTCTCTAGATGATGGACTATTTTGTACAGTGATGGCAGTCAAATCTATATTTTATGTTATTTTCTTTGGCCCAGCTTTCATGTTGGTCATCCACTGCAATCACTGAACATTTGATGAGCTATTTTAAATTTATGGGGGGAAAAAAATCTTAAATTCCACTTTCAAATTTAAACTTAAGGCTTCCTTTAGTCCTTTACCACTTTTTCGTATATATTAACTTAGTGATGATGAGACTGATAATAGAGATTAATATTTCAGGACTGAGTGAGTTTGTAGTGGAGCTGATCGGTGCCAAGACATGTCTTTGCTTAGATTCTTAAAGCTGAATGTTCTGGAGGTGTTGTGGACTTAATTTAAGCTGACAACTGTGATGGGTGGTGCCAACACAATAATACCAGTGACAAATCCAAAAGACACATTTTTCATGTGTAGTTAAGCTTTCAGTGCAAGTCTCACCAAGAAATATACTGTAGTTACTTAGCTGCACAGATAACATTGATTGGAGGAGAGCTATAATCAGCCTTATGATTTGGGAATAAAAAATGCTTCTTTTTAGTAAATACTACTTTGTGACATTTCCTGCTTGCTTTCTACACAACATTTCACAGAGCCATGGAGGAGAAGGAGCAGTCTACAAAAGGGCCTCATTTTGTGGGGAAAAAAGAGGAACTGATTGAAGCGAAGCGCTCTTTCAGAACGCTGGAGGGTCGGGATATACTGATCATCCACCATCAGGGAGCCTTCTATGCTATGGATTCATATTGTTATCGTGAGTACAGGTTTTCTAGTGCTGAACACCTGCTGTTTTTAAGAGGCAAAAAGTGCTAATTATGCTTTAGTTTTCACTTAAAATCTGCTAAGATATGACAAGTACATTACCAGCAATTAAAGTTTATTCAACAATATGCACGTCATCGGGATCAAGAGCGTAGTTGACAAACCTGCAGTGAACCACTTCAAATATGATTAGTTGCTAATAGAAATCCTATCATAGAACATTTAACACTCGGCTTCTTTACATTGTTATTCATAGGACATTTTAGCTCATATAACCTAGAAGGTATGTCCAGTCAGCAAAATGTTAGTGTGCTGTAAACTGTTTGCTTATTCTGCAATACACTGATCCCCTATCTTCCCAACAGATGCTGGGGGAATGCTGCAGAATGGAGACATTGAGGTAAGGTTTACATTTGAAGAGATTAGAAGTAGCTTTTTGTCTGACCCAGAGGAAAGAAGCCAAAATGTCATTGGAGTTAAAGCACTGCACTGTACTTTCTGTTGTTATCCAGTTCCTGCTGTCACAGGCTATTCTATCTGCATTAGAAATACTTAAATGCAGCTACTGAGCTGAGGCCAGAAGGAATACTGTAATTAAGATATCAAACCTGCATAACATTAATGTTATATTAATATTAAAATGCCAGAAGGTCTTAATGTCCTTCACTTATCCCACATGAGGTTGTTTACCTATTTTCTTTCAACACACACACGTGCATACAGGACATTGACGGCAAGCTGTGCATAATTTGTCCGAAGCACAAGTACAAGATCTCTCTAGCCAAAGGGGAGTGCTTGTACAAGGGCACCGACCCCAGGGAAAAAACACCTGTTCCCAGATGGTACTCCAAGGGTGTGAAGCAGCGGATCCACACAGTCACTGAGACCAATGGGGAAGTCTACGTCAAGCTCTCTGGGGACACAAAATGGATCGAGTCGGACTACTACCAGGGAGAAAAGGGCAAGGTGGAAAGGGCCAAAGCTGAGGCTGCTGAGAAGAAAAAGTCGTGACAGTGACACAGATGGATGCAGATGGCATCTCTATAGTCTCTTTTTGTCTAACCTGGTCTCCTCCAAATGACTGCATCATGACTGTATGGAGAGGATATCAGATATTTAATGACATGAACCTAATGCTCCACTTCAAGTAATCAGCTGGCCTTGCATGGCCTTAAAATAGGTCTTGTTTTCAAAGAAATTGGCAAGTATTTTGAAGTTTTAATTTAATTTAATTTAATTTTATTTGTTGCTTGCTAGTTGTATTATATTTCCCAAAAAGTCAGGTCACATATTTCCATGTTATGTGGACTTTTCTTTCTCAAAACCATCATGTAGTTCACTAAATAAACTTTTTTAAAATTTGGATTTCTGATTCTCTGTACTCAAATTGGGCTGGGCAGTGGTGTGGGGTAACTGGATTTGTGCCGAAACTGGTGTATCCCTGTACATACTCCTCATGTATTATGCATACACTGAATGAATCAATAAGATAAAAACGTTTATACTAATCAATAATGCCCTAAAATGGAAAATCATTAATGTAAAATATAAAGATCATACCATAACATAACAGTGGCCACTGTCTGCTTATTCCCTCAGATAATATCAGAAAGCATGAATGTCTGGCCACAGGTTACATAAATTCAAGCATTTGGGATTTGTGTTGTGACATGTTTCTTGTCCATTGGAAAGAATTCCTCCAGCGACTAAAAAGACAGGACCTTGCTGAAGACACCGAACAAATCCCCGAGGTTGTTAAAAGGTGTGTTGACAACAGCTTCAGACAGGTACAGTGGCTGGCTGCAAGGCTCTTCAGTCCTGCCCCTCATGGGCAATCTGCTGCCCATTAGGTGCAGATATTCAAGGTTTTGTTGTGAACATTCAACAAACAGGTTATTCTACTTTAGAGGGACAGTTCGACATTTTAATAAATATGCTCATTTGCTTTCTTGCTCAGAGAGGACAGAGCCATGCTAAAATAACCCTGGTGATGTAGTGAGGGCCATTGTCTCAGTTATTAGAAAGTTCCTTGCATAGCCACAGAAAACATTTAACGACTTTTTTTCACTAAGCAGTACTTCTGTACTGCATCTGAGGACTGATGTTCATGTGTAAAATTGTGTAAAATTATTATCATTATTCTTAAATCCAAATATTTTGTTCAGCCAGAGATATGCTGCATTAAGCCAGGGAAAAAATACATACATTTATTATGAAGATGAGCCTATCACATGCAGATTATATCTCTGTTTCTGTACCCACAGTGCAGGCTAAAAGAGTGACATAGCCCCCAGAACGGCAAATGCCATGGGCTGAGCACACAAAGGCTGTGGTGCATGATGCTCCTCTATGCATGAATGATGCTGGTCTCTGTAGCCGGCCTACAGCAAACTCACAACACAGTCTGAGGGCCTTGGGCTTTGTGACGCTTTGAATACAATCAGGAAATGCACAGGGCCCTAGGTTGCATGCACGGAGGGGGCTGAGTTTCTGCACATTAAATATTAAAATATGATTATATAGTCAGATTGAGAATCTTGGTACAAGGCAGGAACCATTCTGTGCAGGCAGTTTATTTGCAGGAGGTCAAGTGGAGGGCTGTTTGTCAAGATAAAGAGCAGGCTGTCTGGGGAAGCTGCTTTGCAGAGCTGGTGTCCCTTACCTCCAGGAGAGTACACTGCATGTCGGCAGCATGGATTTACAGTGAGGGCATTCAAACCCAAGGCCTAAATACTCTCTGTTGGTTTTATGTCTTCCATTATTCATTGTGGTTGTGAATGACACAAGAGGCTGTGATTAAACCTTTGAGGCTCAGGCTATTCTTCTTCTCAAAAAGCCCTGGAATCCCTGGAGTTTGTCCAAGAGGGACTACCAGATCTAATTATCACCTTTTATCAGCGACTGGCTCCTTCAACAAAACATATCCAAAGCCAGTTTAAGCATTTTATATTTTGTGGCTGTATCATCCAACAGTTTTCTAGCAGTTGTACATCAGTGCTGTCATTATTATCACTGTCATTTACTCTGCACGTCAGGGGTGTAACCTCCTGTCAGGTCCTTTAGTGTCACATTCATGTGCTGGAATTTAGAGTCTGTCTTTTGAGTTTCGGGGACAAGACGATGAAAGTTAATGGGCACACACACGTGCTCGGCGTTGCACCCAGCACAGAACAAAGCTCTCGTGCTTGAAGGTGAAAGTGGCAGCTTTGAGAGGAGAGCAACGTGTGAAAGTATTTGCTTGAGTCAAAAGCACAACACCGTCATGTCCAGCACGTCGGCAGCGTGGTCCGGGGCCAGGGCATTTGTGCGCGTTGGCGCGCGCTTTCCCTGCGTGTGTATGCCCGCGTGCTTGTTGCTGAGTCAGGCGCGACCACTCTCGGTTCAGTCCGCGGCTCTCTCCCTCTCTCTCTCTCTCTCTCCCTCTCTCTCCCTCTCTCTCTCTCTCTCTCCCTCTCTCTCTCTCTCTCTCCCTCTCTCTCTCTCTCTCTCTCTCCAGTTGTTCTTTGCCAGTGAGACTTTGTTTTATCCACCGACGTCATTCATGTGGTCTGGACACCGAGGCGCGAGGCTGCCCTCTCCTCGTCGTTAATTGTGTTTCCTACCGACTGACAACTTGTTTGTCTGTTAGCGCATTGGCTGCCCATGGGCGCTGCTGTTTACACACTCTGCTGCTCCGCCGCCTGGGCTGTCCGGTGCGCCTCTGCGGTCGGTTCGGGACGGTATCGGGCTCCGCTTTTATGAATGAATAACGAGACGGGGAAATGCGAGTGACTGCTGCGAAACTCCCCAGCAGCCGGGCTCCCGGGGGGCCAGCCACTGATGAGAGGGATTAACGACGGAGCGGAGCCGCGGCTCATTGCGGAAAAAGCCGAGTCTGACTGCAGACTGGCGAGGAAACGCACCGTGAGGGAAACGGGCTCCATAGCGTAGAGCAGCGGAACAAAACCGCGGTTACCACAATGTAAGTTTCTCTGAAGCTGCAACTCATTAAGGCAGGTAGGAAGAAGGGGTCCCTGGTATGGTTGCATGCTGTGATTCCCCCCCCCCCCCCCCCTATATGCTCTATAGATATAAAGGCAGTACCGAAATAATTTCTCAAAGTGTCTGATTTACTGAACCATAATACACACTCAGGTGTAAGAAAGGCCTTGGCAAGCTTCTTCTCAGTCATTTTCAGTGACATAACAATGATGCACTGCCTCCGTGATAGACATGAATAATAAGGACCAGAGCAAAGAGAGGTGTCTCCTCTCCCTCGTTGCTATTCCCTGGATCATCATCTGCTTGTGTGATGCCTTCTTGCGCTCTCAACCTCGAGTTGTCTGGCTTACAGGTCCATCCACATCGTGGCTCTGGGCAGCGAGTGCCCCGGAGGAGTCGGGCCCGGGGAGGAGATCATGGGCCAGGGACAGCTGCAGGGAGGCCTGCTGTGGAGTTACCTGGGTCACGGAGCGCTGGTGGGACCCTGCGACTTGGAGAGCAGCCTGCACAACCCGGCCTTCATGGAGTACACCTCACGTGTGTTTGGAGATGTCACTGTAGTGGTTCGGGATTGTCCCAGCTGGGTAAGAGGCTGGCGATGCGTTTGTGTGCAGGACAGAATGAGGAAAAACAGAGCGCTGCATGGGCTGACACAGTATGGATCTTTGTTTGGACGTGTGCTCATTCATGTGTCCATCCCCTAATATAAGTATAAACAGGGACCCTTAGGAGTCATTGTGTTGCTTTGGCTCTTACCCCAACACCCTCCTGCTTGTATATTACCTAATTAGACTGGATTTCAGGTGAAGGTCATGGGTAGGCCAAGGTGGCAAAGCATGCCATTAAAAAAGTGGTGTAATTTTGATGATTGTGAAAGAGTGTGCGTCACTTAACTGATATGCTGTTTACTTTTCACTCTGCTTCTATTTCTCAGAAGACGTAAAAGAATTCCAAGGCCACTTGCCTTCCAGCGCTGATTGCAGGCTTCATAAAAACGTCTCTATTCTTAGGAGGACGCTATTTTAACATTCGCTGCACAAAAATATAAAAACTGATGAAAGAACTTTTGTTCTTAATAGCATATGAATTTGAAATGAGAGCACTGTTGTGATTTTTGTAGCTGCACTGTATGCGGCCTATTATAGGGCTGTCTAATCCTGTCAGTCTAATTCTATGTCTCTCTATTCAAATTGCTCAAAGCTTTCTGAAATGTTTTTTTTTTTCTGCCTAATGAGTTGAATCAGGTTGGTTTAGCTCTGCTAGCCTCACACAGGTCATTGGGGGTAACGTCCCAAGAGCCGTCCAGAGGTATTTATACTTAGGGACTCTTAGGGTTATATAAGGTGAGATTCATGGTACAGATTGGGCATGCAGACAATTCTGTATTTTGCATTTCTCATGTGTCTGTCCTCTTCTGACCTGTTACTATTTTTATTTGTTGTCCTGTTCTTGCCTTTCCAGGACTTGTTGGACAGCGACTGGGCCAGTGTACGGAAAGTTCTTGAGCAGGCCGACATCCTGGTTATTAAATATTCAGTCACCGACAAGCTGGCCTTCCAGCAGGTCAGAAATGGCTACGCCCCGAGACTTCGCCCACTCCTGAGGCATTGGGGTGTACCTGTCATCCTAGTTGCTGTTGGAGCACGTCTGAACGGTGAGGACACTTTTGTTTTGTGTTGTCATCAGAGCCAGAGTGTGTTTAGTTTTGCCAACCGTGACAACTGCTGGTTCCTCTAATAGTTTGCCATTGTTGTATGTGAACAGTGGAGTTTGAGAGGAAGCAGACATGTTTTCATCTTTCAGCCACTGAACTTGATATCCTGGTATCTTAGGGTTAATTTACTGTTGCCTCAGTCGTTGATTTTGATTTTCGGGATAATCGTGTTTTTCTCGTCAGGCCAGTGAGATCACTGTCTGAAACTTGTGTCCTCTAGCGTGTCCTCCCAGCGATGAGGGGGATGCTCATGATTAAATCTCCTCTTGGCTGCCTTCAGGCTTTCGGCACACATGCTTCCCTGCAGGAAACACACCACATCAAAACACTAAGATTATTCTCTTTGCCCATTAGAACTTTGCAAGCAGATAAGAGCTCACAGAGCTCTTAAATATACACTGTCATGGCTCAAACGTGCACCACAATAGTAGTTTGACCTTTAAGTGGGGGCACCTGGGTGCAGTCTTTCTGTAGGCTGCTTTACACATTCGGCATTAAAATGCCTGTTTTTCTGCACTTTAGTGAGTCTGCGTGTGTTTTTGCAGACACGCTGACCCTTGTCGGTTCCAGATTCAGTAAACAACCCCATCAAATGCAACAGACTGTATTTTTAGCTTGTCTGCTCAACATACTTTGAGATCCTGTCAGAGCTTCACTGCAGAATGGTGACAGTGTAAGTCAACTCTTTGCTTGGAGAGATAGCTAGAGAGACGGGGGGGGGTGGGGGGTAGGTAGCTGTAGACCAGAGCCTTTGTTTGTGTTTTTGTTTGTGGCTGCCGTGAATATTTTCATGCTATCCCCTCATGACTGCAGAGAATGACGGCTGAGCTCTGAGCGCTTCCTGCCGCTCGACTTTAGACCACCTAAGGCACAGCTGTAGCAGAGAGAGCGCCGTCGTATGTGCATTAATGCAGCCATTAAACCAGCGCTGAGCGCAGGAGCATAGACAGATTTATCCAAGGGCACGCACGCACCCCCACGCACACAAACATACCACTGATATGCCAAGTCACCGCCTGTCAGACGCTCACATGTGCTCTTCTTTTCCTTCTGCCTCTCTCACACACACATACACATACACACACACATACACACACACACACACACTGTCTAGCTCCGTCTCATGCCTGTAGGTTATTAGCAGTATGATTTATCAAATGCCTCAGCACTTAGCTGTGTGTCCCGCTCATTCTGTCTTGCTCTGTGGCTCTCTCCTCCTTTGTGCGGTCTTTTTGTAGTCTTTTTTTCTCCTTCAAGCTAATCCCTCTAATTTTCTGTCTGATTATGTCTCTTTGGTCCCTGTGCAAACATGCCACAGTGCGGCTGGTCCTCGTGCACGTGCCACAGAAGATTCTACATACTTAGATGATCTTATTTTTATGTTGTTGTGCAAGAACTCTTTGTTTTTTCTCAAAACATAGTGAAGATGTAAAAACGGCAGCCTGGAAATGCCACATTGGCAACATTTCAGGAACCAACATCAGCAAACACAAGAGAACAGAAAGTGAATATTTTACAAAATTAGAAAAAGTATTTATGCATTACCTCCCTTTTAAAATCCTTACTGGATGTAGTCATAGTCACTCTGAGACAGGACAAGAGGAGTTAGGAAGTAGGGCGAGTCTACAACATGAAACCACATGTGGCTGTAGCATCTGGTTTGTATGTCCCGCTTTTCCAAAACATGTTTTCTGTTTTAATGCGGTTTCTGAAATGTAGCGTTATGTGTTTTGTTCATCACACAAAGACACTTTTAGTTTGTGTTTTTTGCACTTTTTTGTCCAGATGAGGAGGAAATATTAACAAACATTGTTACCCAGCACTGCTCTGATTGGTACAGTGTGGGAGTAGATTGACTCTTGATCATGCAGATCACAACAACCTAAGTAATGGGTGCGTTTATGTCCATATAAAGCACAACACATGTTCTACAGTGTGCAGATTTAATGTTTGACCTCTGTCCTCAGTATGTTCTGATCCACATGTGGTCTGGACATTAACATTAAGAGTTCAAATGTTTTGCTTGAGGGCTTGTATGGCAGTTAACCTCTTGTTTTGGTTAAACATTTAACAGATATGAATAGCATGCAGGCCTTTTCCTGGATCGCATATCATAGTCCAGTGCAGCTCATTTGGTGAAACATGGGACAAACATTTCCAGCAGCAGCTTTTCAGTTCACATTAGTTTCATGCATCCCAAAAAGCTACAGTCTCATATCAGTGACTCATGTATTACGTCTCATGTGCCCCCATTAAGTATTTCTTAGATTCAGTTATGTTTACAGTTTGAATGATTTCATCTTAGAGTTGAATTCACCTCTCTCCCGTTTTCAGATGAAGGCCCTCCCTGTACGTGCCCGTTGTGTGCTTCTGACTGGAGCAGCTGTGTGCCTCACAGTGAAGGTCTGCAGCTGTCCCGGGACCTGGGGGCCACCTATCTGGAGTTGCCTTCTCTCAACCACGTCTTTGTGGGCCGCTACTTTGGCAGCGTGGTAAGTGATGACGCCACACTGGAACCAAAGGATATAAACAGGAATTTAACAACAACAGAGTCACACATCACCTCAGACTTTTTTTTTTCTTTTCAGCTGCTGTGATTGAATAAGCACTAACAGTATATATGGTTTATAACCCTGAGCGAGTTTTTGAACATTCTTATTTTAGGAAACTGTTCCACGTGTGTTTTAATGCTTCAATCACAACAAGCAGCAGTGACAGCAGCAGCTCTACCTGTCTATTCATATTGATCAACATTTTCAGATAGGTATTAAGTAGAGGAGACAAGGACAAGTAGCCACATCGGTCCTCTCTGGAAGCTGTTTCCAAAGCAAAAGAATTGATGATGCAACAGAACTATTTTTGTACCTTGCATTTGAACTAATTTGTGTATTTCTGTTCTGTTCAGCTGGAGTACTTCATGATACAGTGTCTGAAACACAAAGCCAAAGAGAGGCCAGAGAAGAGGCGAGGAAATAAAGTGAATGAGCTCCGTCCCCCTCACTTAGAGCAACCAGGTCAGAGGAATACTATGGTTTCTAAAAACTAATATTACTAATGCTGTTGTGTCCCATTGAGTTCTATAGACATCTGGGCAAGCTGATGTTTTTTTCTGAAATTTTTAAATAATTTAAATGTAATTAATGAAAATTATTGTTTCTATTAAGTAATTTTATTTTTGTTTTCTAATGTAATTATTGATGCTTTAAATCCCTCTTTTTGTGGTGCATGGAGAACAGTCAGACTGACAAGGATTGTTTCTTCTTGAGCTTACAAAGCCATAAAAAGGGCTGAGCACAAAGGTTTTATCCAGATCAATATTCTCTGTTCCAAACTGGAAATAAGAAGGGAGACAAAGAGCTAGGTAGACTACTTTTATCCAGTGACGTGTGAATCAATTTTAGATTGAGCTCCTTTTCAACAGCAGATGCAGCAACAGCTGTGTGCTTAGTGCCTCGAGCACAATCGCCGTAGTTATTGTTGTTGTGAGATTGGAGAGGGTTACTCATTAACATTATCTCTAACTACATTTTCTTAATCAGTTAAGGTATTTGACCTGGACACTACAAACTCACTTGTGCAGCCAGAACCATCCCTTGTGCAGTTCTTTTTTGTTTTATGTTTTATAAATTTTGCACACACCGTCCCGTGTGTTAAATGACTAACACTGAATGTTTGTCTCTCAGTTTTGGAAGATTTAGGGTTATAAATGAAATATTTTCATTATCCATTAATCTGTCTAATAAATCAATGTTAAGGAAATTGTGATGGGCTTCAGATGGTTGTCACGGTTTCCCGGGTCCCATGGTGACATCTTTGGCATTTTGCAAAACAATTAATTATGGACTAATTGTTTAAACCCTAATGTACTCTTAATCTTTTTATTTGAAGTTCAACATTTCAGATTAAATTTTAATTAAGTTTCAAAACAAGCTCAAATTGAACAGTTTTAGTTTGTAGCAACGACACTCAGGCTTTGTTGCAGACTTAATCAAATTGCCTTTAAGCCAATCAGAACCCACAAACACAGAGCGCTAATTATGAGGAGAGATAAACGACCCTGCCTATCACATTCAAAAGAGGCTCAGTCATACACAGCGTCTAGCAGAGACACAATGAATTTGATTATCGTAGCAAAGCTTGAAAGAGACAAGCCAAGCTGGAGTGCTGTGTGACAGACCGGACTGTTGCATTTCTGCTGCTTTTCCTGTCTTGCTGTCTTTTTTAGACTCTTTCTCTTCACTGGCTAAAGGAAGGGCTGATAGCATCTGCAGCTGACTGCTACGCCTAACTGCAGGATGTTGCCACAAACAGAAAGCTTTGTGTTGAATTTGAAATTATATAATTAACATTAATTTGGTTAGAATCACAACTCCCACAGCACAGACAGATCCAGTAGCATCACTTTATTTTGAAAACTAGCTGGTCTAGTGGCGTACTCTAATAGCGGTGCTGAATTCACAGCGACACTCCTGTGTCTTGCTTTACAGCCACTGCTACTGCTGCTGCCATTATAGTCTGCCGTTTTTCCATGCAGTTAAATTTTTCAAAATAAAACACCTTACACAAACTACGCTGTTAAACTAGTGTTAAATATTGATCTGACCTCTTTGCTGCCGCGTGTGTCTAAATCTGATGCAACGACTGACAGCTTTAAGTTCTGCCAAGAAAAAAATAGGCAGCAAGAGCTGGAGGATTCATTGGTGCCTGTCCAACACTACTCACCTCTTACTTAAGGGGTAGCTTGGTTTAGCACTGCTTCAGGAACAGCACTATTTTTACGGCCAAAATGGAGCGGCCATAAAAAAAAAAGGAGATGAGGTCTACAGAGGCGCAGTGTGTGTTAAGAATGAATAGGAATATAATAGGACAATGATTTGTGGAGCCCCCCCTCCCTCCCCTGTTCCTTCACTTTCCCTCTCACTGCTTTTACACATTTTATCAATCTGAATTCATGAATGCATGCACCACAAAGCACCTTTTTGTCTTCGTTTTTCTATGAAAAGTTTCTTCACAGGTTTTGCAGGTTTTCCAATTTATAGTTTTTTTTTTTTCACTACAGTATTTTTCTAGTATTCAGTTACACTAATTTCTCTGCAAATCATTTCTCTATGACTGTTGCCTATCCAGGGTTTTTCCACATATTCTTTAAACTTTAACCTTATTTAAAACAAGCTTCTGGACTTGCTTTGGTTTCAGGGTTAATTTTGCTGCTTGCTGACGTATTTTTTCTATCACCAAAATAATCTAAAACATAACTGCTAAATGTCAGTTTTTGGTGTCAGTTCCCCGAGATTAAAAGAAGCAGGAACAAATCCTCTGTAGAACAGAAAGACATGGAGGTTTCTCTATTTCTTCAGCAGACCAGAATCCAGTGCAGTAGCCTCAGCTTGCCTCTTTGCAGGTCTGTCATTAGTGCAAAGACAAACATGTCTGTAAGCTTTTTTTCTAACTTGGGTAACAGGGCAGGGCATAACATGACATTGGCCTCTGTCTGCTCTCTTTTCTTGACTAAAAGGTCTCCTTACACTCTTTCTGTCAAAATCATTCTCTCCACATACCCACATACACCGCTTTTCTCTCTGAGTTGTCAAAACCCATTGTCAAACAAGAGGGAAATCAGTAGTAGAAATAGACAAGGTAGATTGAGGAAAAATCAGTGCACCTCATGTGTAAATTACCATACTCCTGGGGGCTTTAAACAAAACAAAACCGGTGGATTTTCCCTCAAGGGAACAAGTTGAAATTCAGCAGTGTTTATTAACTCAACTCATCCTCCTTAGCTTTCTCTCTCTTCCCTTTTCATCCCCTGTGCTATCTCTTTCTTCCTCCATTCAGCTCGTCTTCCCCCCATCCGTGTGGAGGAGTCCAGCTTCTCCCAGGACATGCAGTGGTTGTTGGAGCGTGGCGTGCAGTTTGCCGATGTGGCTTTCTACGCCGGGGACTCTGGGAAAGAATTGGGGTGGGCGCATGCGGCTGTGCTGTGTGCTGTCAGCCCGTACTTCAGACAGCTGCTCCTGGGGCCCAAGACCAGGTAGGAGAGATATTACCTCTTTCACAGGATGGAGTTTAATAAGCTATTTCACCACCTGAGCCTGTTGCCAGCAGGAGCTAAACTCTACTTGCAAACTCCTCTTTAGTGTAACTGTGAAGCATTTCATGCTGAATTTCATTTCTGGTTGGACAGGGAACGTCCACAGTCACGGTGTGTTTGCAGAGAGCGAGATGGAGGCCCCCATTCTCTGCTCTCCACCTGGGATGGGGGGATTATAGATGACATGCCTCGATCAGACGGGCACCTGTCAGGACGACTCTCCCGGCTGGTGGTGAAGGACCCCCTTCTGTGTATGTGCTTGTGGGAGACTCTGATGTTTATTTACAGAGGTAAGAACCACCAGTCAAACACAGCACACTCATTTAACATCTTTAACACCCAATGTTCTAGATGCACGATCATAGAACTCTTTAGATCTTTCACTGGCAGCTTCTATTATGAAAAGTTAATTGAATATGAACCTGTAATATGATATGATGATTTGTCTGTTTGTCCAGATGTAGAGAAAAATGTCACAGTTTCTCAAATCCAACAATCCAAAACCCAAAGATCTTCAATTTACTATCACAGAACATGAGAAAATCAGAGATTTCTCACATTTAAGGTGTTTACAGTCATGGTAGCAGCTCTCTGAGGCTGTACTTAGGTACAGCTGTGCTTTGACTTAAATGTCAGCACCAGCATGCTAGCCTGCTCATAGTGTTAATGTAAATATGTGGATGTTTAGCAAGTATAATGTTTAGCATGTTCACCATCTTAGTTTAACATGTTAGCATGCTAACATTTAGAACTTACCACTAAACACAAAGTACGTCTTGCACTTTAGGGGATGTCATTAGTTTTGCAGGTATTTGATCATAAACCAAAGGATTGGACAAATTAATAGTTTGACGTCATGGTTAAAAGTCAGGAGATCACCATAATACATTGGATTCATTTTCTGGGGGCCATTAATGTCTGTACAAAATTTCATAGCAATCCATCCAATAGCTGTTGAGATACTTCAGTCTGGACCAAAGCGGTGGACCAACCAACAGGCCAACTTTGTCATCCACTGAGCCACACGGCTAACATGGCTAAAAGTGGCATTTAAATGATTAAATTATTGCACACTTATTTTCTATTGAGTGACCGATCCTTTAATGAAACCATGTCAACTTATTAAGTGAATATCATTAAATTATTTCTGCACCAACCTACATCACAACAACAGAGCTGCAACACAGACGAGCGTCTCATCTCCACTGATTAAAACCCTGTGATTTCAGCAGAGGGAAGTTGCCCAAACTGACAGTCTGGCATCAGGATCAGTTGCACAGGAAGTGCCAAATAGAAAGTGGAGATCGGATTACAAAAGTCTCTCCAAAACAGCGGCCAACATGCGCTTTGTTCAGAGAAATCTGGACTCGGCAAGGATGGCTCAATCAGTTTACCTCCAGCACACTACATGGTTTCTGGGAAATGATGTACACTTTCAATTTTTGAAAAAAAAAAAAGTGTATTAACCTTTTTTACTGTTTGCTATTTGTGATGTAGGGATCCAGACATATTTAAATAGCTGCAGTTGTTTGGTGATTTGTGTGTGTTGCTAAATGCTGGTGTTTCAGCCTTGATGCTTCCTGTTGTTTTTTGTTGCCATCTTGGACACTTTCTGCACATTGCAACTGGAGTTTAAATACAGCTACCAGAGCTGGACTGACATCCGCAGCATGGGAACTCCATTCCCCAAAAGCAGT
This sequence comes from Toxotes jaculatrix, assembly GCF_017976425.1. NCBI lineage: Eukaryota > Metazoa > Chordata > Actinopteri > Toxotidae > Toxotes > Toxotes jaculatrix. The sequence continues at coordinate 9,733,182 of NC_054396.1, read as the reverse complement.
TACTCTTTTTCCAGTAATTTAGATGTAATGATTAATGTCCCCTGGCAGCAGGAGGCAGTTTGCCTGCTATTGGGTCTTGTCCAATATTCCATTACACTGAGGAACAGAAATCAGTCAAACTGAAAGTGCTTGATTGTAAGCAACTGTAGTATTTTAATCTAGGACCTGATCATTCATCGTTTAATAGTGTGATCTTGTGCTGTTTTCTTAACCCACATTTGTACTTGGATGCCTCAGAGCGCGCTCGTATTTCCTTTATCTCCAGCCAACTCAGTTCTATTAAACATTATGGACACCGGTTACAGATGGAGAGGTGCACTGAGCGACGTCTCTGCAGAAATTGAATTTCCATCATTTTGATGGCTGTTGGGATTAGCTGATATAATCTGACTCCGTGGCCTGTTACAGCAGCCGATGAACTCTGTGATGAAACTGTGACGTGAAATTAACAGTATCATATATTAACTTCACTTAACAGTGATAAAGGCATACGCAGGGATAAAACGTACGGCCAAAACATTTGCAGACGTTGTAAATTGTGGCACTTGCATCCAAAATGTTCTCCAGTCGCGTATGAAGCCTAGATAAACAGCCATGTGATATTCTCTGCGACTTTAGTGCTGTAATGAAAATCTTCTCAGGCTGCGGCTTATAGTCTGCAGTGCTTTGCTTGCTGCATGTTAGATCGCAGCGCCTGTGCATGCCAGCGCGTCGTCACAGGCTGCATGTCGTGCAGGAATCCTCATGGCAAAAAGCTGTGCTAACATCTGATTCATGGCTGCCTCTTATCATGTATGTGAGCAGCACTGGTCTGAATGAACACACGTGTTCACACACACACGCATAAACACTAGAGGCAGACACACAAACACATAAGCTGAGTGTGTATGTGTGCTTGTGAAGGGTGAGTGGAGAAGGGAAGAAGATTATAGGGTTAGACTGAGTCTCTGTGAGTGACTGTATGAATAAGAATAAGAAAGCCAGCGGTTTAAAGACACAGGGAACAGTGTGTATTTTCACGCATGCATGAAAGGCCTTGTGTGGATTTTTTTTTTTTTTAGTATGAGAGAAGCAAGATGGGAAAGTAAGGAGTGGAAAATTGGGAGTAGGGTGAAAAACGAAGGTGGTAGGACGTGAGGGTGAGAGAGGGGGTGGAGTGTAAGGTGCTGCTTTTCTCCGTTTCTGTGAGATAACGTGATGGTGAGAGTGTTTGGGTGGTGGGAGAGCTGGCCACTAGAGCATACTGTTAATATGTGTGTGTGTGGTTTAGAGGGAACAGCAGAAAAAGGAATATGTGTGCATGTGCTGAGCAGAACACGAATGTCACGTTTCCATAAAACACTGCAGGCAGACAGTGTTAAGTCTTGTGTGAAAAATGACTAATGTTAACCTTCAACATGGTGGGTATGATTGTATGTTAAAAGCAGCTGACCTCGTATTCTGTGTGTGTGTGTCTGATTCTCTGTATTAGTGTTTTTTTTTTCTTGAATTGACTAATCAGACGTGAATGTGTGCCTCCCTTGCCCACAGAAACATTCGGAGCACTCTGTGCCAATGTTTGATGTTCATTTGCAGTAAATCCACAACAAGCTGTACTTTGCTTTGCTAGAGAAAGGACAAATATCTTCTGCTCGCAGTTCGGTTCAGCTAATTTGTCAGTTGTAGCTCATTTTATTGGCTCGGCAGAACAAATTTCCATAACAATATAATGTCTCTGTAAACACACAGCGTCACACTCATGGTATTGTTCCACGTTTGGGGGTTTTTGTCACTCGAGTGTGTGTGGACAGTCACAGAGGCTGTGACTTTGCTTGTGTGATGTTAACACTGTGAGACTCTGTCTCCTTGTGTAGAATCCTACTGAATTATTGAATTTGTCACTGGGTTGCTATTGTGTGTGTGCATGTTTAGCACATGTATTATATTTATATGACACAGATGAATCATTGTGTGTTTATGGTCATCCAGGCCTATTTGAGGTCACATTTTAGACCACAGACTAGTTGTTTTTTTCCTGTTGTAACATGGCTCAGTGGGGGAAAGTTGGTTGTAATTTAACGTTCTTGCAACTGAATTTAGCACTGGTTTCTGTCTTTGTTAGGATTTGGTTTAAGTTAGGGTACGATTTAGAGTAAGGAATGTAGCAGTTATGGATGAGATTAAGGAAAACCTTTGGGGAATGAGTGTTAATCTGTACAAATTGTTCCTAAGTGTTTGTGTTTGTCTGTGTGCTTGTGTAGGTGGGTGAGAAGAAATACATCGACATGGAAACTTACTGTATTTGTGATATTATGAAGGGGCAGCTCTCTGCATGTACAGTTTGCGGTATGCATTTTCCTTCCATTGCTCCTATGAAAACATCTACCAGCCCATCCAGTGCTGTGTTTTTTTGTGTCTGGCTGCATCATATGTCAGCACCAGAGCTCCTGAGCTAATCTCTTACCCTGCATATGAGGTGTCTGCGCCGTGCAGTGTCATTATCCGGGACCGTGTGTTGAGGTAATCCCTCTATCACCCGAAATACCATCATTATGAACTAATGATGAGCTAAACCCTGCCCAAAAGCCTGTCCAGTCCAGCTCCCTTCTTCCCTCGACAGTCTGTTTACGTCCCAGTGAGACAGAGTGCGCCACCCCAATCAAGCTGCAGGGCTGAGCAGGCTTTAGAAACGAGTAGAGAACTGAAATGCAGGGTAGATGTTTTCCCAGTGAAAGTTTACTTTGTCATTTCTGTGTTTTAATAGCTTCACAAATGTAAACTGCATATCAGTGCTGCTACTCATGGTCATTTGCATATTACTGCATTACTGCATCAATGACTCTGAGAGATGCTAGCTGTGTTGCTCAAGGTATAACAGTGTTAGTCTGTTGGGCTGTAGGTTAGTCACTTGCCCACTTTGATCCAGACTGAAAAATTTCTAAAACTATTGGATGGATTGCCATGAACCTTACTGACTTTGGCGATCCACTGACTTTACCTTACTGTCACCGCGAGGCTTGTATTGGTGTTTTTTTTTTGTGGAATGTCTCAACAGCGGTTCATTTTGAGCAATACTTTGGTTGTTGACCAAAAACCTGCAAAACCAACAACATTCCCATCAACCTCAGCTGCACTTTGTCTTTAGTGCTTGTTATACTGTAATGTGATCGGATGAGAAACAATGCAGTCTCTCTGTTTATAAGTCAAACTATTTAATTATGCATGTGACTAAACCTGTAATTTAAATTGTGAAAATAGGATCAAAGCTTTAAATATCTTAATACTATATTTGTTTAAAATACATGCATGCATTATTATTATTACATTATTAGTATATGTTTGTAGCCAGCAACCAACTGGAAAAAGATCAAACCTACATCAAATTAAAGTAAAAACAAAATAATTAAAAACTACTAACAAACTGACCGTAATAAATCTGATTCCAGATTCATTACGGTCACTCGTGTGTTTTCTAAAGGCCTCTTCGTCACTGTTTCTGGTCAAAAGAAGGACTGGTCCCATCCCATCCATAACCACAATACATTATGTAAGCAGACAAATTTTAGAACAAGCAAACTTTGTCAAAAACAGGCCCTGAGTATTTGGTGTAAGGTGCGTGGGTGGCCAGAGCACGGTGCCAGCTAGAAAAGAGTTCTGTGTCTCTATAAACTATACTATTGTGGGTCCACAGAATGAGTGTGTTTGTGGATGTTTTGTAGGAGCGTGGGAGTGGGAGCACCTCCAGGAGGCCCTGGAAGAGAAGCTGAAGAACTCGCTGGCTGTTGCTCAGCTTATGGAGCGCATACGATCTCTCATCGGGAGAGACAGGGTGAGGTCTTAAATTTTAAAATCGCCTCTCCTCTCTCTTTCTTCAATATTCACAAATATCAAAAAAAAAATCTTGTTTGAGCTTAGGGTATCTTATGATGAGTTATTCTGTAACAGCCCTCTCCAACAAATGAGGTTAAATATCTGTAATGTGTCAAACTTGTTCTTTGAAGATATTTTTTTTGTGGTTGCAGTCTAACAGTGCCTTAATTAGCAAGACCTTGCTTAGAAACATTGCAGAAATACTGTGGCTATAATTAGCATATTTACATAATTAGTGCCCGTAATCACCTCTCAGACACTGTGGGAATTAGTACAAAATAAACAAGAGATGGTCCCAAAGGAGCAAAAAGCACAACACAAGGTCTGTAAGGAATTCACACTGGATGTCAGCCACGAAATTCAACATTGTGTTAAGAACTGCAGCGTCATTGTACTGTCTGTAATGTCTGATCACTATTTAGAAAACATGAGCTGGCTCTGTGTAATAGGCAGCAGACTTGAATGCTGAGAGAGAGATCAGGAGATATGATATGGTTGCTTCTGACAAGCCTTTGCCACCATGCAGGGTGTACCAACCCATCTGGATAGAACTAGATCTATTACCTGAGACAGCACACCAAGATGCGGCAGGGCCACTTTAACGCGATGGGACACCCTAATGTCCTGTCATGATTTGATCTTCTCCTCTGCAAACAGCTCCGGGACGTCTCACTCTCTGAGACTGGCTGGAATTTGCCTTTCATAAGCTTTCCATTGTTTCACAAAATCAAAGAGGCTGGATTCTGTTGCTGTCTCTACTGAAGACTGTGGAGTCTGTGGAGCTCTTTGTGCTTCAGTTGACTGAGAAAGGTCACGTAATGGTAATGGGATGCTTTGATGACACTCATCTGTGCCCATGCACTCAAAAAAGACACACTGCCAGTCTTTCTTGCTCTACGGATTTCACCTGCTGTCGTCTACTGTACATATATGTATATGTATATGTGTGCGTATATATATATATATAGAGAGAGAGAGAGTACTTTGCACCTTGTAAATGGTTTAAAATGAGCAGTGATGTGTTGATAAATAGATCAGTTTGGATCACTGTCTGGTTCTCAGTCTGTTTTCAGTGTTAGCCAGTTTCATCATATCGTTCTTGGCATTGCAGTTCAAGTATGTTTGGGTAGTGCTAAGCAAGACTGGCAGAGAGGACATTTGTATTCCAAAGGGGAGCTGGGAGAGATGCGCAGAATTGCAATTGTGCTGGTAACTAGTACCTGACATCCAGCAGAGGAATGTTAACCGCCTGCCCATTTCTCCTGGCTTCCTCTTCACATTTTGTCTGTGTATGTGTGTGTGTGCAGGGCCTCAGGGATACCCCAAGTGCACGGGCAGCTCAGCTTGGACCCCAGACTCTTGTCAACCTCTTCAACTCTCCTCTTTACTCAGATGTCATCTTCATGGTGCAAGGTGGGTTCAAACTGATCTGTTCATACACGCACACGCTTACACACTTATGCACCATCACACAGCAGAGGAAGGTCACTCTTAATTAGCCACGACTGAATTATAATCTCAGTCCCGGGGCCTGGTCATCCATTTGCAGACAAAATAAGATAAAACGGTCTAAGCGATGGGGTGCCTTCCGCTCCTGTGATGTTTCATCTCACCAAAAGCTTTTCTATGAGCTGCACTTCTATTAAAGGATCAAACAGAGAAATACAGAAATAATAGCCAAAAGCTTCTCCTAATCAATATTTATCTTGTAAAAAGTGCCGTGAGTCTTTCTTGTCCTTGCACCTTGGAGGTCAAAGAGAACATTTGGTTTCTACCCTTGTGTGATTATCATTCCAAAGAGACAACTTAGTGATATTGAGTGTTTGATTGAAGTCAAAGACAAAAAATGCATTCTGTTACTATCATTCAAGAATCAATACATTAATTATGTATTGATTATACTCTATGGCATCGCACTTCTTTGGGACTTTTTCCAGACCCGGCTCTGAAATTCTAACCCTAGATGTCAATGTGGCGTGTGTGTTCTAGGGAGCGTATTGCCAGCTCACCGGGCGGTGCTGGTGGCACGCTGTGACGTCATGGCAGCAATGTTCAGTGGAAAGTATGCAGAGGCCCGGAGCCGAGTGGTGCCCATCCACGGAGTCTCCTCAGATACCTTCCTCTCTTTCCTCGAGTATCTCTACACTGACTCCTGCTGTCCTGGTGAGTTTACTGCACACGGCCCAGACGTGTACTCAGCTATACCACTGTGACCACTACTCCTACTGTATACAATAAGATTTATGTCTAAATGGCTCCTGTAACTGCAAACACATCACCAATGGGAGGCCCTAAATATAGTAGTAGAAGGGCCCTCCAGTTCTAGTTAATTAAACCCAGCAGATTTTGTATGGTGGTGAGATTGATTGTGCTCAGTTATTCATTCACCCGCCTATAACTACATCCTCAGGCCACTGCTGTAAATAAAAATAGTTTGCTCAGTTAAGTAGAAGTTTGGTCGAGCTGAAAGTCCTCTTTGAATGCAACAACAAAACGATGACTGTTTATGGAAGAACAATGGACCATTGATTTGATTTTAAAGTGCCATGGAAAGAAGCACCAATCTCAAATCAGAAAGCACTTGAGAGTGGTACAGTAATGTTTTCCTATAGGCGTTGCAGTTAAATGCTGCCTAAAACAAAAGCGCAGATGACATGTCCCATCAACCATCTGTGTGATTGCGACATGCTGCCAGTGTCAGTCTCAGGAGGCGTGCAGAGAACAGCACTGAGCTTAAAATTAAATTAGATCTGGTGATGACAAAATCAACCCGTGGCATCACTGCTTCATCTGCTTTTAATGGTGCCAAATCAGACGTGTTGTTGTTGTTGTTTTCCTTTGTCACTATCTGACACATTGTGCTCTGCATTTTCAAAGTAATTAGTGCTGATAATTCTCTCTGGTGATGGCAATAAGCTACAGTACATTACACGCAGATTATTATATTTGAGGAGCTTCTACAAACACTTTAAAACTATACTAAACAAGTGACTTCCTCATTTGTGAAAGCTCAGCTGATACTGTTGATCCCACTGAAAATCAACAGCCAGCCTGCACATCTGTGCCGCTTTCATGAACCAAATATTCAAACCAGTTCACTCAAAACTCTAGGCTGTTCTCAATCTGGCTTACACTCGTCGATAGTATGGTATGATCAAAGTAAAAGACGAACATTTTTGAGGCGTTTGTGTACAAAATCATACCTAAAATGTCAGTCAGTATCGGATCAGGTGGCCAGAGGGACATCAGTGCGATTTTAGTGTTGCTCTGTTTCTGCTACGTGTGTAAGTAGACAATTATTTGTTACGTATTTTGTTTTAATAGCTAACGTTAGCCAAAACAACTGGATAAGCTGATATATCAAGAATTCTTGCTGTTTATTTTTGAGTTTTTCTGCCCCCTAATGGTAAAAGTTTACTTAGTGCAGCTTTGAATGACAAGCCTTTGTAGTGCTGTTTGAATGGGCTTTTGTAAGCACATATGTGTGTGTGTGTGCTTTCATGACAGCCATGGTGATACCACCATGGTTGTCCCTCTTGGATTAACCCTTACACCGACAGATGATTACACATTCAGAAAGCACAGAAAAAAAACAATGTGTTATGTTCCTTAGTTAATAAATAAGAAAACGCCAGTTAATTCAAACTATTTGTTACAGAGTTACAGCATTAATCTGAACATTCATTGTCACCTTCCTTTCCATTATTGTTACATAACGAAGCTGCTGGATTCACAGTGTAAACCTTTAGATTAATCAGTCTTGAAGAGGCTGATGATCCCCCACCTCTGTAGCATGAGGTGTTTTGATGAAGGGGTCATGAAAAACTTTTAAGAAGCAATCCTTAAGATTCACCTGAGGTACAAAGAGGGTGAATAAGCTGTTTCCAGAGACACAGCTTCAGGTTGAGTCATGGGAACAGGAAATTAAAGTCATGAAACAGCTCCAGAGGCTGCAGCCGCTGCACTGTTATGTAAGAGCTCAGCACTCAAGGTCAAAGCAAGGTAACTCCACCAGCAGCAACAAAGGGTGTGAAATCAAAGGAGGAGAGCGATTACACTCTTTCATTCAGATAAATAATGTATACTGTTCATATGATAATAGAATACATTGCGAAAGCTCATTTAAATGTTTTGGGTGAAATGTGCAGTGAATTAGAACAAACCCTCCGTTTGGCTGCTGCTCAGCTGACAGGGTATCAGCCTGTCAGAGTCAGTGTTTATATGAAGCAGCGGAGGATGTTGCAGACTCAAGTTTGACTCACATGAATGACAGGAATCAAGGTACATCAGGAGTAATTTGACTTGACTTTTTGACATTACATAATAAGACTGACAGTGCTTGTTTGACATTGGCTGCATGTGTGTATTTAAGGATTGTAATTGACAGTGAGTAAAAATGGGAAAACCATTAGTTCATTTGATTTAATGTTAGACCACTGAGGTCTGTTCAGAAACTCACAGCTGAGACTGAGTCCATGTGGTGACATTTGCTGTAACCACAGAAACTGTGTTGTTTTGTTGTTTTCTAATTTCGTGTGAAACAGACACACAAAATGCTTTTATTGTAAAATGGTTGTTGGACGCTTCCCAGTGTGGCTCTGTTCCAGTTTTATTTTTAAACTTCAGGGGGTGTTTTTAAACCTCTGATTTCTTCTGGAGGCCTACAAGCTTAAAAACACATCCGCATATTGTAAAGATCAGGGATAAAACGTTAACTACATAATGTTAGAACAATCTAAGTGTAATACATCCAGTGCATATGCAGTATATCAGACTATGTTGTGTGTGTTTGTGTGTCCAGCCAGTGTGCTGCAGGCAATGGCTGTGCTGGTCTGTGCCGAGATGTACCAGGTGAAGCGTCTGCAGCACCTGTGTGAAGTCTGTGTGTGCGCTTACCTTCAGAGCATGCCCAGTAGAGAGCTGGCATCAACAGGTATAAGCGTGGTCCGGCTACTCCGCAGAGCAAAGGTCAGTGCAACTTTGCATATGTGAGGGTAAAAGAAGGTGAGAGGTGATGTGAGAACATAAGTAGACCTCCAGGAGAATGTTTGACTGTGTAAAATCAGAATTACCTCATTATAACACGACATCTCCTTCAGCCAATAAAGTGCAAATTTGTATTAGTATGGAAGGTATTTAGCTTTTTGTCAGAAAACTGCCCAATGCATTGTTTTATTTTGTGGCAAGCTTAATCTTTTAATTTGCATTAGTCCTAGGTCTCCATCTGCAGCAGTTACTCATAGTGATCTGTTGAAAAGTATTAATAACTGTAGCATCATGTCTCTGTTTGAATCGATTCTCAGTGCCACAATGCAGAGCAGCTGTACGTCTGGCTCCTCCACTTCATCGCCAACAACTACCTAATCTTCAGTCACAAACCAGACTTCCTGGAGCTCTCAGGTCAGTGCGTAAACCTTTCTTAAACAAATGTCTGATCATTTTTAACCAGCCTTGTAAGTGATGATTATGCAAACTGAAACTGTTGCATCGATTGGCAGAATTTAAAACGTAGAAATTAACTTAAAATATAAATTAAACTTTAGATTCCACTGTTTGTTTTTTTTAGAGGTTTTCAGACTCCATTTTAAAAATAATGAAGTCAGAGTGCCTCCAGGCTTTTTCAGCACAGTGTGTGCAGGTTAGGCTGCATCTGTCTCAGATAAATGCTATGAATGCCAGGATTCTCTTTCTTCTTTTTTTTTTTTTTTTTTTGTCAAATGGCCAACACTGTAGAAAATACATGAGGTGCAAGGTGTCCACTGATGAAAAGTGAATTAAAAATGAATGTTGTCAGTTTTGGAGAACCACGAAGCACAATATGACAGCATTTATATATTAGCAGACTGTGACTAATGCCTCCTTATAGTATTTAATACTATAAGTTTATGCTTGATTTATATATATATCTACATATATACTGTATCTATTATTCTGATTACCTCTCAGTTATTATAGCCTTTATAGCACATCACATAAAAGCAGCTAAAGACAAAGCTAATTACAAAGATTAACAGCAACGTTACTCTGGTTAGTAGCAGTAGCAGTTTTTATTGTCGTCATTAGTCACACACACACACACGACTTATTTAAGGTCACTGGACGGGTACTGAAGGGCACAAGTGAAGAATAAGGTGGCAGCACATGATCGATCAGAGTTGATCTTCTGTGTAAACAAAATCTTACCAGATATTTCTGCCCTGCTGGCAGTGTTCATGGCAACAATCCCAGGAGTTATTATTGTATGTGTATCTATAAGTATGTGCCAAATATAGTAAGTGTTATTCTAATGGTTTTTATCAGCAAAGCATCCAAGCTGTGTTTGCAGTAGATTACAGTTATGTCTTGGGATTTGTGTGTGTTCCAGAGGAGGAGCGCGAGCAAGTGGAGAGGCTACGCTGGCCGTCCAGAGGCTACCTGCAGGAGCTCAGTGAGTACCAGCAGCGGCGACGCAAGCTACGCAAGTCCCGCTGCATAGTCATGTGACCTCACCTGGATGCCAAAAGCCTGTGGAAAACAGGGGCCGGGATGGGGGTGGGGGGGGGGGGGGGGGGTGGGGGGGGGCAGAGGAGGGAATCATCAACATGTGTGGGAACAGAAGAAACTTTTCTGTTATCGCTGCTGGATGAAGGACTGACTCTGAGGGAGGACAACAGTATAAGACTCCTACACTGCTAGGACAGCATTGTACGGTACGTATGTCGAGCAGTGACATACACCACTGCGACAAGCCTCTCTTCCCCTGAAGGGATGTGTGCGCCCTTTGCGTAAAGGCTATTTCATCATGGGCAATACAAGATGACTGATCCTTTAAACCCAACAGGAATTTAAAGTGACTGTCTGGCCACTGGCCAGAGGCTCTGTGAAAGATTATATTTCTATTGGCTGATGAAAAATGGTGGATTTTGAAAATTAAAAATTGACACACAATGGCTCCATTACAAGTACACGTACATCAAATGACCACACATCTGTTAAGACAAGAGACCAGGATCATGTGCAGACTGTTTCAAACTACAGTAACTACAGTAACTACAGTAACGGGTAACATGACTTCAGGTTGAATAAGCGGGATGGAAACTGTGCTGAGGTGATTTCCTCTCTACTCGACACTCGGGGGATGTCTGCGTCTCCTGTGTACACCGGACACAGGACTGCTCCATCTTAGATTAAACCCACGTCGACCCATGATGCACCTGTGTCCTGGTGGATCTAAAAATTGCGAACATGTGTACATGCAGCAATTCTAAAGCTGAGATAACTCTTTAGCTTCCAACTTCTCAGTGGCTCAGTGAGTATTTCATCTGATCTGTGACCTACATTAACAACGAGAGCAGGGTGGAAAGCAACCGGTAATGCTGCCGGTAGCACAGTCGTACTCATATTCATCTGTAATGTAACAGACCCTCAGCTTCGCATACGAGCAGGACCAATTTAATTACAGTTCTTTTATCAGATTCTTTCCGACCTATAAGGCGGCATCAGTGAGTGTCTCAGAGCCAGACTTATTTTATTACCATGTGAGATGGGAAACATTTTGGCTGTACGCTGTGTTAAACATTTCACTTATGTTGAGAAATGACTTGAAAATCAAATTCTGAAATCAAACTACATGTAGCCTGTAACAAAATCAAGTGCTCCGCACACCAAGTCCACAACAACAATCAATGTATTTTTAAACTTCATTTCAAGCCTGTGAGCTGACTTTTACATCACTTCCTTTGCAGGTTAATATAAAGTAATGTCCTTATCGATCTGCAATAACAAATAATAAGGGTCTGTCTCTGTTACACAGAAAGGCAAAAGCCTTTTGTAGCATTTACGTGTACAGAAGGGGTGAAAGAATTTAAGTAAAACAACCATATCATGAACAAACGTTGGTACACTAAAAACCATAATGCCTCTGGGTGGATACACGATGTTTATTTTATCTGTTTTCTGAGAGGTTGTTTTTAATCATAATGAGATTATGATTTATTGGTGCTGCAATTATTTTTGTAAACTATACTGTATGTGGACATTTCTGATTTTTTTTTTGTTTGTTTTTATGTTCGGAGCAGAGACAACTGGGTCATACTATTTTACAGTCCAATGTTTCACTGGTATTAAAAGGATTAAGAAATTTGTGATAAAAAAAAAAAAAAACAGTGGTAGAGAAGAACAGAACAACTTGTCAAACCTCCAGCAAAATGAAAGCAAATAAGATCATAAGTGACATTTGTGGCTTTTTTTTTTTTTTACACAGTGGATCAATATCAGTCATCAATAATGAACAAACTGCATGTAGCTGCTTTTTTTTTCATCCAGTTCTTGCAGAGCTATAGCAGCAGGCTGACCACAGACCTCACTCACTGTCAAATTTTGATATCGTACAGTTGGATTCAGTGGGTATCTTTAACCAGTTGGCGTGTATTTAACCATAATTACGACAAACTGCAGCTGCTGCATCACAACAACCGAAGTGAGTGTGTAGTTATAAAACAAAAATCACATAAACCTACTCTTACAAAAGAAAATGATTCAGTAAATAGCAGCTGAAACACTGGACTGTGAACCTAAGTGTACCCCAGCACTGCATCCACACCCAGTATGTGGAGACGCACATGTGGCTCCGCTGGGCCACTGTTGTACAGACTGTAGATAACATGACGTCTGACTTTAAATAAAGACATGTTTTAGAACGAACGGACCACGGACTCGATGAATGTCTGTACTTTGCTGAGTCTGTACAGTTCAGCGGGTGTTTGTGTACATTTCGGCTTTACAGTAAGACGGGTGACAAATTAAAATAAAACCCTGCATGAAGTGTCTTAATCAAATGCTGGCCAACCTCAAGTCTCTGAACACCAGCCTTCCAAAAGACATTCCCTCATTCTTGGTGGTTTCACAACATCTTTGTCTTTCACACTGGATCTGACAACACTAACAATGAATGTGTTTGTGTGTAGTCACTGTTTTTTTAATGAATGAAAGAGGACCTTGTTATGTGTGCAGAGGGTGAAGTCACACCTGTGACACAACCTATGAGGAAGCATCCGCATGTTTCTCCGCCCATTTATTCAGTTCTTTATTTAAATTTGTCGATCGGGATGTGATAAAACGGAGCAATGACTTCTTAGCTCTTTAAGCACCACCTTCTTATTCCCTTTCATTTTTTTATTCCTACACAAATGAGAGATTACTGTTACTAATTTATATGCTTAATGACTTGATCTGTGTCTTCTGAGCAGTAATACCTACCTCCTTTTTCTTGCCTTTCTTACAAATGCTTCCCTGTTTTACACATTTTTCCTTCCCTCCACAGCCATTCTCTCTGTCTCTCATGTTATATAAGTATGTTTATACGGAGGTAAAGTGAAAGAAGGTTAATCATGAAAGTCTGTCCATATGTCTTATACCTGGGGGTTTGGAGCAGGTCACTGCAGGGCTCCAATAGACTGCAACATGCCCTTCAGTTTACCGTTCTTCTCCAGCGCCGCCACATCACTGCCGCCTCCTATGCACTCCTCGCCGATGAACACCCGAGGGACCTACATTTAAATTGATATAAGAAAAACAAGATTAAGATCTCTGGGTGTGTCAGACCAATATGGACAAAGCTGTAAATGAATGAGCAGAGCATGTGGCAGTAATGGGCTTTCATATGACTTTTGGACTAACATAAAGATATATTTTTGTAAAGGATCTAATCCACAGGTCTACGAACAAGCCATCTGATCCATTAATATACTATACCAAGGTATGTGCTGATGTAATATCACTGCATTACATCTGCCATTGGACACGTTCATATCCATGTCATCCACCCTTTCTCATGGATGAACACACATATCCCAATAATATTAACTCCACATAGTTTTAAACCTTAGTTTCATAAGCAGACACAGTATCAGGGTTAAGTTTCAGACTTAATGTTGATTAATGGTACAGGCTGATGAATGATTTTCATACTGAACTTTGGTTGAAATGCTCATTGTACGGATTTCATGGGCGACTGTAGTACCAGGAACTAAAATGCAAACCAGCACATCTGAAACACATCAGAAGTTTTCCAGCTCCTAACTTGAAACAAAACAAACATAGCTAACACTGATCAGCATTGATAAGCTGTTTTAGTTTCACACAAACGTTTTTAACATAAAGGTTAATGTTTCGCCTTTGGTGTCACTGAGGTTAAACATCACCCGTTATTTCCTACAATAAGCTTCATATACTTATATCACACATTAACTCTCGTCTCATACAGTTCACAGTCAGACTGTTGGCGCTGTGTGACAAAGCGTCTGTTTACCGTGCGGGCTCCGGTAAGTTCCAGGAAATAGTCCTGCATGCTGTCCATGTCGCAGCGTCCACTTATGTCCACACACTCCAGATGTCCGGGTTTGAACTTGTACTTGGACAAAACGTCTTGGGCCATGATGCAGTAGGAGCACGTGGGCTTAATGAACAGCACCACTTTGTCTCCTTTGATCTTCGCCTGCACGAACTGCTGCGCCATTTTCCGTCGGTCGCCGAAGTGCTCAGAGGATAAGAGGGGAAAGTGGCATCAATAGGAGAGAAGAAAGCAGATCGCTGTGCCCTTTGTCAATTATGTTGCCCAGGATGACGTAAGTCAGGGCCTTTCCTTCTTAAAGGGACACTACATACTAATTGAGCGTGCACGCAAAGCGCGCGCACAACATGTGGATTTTCAGTGTTAAATACTTAGAGATAAATTAATGCTATTAAAGAACTGAATACTGGGCAAAGCCAGATTAACCTGTTCAGGAGCCCCAGGGGAAAACATTAGCTGTGTAAACCCCCAAAACAATAGCAACACAAGCAGGTGAGCACAATATAAGATATAAAATGATAAGACAGGGACCCATGAATAGATAATAAAACAGCACTCGACACAGCTGATACAGTACTTTAGCAATTTGAGTTCCCCAACAAGTCTGTTTAATTATCAAATGACCAAAACCAACGACAGTAAGTGAACATTTACATCTCTGGGCCCCTGCACATGAGAAAGTTTCTCATGAGTGACACAGGACCAGAACCGCCACAAGCAAGCTGCTTTGACAGGTTGATTGTGGGTCAGTAAACTTGACCCAGAGTAATGGAGCACTTAAGCGACCAGATCTCCTGGCTGATGAAGAGGGGCGGCAACTATTGTGCTTAACTGACTCCAGATGTCCCAGCTGGTGGAACTAACATGGAGGGTGATCGCCTCCTTCTTTCTCATTTTTGTTAATGCCATAGGTGCTCGGAAGCACAGCAATCAGCAGAAGATCACCAATGGCTTTGGAAAGGCAGAGCTCCTGTATACATTTCAATCAGTTATACAACCAGTTGTGAGGCTGTTCACTGGAAACAGTTACCTATGGTTTTACATGTGGGCTCAGAGGATTCCACTCTATGGACCGCAGATCCAAAATAATAAGCTGAAAGTGCCTAAAAGACACAAAAATCTGGAGAGTGATGTTGATTTTCAGTGGGATTGGTAGCACTAGCAGCCTTTCACATTAAATTAACATATTAACCTGAGATTAATATTTAACCACAGACCTCTCACTGCTGCAGAGGGCAACCGAGAAAATGACTGAATTCAGCCTTAAAAGTGAAAAGTGACATATGTGTGAGACACCTTCCAGTCAGCCATTTAAACCAGTCCCACCAGTTTCTAACACCCACAAAGGTAAACTACATAGAAGCTTGAGGCATATTCTGAACGCAGCTGTCTGGTCACTTCTTCCTTATCTGGTGGAAGAAGGGCTTTGGATCCTGCGTGTGCGCACACACACTCACACTGTGTGTGCGCACACCTCTTCATCTTGGGGAAGAGGCAGCAGTCTGAGGGTGTCAAATCAGGTCAGATCACACCAATGGCCTCACTGGGTGATAATGCCACTTCTTTAATTGAATAAATCACCTTAAATACTGTAATAGTCGGAAGTGGTTCTTCTGCTCTCTTCCAGTTTTTATCCTGAAACAGCTGTTTTACAAACATCAGCATTTTATGCTTTTCCTATCAGTGAATCAGTAAACTAAGCTTCAGATGTCACTTAGTCAGCATAAAAGAATAAAGAAAGACACTTTCCCAGAGTGCTCATTAGAACAAAGTCCATATTATGATAAATCTTTATCTTGATCTTAATCCAACGGCCTAAATTTTTTTCTGGACCTCCTCAGTTACCAGAACATCAGTTTCAGATGTAATTACTCCAGCGCTCACTGCCGGCCTCTGTTCAAAACGGTGCCTTTAAATCCTGCTTTATTTTGTGGGACAGCTTTGTTAACATCGCAGTCATGGCTAAAATAGCACCTACAGGCATGCAACGTCACCAATATTTTGTCTCAGATGACTGGAAGAGAACCTGTAAAGGACATAAAAAAGACATTAGAGACATTTTCCAGGTAAAACTTGTGATTTTTTTGTTTATTGAAATGTTTTGCACATTTTCAGCTGGGAAGGATCAGATTTCACTCAAAAGTCACTTGATTTTCAGTGGTTTCTCACATCTGAACAGTGCCAGGGGCATTTTGTAAAATTATTTTTTACTTTGTCACTTCCTCATTAAGACTCTTTATCAACTCTCCTCTCCCTTTCCTTCCACTACAGTGAGTTACATTAGGCCAATTCATGTTCTTCAGACCTAATTTGAGTAACTCTGTTTTTGACAGAAATCTTTGGCAGGCAGAGAGGAGGACACAGGTGACGGACAGCACCTGTAAAACACTGGCCTCCAATGTAAATTTGTCGGGGTGACCCCAAATTCTGGGAAATGACCATTGCAAGGTGAAAACAGGACAAATAAACCAAAACACTGACCCTGTACTTCACAGCCACAGTAAGCGTAAATCCTGTGGACTTTTTTTTTCTTTTTAAATCTGCTGTTGTGACACCTCCAAGACACAAGTGCTGATTTTCTGACCAAAATAACTTGAGCAACAACAAACAAGTTAAACTGGGTTTGTAATTAAGTTGATTCTGACAGCTGACCAGAACAGCCAGTCTACTGCAGAGACTGACTGTATGACAGAATGCCGCAACCAAAACATATGTGAAATAAACTTAGTGAATATTAACTTGAATCTGTTTTTTTTTGTTTGTTTTTTTTTAGGGGGGGAGGGGGCCACTTTTTTTTCCCCAATACAGGACACAGTCTCTCACATGTCCACACTAGCTGAATATAGTTATACTAGACTGCAAAAAGGGGGCTGACCACTACAAAAGTGGTATCAGCTCCCTTTAGTTTGTAGATATTTCTCGGGGCACAGTGACTAAGTTCCTCTTCACATCCCCAGACATCAGGGTGTTGTACTTGTTCAGTGAATGAAACACATATTCCTGTATTAATGTCTCCTAAAATGAAGCCCCAATCAGAAATTTTACTCCACGGATGCTGTACCAGAAAAATCTTTAATTTTTTGGCAAACATTCTAACACAGGTTTGTAAACAAATTTTCCCTTGTTGAAATAAAGATTTTATATAGAAGCCATTCATCCATCCATCAAACTAAATCTGTATCAATGTTGACAAAAAAAAAAAAAAAAGAGAAAGAAAACAATCTCTCACTGATCTGCAGAACTCAAAAAACTGAGAGCCAAATACATTTAACATTGCCATACAGATTAGTCCTCTGGTGGATGGCGAGTTTTTGCTTCTTTCTAAAACAGAAACACAGACTGTTTGCCGCAGGATAAAGCTGAAGAGGTGGGCGCAGTCCTTTCCAGGGTCTAGAGATGAACCAATCTGGAAAAAAAATAAGGATCTTCTACATCTCTTCAATTAAAGATCAGGTACTGTTACTCCAGCCAGGTTGATCCTGAGTGCTCTGGCTGGTCAAACACTATAGCAGCTTTTTTTGTTGTTTTTTGTTTATATTTCTCACTTTTTTTCCCCCCACATTTGTTTTTTTTTTTTCTTTCACCGGTCACTCACAGCCATACAAACACACACGCATACAGTTTGTAACACTCCTTCCAGACTGAACATCCCTTCCTTCCTCCAACACTCAGACATGCACACACACTCATACGCACACACACTCACACACACAACCTGTTTCCAGGCAGTTGTAGTTCCTTTGTGTAGTCTGTGGCCCCTAGGGTTAGGCCCAACTCGACATATCCGAGTGTAAACACCTTAAGGCACCCATAATGCACCGTGAACATTAAACACTTGGTGCAGGGAATACTGCCCCCCCACTGACAGGGGATCATACTCCATGAATTCACCACACCCTAACCACCCCACGTGGTCTTTACAACTAAGTTTACAAATCCATGCACACATACTGTTGTTGCGTCTCAGTTGGCTCAAGTGATTTCTCATTCCTGTCTCATTTCCTTCCTCTTCAGCCTCAAACTCAGCAATTCATGTTAAAGCAGTGTTATCCAGTACAGTTGCGCATGAAAAGAGAGGAAATGAGCCGGGAGAGACATCTTTGCCAAATGAGATGACATAATGGATCTTGCGTGCAAAATGGCTTCACAAAATCAAAACACATAAGGCCGCTTTCAATTTTTTTTGCATTGTTTTCAAGAAAATTTAAACAATATATCATCTGCGGACTCTTGTTTTGCACTACGAGTCCCAAAATAAATAATCTCCCTCTTTTTTTTTTCTTTTTTGTTTACTTAAATACATGTTAATATCTTCTCTGATGCTCAAAAATACTTTTTTTTGTTCTTTTTTTGCCTCAAGATAAGTCCTTCAAAAGTTAGAAGAGTTGAAGTTTTTTTTTTCCCCAAACCCCTTCACACATGCAGGCAGCTCCTTCCACTGGTCCAGTGGTATGAAATTCCACAGGAGCTCATTGAAAAAGCGAAAGATTTGGGGGGTGTGGGGGGGTGAAAGTCAAAGTGAGATTTTCAAGATTGCAGGCAACAGTGAAGCCTCATGGAATCAAATGATCGTGAAAGAAGGAAGGAATGAAGAAGGATGAAGGGAGAAGGGTGAAAGGAAGGAGGGAAAGGAAGGGAGGGAGGGAGGGGGGGGCGTTGTGGAGGCAGTAACTGAAGGGGTGTTAATAAATAAGAGCCGCTTGGACACCCCCCCTTGGTTCGACACTCCATTCTCAATACTGATCAGTGAAGATGTTGTGTGCTGTGCTCTCAGCACCAGGACTGGGCTCTGCGCTGGTCAAAATCAGCTATCAGCCGCTTGATGTGGGCCAACTTGTTGTGCAGGTACTCGCAGCGCTGTTTCTCCTCATGGTAGTTGGGGCTGTGCTGTAAAACAAACAAGCACATAATAAGTAAAGCTATTTACACCCCCCCCCCCCCCCCCCCCCACACACACACACACACACACACACACACACACACACACACACCAGCAGCTTCGGCTTTGGCTAAGAAAAACAAAACATAACGGGAAAACAGAACAAAACTCTGTGTAGCTACTTACTTGTTTCATCTTTTTGTACTCTTTCAAGACTTCTTCTTGCACTTTCTGTAAAATTTTAAATAAAAATAGTGCGTTTAATACTGTTGCATGTTTAACGCAAATGTGCATCGTTTACTTTATAATCTAATTCTATATATAACATACTTGGAGGTTTCTTTTTTTTTTTTTTGTAACAAGTGTTGATCGATTTATATTTAACTTGTGCAGAGATCTAAACACTGAAGCTCTGTGTGGTGAGTGGGCACCACAGCAGCATCCTGAACAGCAGCGCTGAACTTCTGATGACACTGAACACCGAACAGCTGTGCGCTGCCTGGTCGCTGCACTAGATCAAGGAACAGATGTGGAGTGGTAGCAGCACTATTAGTTTTTGTTGATTACACTTCACGTCCTGCCTCCTGTGCCGCACCACATTGTGGTGACACCGGCGTGCTAATTCTGAGTCTAAGTCTTAAGCCAAATGCTTCATCTCATGCTGTAGGAGTGAACTACAACACTGGTTAAAGTGTGAAAAGTCAGAAATGGACTAAACGATCAGAACAACACTGTCCATCTCTGGATTTTTCTTTTTTTAAATAATTCTGATCTATTCAGTCACAATCTGCAACTCGTGTAACGACTCTAGCCACCTGTCTTTTTTCAGAGCCCACAACACTGATGGAAAGTGTCGTCTTAGAGACGACAAAGCTACCACAAATATTTGATTAGGATCACACAGTGCAGTGCGTTTAAATTAGCTGTTTTAATGTGACCTGGTACTCTCTGGTGCCAGGTGCCAGCTTCCGGCACTGGGCATCCAGCTGGGTAAAGCGGCGGGTGATGCTCTCCACGCGGGCGTGCAGCAGGCGGTACTCATCGTACTCTGCGTTAAAGTCATCCTTGTAGCTTTGCCGCTGGTCCATGGACACCAATGGCGTGTACTTCCTGTAAACACAAAAGAACACCAGACTGTACAAATTAAACACATCTGTGTTTACTGCTGCATTTCCCGTGTCCTAATACTCAGGTTTGTGTCTATTCTCAACATCCTGTTCAGCAACAGTGTAATATTTCAAAATGTGTGTTCTTGTAACGTGCTACAGAGAAGAAGTGAGAGGCCTGAAAGGTAAAGAGGGTCACACTGTGAGAAAATAGGAACGTCGAGGTGTATCAGGGTCACTCACACTACATAGTCGGGCATCTCCATAGTGGAGGAGAATTCAGTGGACTGGACTGGCTTCTCTTTGTCTGAAGAGTCTGTGATGAACAAAAAAAAAAACAAAAACAAAACATGTTAGAATATAGATACGGAACTGACGGCTGTATTTAACTGCATGGTTAAAATATCCAAAATCCAAAAGGGGGGAATGTATTATTTATTAGCAATTATTAAACCTAGTAGTAGATTTGTGCCATTGTGTCCACTACACTAACGTGTCTTTCCTATTCTGTTCACACAGGTGCGATTTCTTCTTCTTCCACAGAATTTCTAATATATAACACACTGCAGTTTAATATACTGCTGCCACCCAACAGCAAATGATTGTTTTGAAGAGTGAAACTCAAAATTAACCGTCACAGCAGGTGCAGTCAAATCCATCAGGAACAGACAGTACAATCTGATAATTGGCAGCATAAAGAGGAAAACTCCCAGGAGACAGTTCTCACGAAAAAAAAACAGGACATAGGAACACAGACTACGAGGAAGCAGAACGTCTCAAACTACAACCACAACATTTATAAAGTCAGATCAACCACATACAAAGACCACAACGTAAAGAAGAGCTCAGATCAATGTCTCGACATGTTCAGGCATAATCCGGTGCATCAGTGTAATCAAAGATCAAACTGTATGTGGCTGGTACAGGCAGTGCAGAGACAAACACTGAAACATGGTGAGCAACCATCCAAAGTCTGAAAGATAAGCTGGATGGAAACTTGGACAGAGAAGGCATGTCAGTCACAAGACATGTCAATGCTTCTTGAATTAGAGAGTCCCTACACACACACTCTCTCTGTCCCAGAGACAGACAGACAGACACGGACATAATATGAGAATATGAACATCTCTCTGCTAGCTTACGTTCACTGCCTCAGTAGGGCTTTTAAACAAGCGTGTGATGACGCTAACTCACTCTGTTATAACAGAAAAAAAAATGGACAGCTAGCCAGATGTGGATCGTTTTGGAAGCAAGGAGGAGGAAAATCCACATCACTCTTTTTTAACATCCAAGTTTCCTCATCACTTAAAACACTGGTTTGATTTTTCCACAAAATAGCAAGTGAAGGCAACACAAGGCTTTTCTTAACACCATTAAAGCTGCTTTAATCAATTGATGGCCATTAGGGGGCAGAGGAACTCCAAATCAAGCTGACAGACCCCGAGATACGTTTACGAGATAAGTTTTATGGTTAACATGAAAGGAGAGAATAACCTACTTAAGCATCAAGCAAACAGATAAGTTTTGTCAACCCTGAAACTTTTTTTTTATAGTAAATACTCTGACTTTAGTAATCATTCATGTCTTTGACTGTGCTTTGCCTACTGTGAGATGTCAAAATGTCTTCTATGAAAAAGGCCAACAGGAGCTGTGTGTCTGGACATCCAAAAAGTATTTTTA
This sequence comes from Toxotes jaculatrix, assembly GCF_017976425.1. Taxonomy (NCBI): domain Eukaryota; kingdom Metazoa; phylum Chordata; class Actinopteri; family Toxotidae; genus Toxotes; species Toxotes jaculatrix. The sequence continues at coordinate 9,711,338 of NC_054396.1, read as the reverse complement.
GTTTGAGAAATGATCTACATTTAACAGGTGGATGCTTGACTTTCTTTAACAGAGTCTGTCTGCTATTTTGATTGGCAAGTGGTGTACAATGTGTCTTTCAGAGTTTGCTAATAACAGTGATCCACTCCTGCTAGTAAGTGTGGGCTGAACAATTAGCCACACAAGGCTAAAATGCTCCGTGGAAGGGCTGATAATTCTCCGTGGGCTTGACAATATGCAGAGCCACTTTCCCATTAAACATAATTCATTCTTAAAACACAGTATATATTAACACATCTTTAAAAAATATCCCCTCAAAAAAATGACCACACAAAAACGTACATTTTTAGTGCTGATGTTAAGTTGATGTGCCAGATGGGAAATGTGATGTGTGTGTGCAGGACAGTCAGTGGGCTACACATGCAATGAAAAATGAAGCTGGTTATGGTCATTAAAGTCTTGAGAGGTTTGGTTCAGTGATGCAGATAATTAACAAGACAGAAACACACCTTGATCTCTGTGAGTGTGATTTTTGTCGATAACGTCTCTCTTCTCTTCCTCAGCACTGCGCCTCTTTTTGGCTTTCCGACTCTCCTCAGCCTGCTCTGCCACACCAGGAGGACTACTGCTGCCTCTTTCAGGCTGTTTCCCTTTCTCCTTCTCTCTATCTTTATCTTTGTGCTTCTTGGATTTCTTTTTGACCTTCTTGTTGCTACTGCTGGACGAAGGAAGGCTGGTGATGACAGTAGAGGTAACTGTGAGTGAAGTACGAGGAGGGGGGCTGGGGGAGGAAGCTGGTCTGGGAATTGGGAGTGGGTGCCGAAAGCGGTCCTGCAGGTTCCTATCGGAGGAGAAGGAGCCGGGTGAAGGGTCTCTGCAGGAGGAACTCTGGTCCATGGGCAGGTCCTGGGTGCCACAGCCCTCCGGGGTGCTGGGTGAGTTGGAGTTGGAGGCCGGGCTGGGCTGCTGGTGAGAGGGTGCAGGAGGGTGGGAAGAAATGGGGAGATGGGTGGGAGGGCCCGAGGTGACGTTGGAGGGTAGGGACGAGCGTTTAGAGCTGGGGCTGCCCTCGTCCTCATGGCGGTCAGAGGAGGAGGCGGAGGATGAAGATGCGGCTGGCCCTCGATTGCTGAGGTGCGAGATGCGGGCTTTCTTGGGCGCCAGTGGATCAATGAAATCAAAGTCTGGTTGGCGCTTCTGTAAGAAAACACCCAGAATTTTAGCTGAAAATAGCATGCTTCCCTGTGGGCATGTGTTTTAGTGTTTCTTTGCTCAGATACCTGGGGGGATGTGGGGACACTGTCTTTGGGAGGACTGCTTGTTGAGTGTGTCTCAGTAGGAAGACCTAATTTGCTGTTAAAGAAAGGAAAGAGTGGTGTCAATGGGGAACTACAATAAAAATGAAAGCGCACATTAGGGGCCAGTGCTCAGCTAACATTACACTAGGACCTGATGTAGAGTCATACTTTTATTTTTAAATAACCGTTTACAATTCCAAAGTGTCTTTATTTTAAATTCACACCTCATGTTGGACATAAGAAGTTATTATTTTCATAGTTATAAACACCTTCCTTCCAGCAGCAGCAGCTTGACATGTGCTGACACAGAAGATGGCAAGCTAGGAAACATGTACGTAAATAATTCACAATTTGAAACGTTGAACAGAATCTGATTAGCAAGAGGAAAAGCGTTCAACACATTTGCCGAGACTCACCACAAGGAATTGTGTGGAAATTGGATTTAACTGTCTAATAGTTAATAACAGGGGAAAGAATATAATACTTAAAAAAAATTTTTGATCCGTTGTAACTAACATTACTTAAAGCTGACAACAGTCACTTTGCTGCGAGAAGGACAAAACAATCAACTGTAAAAACAGCCACCGTCAGCTGTCAGTAGTGGGCTGTCACTTTAAGCTAGTACAAATACTCAGTAGTACTTATACACCACAAGAATTTTCAAGTGGGAGTGAATATGTCTTTAAGCTGTAAAAGTGTAATTAAAAATCCTAATTGGAGGTTTCTGTACCGAGCCAGGATCCGGTCAACCTGGGACTTCTCATCTTCAGAGTAGCCAGGCCAGTCTCGCTGAACATCACGATAAATAAAGTCCTTCAATGAGTATGTGTTGTCTTTGGGGTTGAGGTTTGCTACCTGTTTTGTACACACATATAAACACACACACACACACACACACACACACACACACACACACACACACACACACACACACACACACACACAGGTTCAAAGTTAAACAATGACAGCATGTCAACTGTAAGACACGAATAGAAACTTCACATTTCCTGTGCCGGCCAAACATCTGTGCATGCAAATAACGTTTAACGATTAAGTGGCTTGTTTCTTTTCAGTGAAGTGAATGAAGCCTTTATACTGAGAACAGGAAATCCTCAAGCAGATTTGTGTACCTCGATCTCATGTTTAAGAAGAATAAAAGGGATCTCAGGGATCAAATTAGACACTTGAAGAACACAGCTTCTCAAGAGTTCTTCTCTGTCAATATTGACATGGAATATTATGTCACTGAAAAAAAGCCACAAACACAACACAACACACACAAGATGCCTTACAGTACCTGTTGCAAAGTAGTCCCCAGTGAGTTTCGGTCCTTCTGGTTGATACCGTCCCGCTGCAAACGGGCAAGCACTTCCAGCTTCTTGTAGGACCTCAGCGCCAGCAGGTGGATGATACGGTCCCGGAACGGCCGCTGAGACACGGGGTTATTGGAAAGGCACTTACGAATAGTGTTGGCTGGGTTGATGGGTGTGGAGCGCTTGCGCTCTGGGACCACCTCTGGGGTTGACAGCGCAGGCTTACGGACATGGACTTGCTTTCCTGGAGACAGAGGGTAAAGACAATGTTAAACAGCTCTTCTTCTCTGTAGGGCAGTTAATCATCAAACACTGTTCTGTCATTTTGACAGATAATGGCAGGATTTTGCTCCACAACTCTCCCGTGTACTATCTTCAACTTTAAATGTCCCTCTTAAAAAGATTTCTGGCAGAAACTACCTGCTTTTATTCTGCCAATTACCTTTACTTTTTCAGTTTTTGAAGAAAAGAGGTCCCAAAATGACCTAATGTTAAGGCCAATGACCATTAAAGAGTCAGTCTCTAGAAACAGAAGCCACCACCAAACACTATACACTGGACTGTAGCTCTCTGTATCAACTTAAGAGTAGTTTGAAAAACTGATTTATATCAAAGTGTCTAGGTGATTAGAAACCAAGACGCCTCTGTTCTGTGTTGCTGAGCTATGTGCTTAGTCAGGGTGCCTGCACATTTCTCTATACCGCTTCACTGGCATTATGAAATTCTAAAGCTCTTTAAGGGATTAAGGTTAGAGAGAGGAAGAGAAAGGAAAAACTCCCCCCTCCCTCCTTGTCAAAAAGCAAGACTAGGAGCAATGTGAGGAGGCGTCAGCTCACACACTCTGTGTTGCCTAACTGGCCAGTGACAGGTTGCTACAGGTGAAAAGATTAAGTAATCACGTTTTCTCCTTCAGAAACTGTCAGTCTGTACGAGGGAACATATAGAGAACGACAGTATAGTAACTTGGAACATTAAATGCCATGGCATTCGAGGCAAAAGCAGTTGTTCAGCTCCCATGAAAAGATACAGGCTACAGACAAAGAGAGATAAAAATTCAACTTAAGGACTGTTACCTGAAATTAACAGCGTGAAAACCAGAAACTAGGCCCCTTTTGCATTAGTAAATAGGGTGCTCACTCCAAACCAGCTGTTACAAGTTCTCGTCCCACCCCTTCTCTCTGCTGCTCCTCTCGTTTCCCAGTTTCTATCTGGGCCAGTGTATGCAAATCTATCCCCAGAGCCCAGAAAAACTGGCCTGAGGAGGTTTTAACTCACGTTGAAAATTTTGTGAACTGAGCTACACTTCTGATTCTGGTTTAACTGAGGAAGTCATTGACAAGGGCTTGGATGTAATAAATAAGCTCTGACTATAAAGACAGCTGACTTTGGCTTTAAACAGTGCAAACAAACAACAACTATTACAACTGCAACCAAATACATAAACCACATGATGCTGTTTTGACGGGCCGTCTGATTTTGAATGATACTTTGGGAGGAAATAAATATTAAACACGATGCTTCAATATAAATATTAACCATTGATAATAATTATGTCAGTGATCTCATTCATCACCTGTCACCTGTTTCCAAAGAGAGAGAGGTTCTGTAGATTTTCTTTCTGCTTTAGTACACATCCAAATTTCAGTTTCATGTTTCTACTTGCATGTTCTCACTCATTTATTTCTCATTATTTGAATTTTTGATTTTATTTTCTTTAGAATAGTCAGGATGTTTAAACATTAACATTCACAGCCATAATATTTTTACTAGAGACAACCAATGCCTGCTTGCACATCAATAAATACTGTTTGACCAGCTAGCAACAAACTCCACTGTGACAGCTCCTGACAAGATGAAAGACAACTTTTAGTGCACATGAAATAATTGTAATTGACTTTTGTCATTTGTCCATCAAGAGGAGCTTTTTTTTTTTTTTTTTTTTTTTACCAAAATCAGTTTAAATCTAGGCACAAGTACAACTGCTCCATTCAGTTTACAAAGCAAAATGAATAAGATCAAATGCATATGCAACTCAGCTGGTCATGTTTGGGGCTCAAATGGTGTTTTCTTTTCACTCACTGAGTTCTGCTTTGTTTGCCAGATCTTTGACAGCAAAAATATTTCCATATGATAAGAGACTAAGAGACGCTACACCTCCTTTGTGGTTTCCTTCACTGGCATGACCATTTTTTTTCCACCTTTATCGCATCTCATATTTACTATGTTATCTTGGTCTGAAACTAAAAAAAGCACGATAAGGCTGTCATTCACAGTGAGCAGCTATTTATCTCAGCAACGTGCCGGCTTGTCATTCCTTACCAGCAGCTGGTGTTACGTCTGAGGTCTTGAGCTTGTATTTATTTTGTAATTGCGAGTTTGGAAAACAAACTTCTACTCAGACTATGGGACGAAAAAAGGAGGAAAAGGAAATAAACCACATTTGGCACAAGACATTACATCAGCAGTTAGTTTTGTTGCACATCCCTTGCCCTACCTGAACTGAGCTGGACAAGTAAAGCTGGAGAGAGCGACAAGCCAAATTAGATTATCAAAGATTACTTTTTCTGTTCCGCTTGTGTCACTCAAATCCAGGCACTGAGCAGCCCAGCAGACAGGAAACTGGTTTACATGCGTTTATCTTCAGCGAGTATAAGGGAGTTGTGAAAAGTAAGTCCAGATTGGTTGCAAACACAAGCGCAGCACTTAGTGACTGTACTGGGACACTTCAGCGCTTTGTGTATCATTTTGGCAGGTTATGTGTCAATAAAACAGAAAAGCCTCAAATGCCACCATTGGCCCTTATCAGTCAGACTGCTAATCTGGAAAAGACTGAGATGGCATAATGGCTCACTTGTAATAATGGTTTTGAATGGAGTCAGACTGTCAGCTTTCACCTATTCAGTCCCTAAAAAAGGGACTGAGTCTGAAAAGAGAGAAGAGGTGCTGATAGACTGTAAAGCCATGCTGGTGTGCTGGGACACAACCTGGCAACTGTTTGTGGCCGCTGCAGATAAGGGAGACCTCGGTGAGGGGCTTACCTCTGTACTGGCCCCCAGGCTTGATGACTTTGGTCCCACGTTCACGTGTGTCCTCCGCGGCCTGGGTCATGCGTTCCCGGGTCACCTGGTAGGAGTCATTAGTGGCGCACACTGTGACCTTGTCCTGCACTGTCGCCAACAATGCCAGGTGTGAGGCCCCTGAGCTGGAGACAAAGAGGAAGTATGGGAAAGAAATGTGAGGCAGAGAGGGATTACGTTCTAGCAACGTGTGGTAAGACAGTAACAGTTGATTCAGCTGACCAGTGATTACCATTACCTTGACACATACTGATGGATGCACTCAAAGCTTCCCTGAGGGTTGTCCTTGCCCACATTAGACAGGTAGAAATCAAAATTGTTGAAGGAGTCTGACGAGGAATTGGTCTTGGGAATTTTAATGCGCTGTAAAAAAAAAAAAATTACACAAAAATGGAGAATGACACAACTTACAGTATCTATTCACACCTGAGTGTCTGAGAAAATGTGGTGAGGAGAGCTGGGTAATCAAATACACACTGTTAATTTATTATTATAAATTTGCCATATGCTAAACCCAACCATGTGGTAAAACGCCTTCAAATCTTACATGGAGTTTCTCCTTACAAGTCACTGTGTTCATGCACATATTGCACAGAGGCAGAGTCTACATCTGAAATACAGGGTTTGATGTGAACAACATGGCAGCTAGCATGAGACAGGAAGGTCTCTGAGGTCTCAGCAGCTAAGGGGAAGCTGTGTGCAAGTCATGTGCACCCTGGACTACAAGCAGTGCAAGACTGTTTATATACATCAGGTGACATCTGAAATTAGTTTGTGCCTCTCTGAACAGTTCAGCGGACAGTTTGCATGGAGGACATCGTTTATGTAACAAATCCCAAATTAATTACCAGGACATGACTAGCTATAAAAAATTTACTACACGCACTATGTGCATTGTGCAATGACAACATCAAAATATTACAACATCTATTTATCTGTGTAACAACTGTGATTTTCCAAGCAACACAAAACTTGTGTTCCAATGCAGTGGAAGGTAAAATGTCCCAACGTGCAAAAATTCTTCTTTTCTTAAATTGCAGGTATAGCATATAAATTATTTTAATGATAACGTATATAACTTGCTGAATAAATGCTAACATATTTTAAAATGTACATTCTTATATCATAATTACTGTATCATCTGATCACTCAATAATTAAGCAACTGATGCACTTGTGATCAAGCTATAATGGACACATAGAAAAGTGTAAACTTTTCATCACTTGATGCAAAATTAAGCTTGCTGACACAGAATTATGGTTTTATCTATTCCACACTGCAAATTTGAAATCTTACATGCGATGACTCATCTGACACAAATCTTATGAGGGGGGAAAAAGTACTTACGCCTTGGAGTCCCTTGAATTGTATTGTTGGCCGCAAATAAGATACATTCTGCAAGTGAAAAGGAACAACAGTTTAACCTTACCATCAATGTAAATGTAAAGGAAGATTGGGAGAGCAATGCTAGTTGGGTAGGTAGCAAAAGAACGGATACACAAAACCAAATTAAAAAAAAAATATATATAGTGGTGTAGAACCTGTAGAACATGCCACTATTTGACTCACACTTCAGTAAGGCTAAAACATCTGGTTGTAGAGGCAGCAGAGCCTTGGGGTCCTGTCACACCAAGCATACCTTGTAACCAGCACTGACAAAGGCAGACTGAACAAACACCGTCCTTATATATTCTGTTACAAGTTGCACTTAAACACTGAGCAAAGACTAAAGCTCTCAGCTCACTGATGGCTGACATGCACATACCTTCAGTGTCTGTGAGTAAGAAAATGACTAGGCAGTAATCTGTATTCATAGTGCAAAAAGCAAACCTGAAGAGTCAGCACTGCAGAAGGACAAGCTATCTTTCTCATTTTCATAGGACTGCCACTCAGTTAACAGTTTAGTGTCACGCCAAGAGCATGAATTGGGGATATGTCTGATGTAGGACTGCAAATAATGATTACTATCGTTATTGATTAAGCTTCAGATTATTTCATCAATTAATGTACTGATTGAGGGGCCAATAAAATGTCAGTAAATAGCAAAACAATGCCCATCATAGTTCTCTGAAGGCCAAGGTGATGTTAATTTGCTGGTTTTGTCTTAATATCAGTTCAAAAACTAGAGACATTCTGTTTGCAATCATACAAACCAAAAAAAAAAAAAAAAGTACGTTCTCATGTTCAATGTGACAAATTACCAGTGAGCGCCAACTAGTGCCAGACCAATGATGTGTGGGACCTGAAACCAGAGGTGACTGTTGGCCACAAATACCTGATGACAGTACACTAGCAGCCAACACTGAGCTCAATGTCTGAGAGCCCTTAAGTTTAAATCTACACAGGGACTGAGTGAGTCAACTTTACCTGTATCTTCTTACGTGGGAGGTAGGTAAAATTGTTTGCTTTTATCTGGCCACAAGTGGTGGAATTTGGACAACGGTCAAACACAGCAGATATTTTGAAGAGAGTATTTGTGAAATGTCTTCGTCTTGTGTAGGTTTGCAGGTTTGTGTTGGTGGCTTCTTAAAATGGAGCTGACAGCCACAATTATGCAGCGGCTGCTCTGGTGCAGTATAGGTTAGAGCAAGAAAGCACAGGAATCCCAGCTTCTTCATAGACTTCTAAAATGTTGCGTCAACTGGTTTGAGTGGAATGTGCACCTTATTAACAACAGCTTCTCTACATTCCTGGACATTAAAGCGTGTTTGCTGACTCATACAAAATACAAAACAAAATGCAGATAATTCAAGATAAAACCTATACCTTTAAATCAGGCTGAAAGAACCATATCATGGTTTTTAAAGCTAAGCTACTCCAAGCCACTGACTGGCTCCCTCCCCCACTATCCATACACTCACTCACACAGACACCAACCAGTCCACACAGACACACACACACACACACTTCTGATCACATTTCACATCACCACAAAAAGACAAAGATAGCCAGCTTCCATAGTTCGATGACTGGCTGAGCTACAACACACATTACAGAGAGAGAGAGAGAGGGAGAAACAAAAAGCAGGCAGTTTTGGCTGCTCAGTCAGCAAGAGATGGCAGGCTGCCGTTCAATGCAGCGTACAGACCAACATTACCACATCCAATAAGGTTGTAGCATGGGCTGTCACAAAAGAATTCCTTCAACTTAGTGATGACTCGGTTTGCCAGTGGTCAGAAACTGACTAAATAATCATTTGAAATTGTGCTTTATATCCACATTTGTCTCAAGGCAATTGCTGGAGCAAAAGTTTCACATACAGTGGTGTGAGTAGTGTGTGGCATACATACAGAGATACACTACGTGCCATAAAATGCAGCTGAAGAGACCTCTGAACACTACAACCCCATGCTACACTACAGTGCATCAGCCCTGAGTGGAGACCTAGGCCCAGCCGCTGTGTTATGTAACGGCGTTGTTGTTGGCAGAGTTAAGGTCAGGTAACTTGGCTTCAGGCCTGTTCGACTCAAGACTGCAAAGACTTCTCCAGATTAGTTCACCTGTGCAGCACCTCAACAAGATTACAGCATTTGTACAGTTCTAGATTAACAAGTTATATTTAATCTGCGCAGGTGTGCAGTGTCCTATAAGCACACCTAGTTTCAAAAGCTTCTCAATGACTGGTGGTGTCAAGCTCTGGGGTGAAATGCAGTCCATTTTGATGAAGTCATTTGTCCAGACATAAAAAGTACATGAACACATTGTATTTTGAACAAAATGGTGAGGATAGTAAAGATAATTAGACTATTATCTTTTTTTGATTTTTTTAAATAAAGGTTTTGTTGCTACCAGGTGCCATATGGCTGACTTCCCTCATACAAAACTCGGCTATTGGTCAATAATCTCAAATTAAATATTTGTCCGTGTAAACCTTTGATTGAGTTAGTGTACATCCTGTGTAGTTACAGTGTGGCGGCTCGTTTCACTGCAACATTTTATGATGAAGTAAAACAAAAAAAACTAGCTATAAACTGAAGAGCCTGACTGGTAGCTTTATCCCTGCCAAGTTATGATATCAGATTTAAGACTAACACAACTTTTAACCATATGGTAAACTGGCCAGTCACCGACATGCTTGAATAAACGCCATTCAGTTGTAGTGAAGTTACATTAGCCTTCATTTATCCGTAATGTTTTATTTCCACCCTGCCCCTGACGCATATACAATCTCGTCGAGTTTTAATTTAGGTTAACTGAGTATTTATGTTAAAATTTCATCTTATGAGGTCCTTCTGGTCACAAGTGTATTCGTCGATATGAAATTACCACTTTCCTAATATGGTCAAAGTAACGTTAGTTTGGCAAGAAAAAAATGGACTTGGCTGGCCAGCACAGCACAGGAGCTAACGTTGGCTAATCAGAGTGTCTAACTTTACCTACGGGTTTCCTGGGTTAAATAACCATTGTCAGTTCGTAAAACCTGGACAGAACATAAGACCAAAGCCTCATTTATCTTCTTCAGCTTTTTAATTCAATGACACAAAACTGATATAATAAAAACACTCAGGCAGAAACTCGCTCTGTCAACAGCTTAGCTAACTTTGTAGCGTTAGCTATGCGTGGCAGTTGGGCTTCCCAGCTCAGACGAGCCGTGTCAGCCCGACAGACCAAGCTAATTTTAACTGAAATAAACGCCCGTTTCACTCACCATACAATTTTGGTAGCTCTCTATCGCTCTCAGTGCTGTCTCGGTCAATTTGACGTGCAAAACGGTGACTCTGTCTGCGCTCTGTTGGCCACAATTTAATCCGTACCTCCCATCCTCGGAGAGCGCCGCCATCTTTACCAGCCCTCCACCATCGTCCCTCTGAGGCTGGAGCATTTAGCAGCCCAGACTCCCTGTGCTCACTGGGAGGGACTACAGCTGCTGCCTACAGGGCTGACTGTAGTGGATTGGTCTTGACTTGTTAGCTTGTTGGTTTTACACTTTCCAGCCACAGTCAACTTCACAGCACAGCATACATTAGTATGCTTTTAGAAGATATTGTTTTGCTTTAGAGGTATATCATGCAGATTTACTTCTGAAACTGAGAACTGCATTTACAGAACCAAGACTACATGGGGTCAGATCTGGTGTTTTAAAGTGTCATTAGAGGACAAATTCTTGTAACTAGTTTCCCTTTCTCTGTAAGCCTGTAGCCTCACTCTCAGACTCATAGTTAACTCTTAGCAAAAGTGCCTCTGCCTGCTCTGTTTTGCTGACATGGTAGAACTAATTCTGGCCTAGTGGAACTGTTAAAGGTAGCTTTTGTAGACTCTGCTGCAGTGTAAACTCGGTTTTGTTCGCATAGAGTTTAGCAGGCACTGCAATCAATATCAGCATAACCTAAATATATGTGCCATAAAAAAATTACTTTGCCTAAGTGCATTAAAAACTTTTTGCACATATTCTCCTTATTTCTGAAAATAAAGTGACTGACACACACTGTGAACTAATCAGTTATGCTCAACGCTTTTGATTTTGTATTTTAACAACTTTTGTAACTATTCACACTCATACAACATTCAACAACATTCTTATAATATGGCAGAGTCAACAGAGTCTACAGCCAACTACTTGATGAACTCCTTTGCCAATATGTGGGCCTATAATCATCTTTCATGTGGTCCATTTAATGGTATGGGATATGATGTGATATCAGCACAATGGGCACAAGTGTGTCCCCCAGTGAGCTGCACCTCCACTATCTCCCAGTGTCAGTCCCCCTGACCTGGTGATTAGGGCAGCATGTTTTGGTGTGGTGTAGCCTCGGGCTGGGTGGGGAAAGGCCTGTGTGAATCCAGCAGATTACCATAGCTCTTCACCCCACCCATCCCCCTGATGAGTCTCTCTCTCTCTCTCTCTCTCTCTCTCTCTCTCTCTCTCTCTCTCTCTCTCTCTCTCTCACACACACACACACACACACACACACACACACACACACACACACACACACACACACACACACACACAAACAGATGTCATAAAGATTAATAAAGTATATAAGCAGAATGTAAAATCTATAAAAACATTTATTGACGTCACTCATTAATACTACCCTTCATCTGCTCACCAACACCGATACACAGCCCTGACTGGGTTGACAACTTTGCCTCAGAGCCTCCTCTTGGTTTAAATGCAATTTTAAATAGCAAGTCTGTTTGATTCCAGAGGTGCTGCTGGTTTGTCTGACAGGTTGCCTGCTGTGGAAACAATTAAATAAAGCCTTTGGGGTGGATAGGACTCATTGATTTTAAAGCTCCTGTGTTTACAGAAGCCCCGAAGGTGTCACCTGATGGAAGCTTAGCAGCACAGTGTGAAGAATAGGTTAAAATTACACATGCTTTGTTTAAGGCTAAACATTAACACAGGAAGACTTAACTGTGAAGTTCTTTTCATTTCCATGACCACTGATAATTATTTTTTTTAAACAAAAGTAAATTAATGGTTTCATTTTTTGTCCAACATGGAAGAAATGTTACATGCTCATTCCTCACTCTCTGCTTTTAACCCCCACCGCAGTTCTGTGTAATCCCAGGGATGTCCTTCTACCTACAAGCTGTTCTGAAAGGCTGTGGAGGTTAATCATTAATAGATGCATGTTTTTTTGGCCAGGCTCCAGTTATGGTGCTAATCAGAGACGCATGTTTTAGTGGCTGCAGAGCCTGGAGCCTACATTTAGTCGTGGTGATAAAGACGCTCCTTTTCAAAAGGTTCATACTGGATTTAAAGTTGCGTCCCATGTGATTCTTTACCGTATTGCTAATGAAGTAAACTCCAACCCACACAGTGTTACCCACATCCACTAAAATCTTTTCAGAGTCAAGTCTTTGTCATCACTGTAAATATTCAAAGTTTCTTTATGCATTGATGTGAATGAGAAGCAGCTTCAGTGAACATTAACTGTTTGTCTTTCTTGCTAAAGAGGTACTCTGAATCATCTTCTGTCAAACTTTGCTGTTCTGTGTCTGGCTGTATGCTTAGATATTTTTGCTGGTACAGTGTTTATAAATGGTAAAGTGGTAAAGTTTTTGAGTTTTCACTGTGTAAGTGGTGGCATAGGAAACCTTTGTTGTAGAGATACAGACTGAACACATTCAGTTCATGTTCAAAGCTACAGTAGGTCATTCAAAGGCACTGGCATCAGTATAACTTACCTTGGAATGGTTGGGCTATTAATTAAACTACTTAAATGATCTTGGCAACTAGATGTGCAATAGATGTAATAGAAACCAACAATTTACAAAGCTAGAGAAATTAATTGTTTCATTATTAAAGTTCACCTTCATGTCTAACATATTTATGATTCTGTAATGTTGCTTAATTATTGTGTGTAATTAAATACAGGAAAAGTAAAGGGGAACTGAATTATCAACACCTACTCGCGACTGAGTAATTGCACCATCCTCAAAAAGTCTCCAGCAGTTTGACTTACCTGCAAGTAACCTGTAATTGACACTAATAAGCAGGCACTGCGCTGGCACAGTGGCTCGTTAGTTAGCACTGTTGCCTCAGAGCAACATCCTGGGTTAGATTTTCTCCAGGTGCTCCAGGTTTCAGTACAGACACATGCAAGACAGGTGAGCTGAAGACTCAAAATTGCCTCTTGGTTTAAATGTTAATGTATTTTTTTTTCTTGCCAATCTATGGATACAGGTAAAGACCAAAATGTAAATTTGAAAACTGATTAACTGTATGTTTTTCTCTGTACGAACATTGTTCCCAGGAATCCTTTGTGTTTATTAGCTCACAATGTACTGTAGGGATTTACAGCCATGACTTGCTCTACTTGTTTGTGCTGTCACAAACATACTCTCCCTTGCTGTCAACTTATTTAGTATTATAGTATGCCAGTCATGGAATAATCAGTATAGCCTCATCCTTCACCACTGTAATGTTGAAAATCCAGCCTACTATCTGACTATATTCTTAAAGGTTACCTGTCTTTCAGAGCGGTCCATTAGCCGCAGTGTGTCAATTGCATTCCCCAAACTTGATAAATTAAACATCTGTTAGGCAATTAAAACTGCTTTGTTAACACACATCTGAATGTTTCTGTGGATTAGCTAACAGTAATGTAAGGTAAAGGGCTGTCAGTAATATGCTTTCTTCTGACCAGAGGAGAAAGGTAGAGTTCATCTTTGGGGCACACACAAAGATGTGTTTTGTCTGCACAAGGGAGATTTATATATATATTATTATTTTTCAACACCTAACAATTTAATAGCTGATAATAAAAGAAACAGGATTAGATGTGTAAATATTTTCATGTTAAGGATTTCTATACAGACTCTTCCCCCGCCTTTGGTTATGCTGCTGTTGCCAGTGGGTGCCTTGACCACCAGTAAACCACATGACAAGGATTAAACCAATAATTCTTTAAACTGCTTTGCATTATGGCATGAAAAGGGGCACTCAGCATGGATCAGGCAGCCCATGTAAAAAAAAAGGCTTTCATGTGTAAGTGACAGAGGCATTCTTGACAAAACTACAGCAGATGGTAAGGAACATCTGTAGATGGCAGCTGTATTGTGCTATATGCTGATATGTGAAAGCAGGGTGTTATGAAACAGAAAGTTACAGTCTAATGGGAAACTCAGCTCATACTTAACATATGAATGCTGGTAATGAGTTAACAGAAACATAAGTATGTGGCAACCTGATAATTTTGATTTTAGTTAAAGCAAAAAAAAAAAAAAAAAAAATTAGCTTCATGGGATAATCTGAAGTTCACCTTCAACTTCACTCAACGTGGCGATCTGGCCCTGAGGACAGATTCTGTCTGGCAGTGAGAAAAAGCCATCTGCTGCTGCTTAAACCTCCCATTAAACACAGCGCACGAGGGAAAGAAAGCAGAGTGCGAATGTGGGAGCATGCTTGTGTGTTTCTGTGTGTGGAAGACAGAGGCAAGCAGACTGACTCACAACATAACAGCCACTGACATCAGGTCATTTGAGTTTACCTTTTACTCCAACTCGCAAATGGGGAAAATAAGAGTTTTTGATAGAAAATTACTTCAATACATTCTAGCTAGTTTCACCAGTTTCAAAACTACGTTAGCTGAAGCTCAAACATGGCAGATGCAACCTGAAGAAACAGCATCTCGTTGTGTCCATTTTGCCCCCACCTGGTATTTAAAGACCTTGAAACAGCAGCCCTTCCAGTTAATGATTGGCCACTGTGGGGAAAGTGTGCACTTACACTGTTGACTCTTATCACTGCTGACCACAAAGCAGCTGCAGCAGTATCTCATAGGCTGACATTAATGGAGAGGACGAGTGCTTCGTTTAAAGAGACAGGTCAATTTTGTTTTTGTCTGCTGTGGAAGAGATAGCAGGCACGTAGAGGTGCTGTTCACACAAATGGTTCTTTAATAGAGAACAGATTGTGCAGTTTGCTTTTGAGTGATTGCAGCCTATGGCTAATAGAACAGAAAATTAAATAGAAATTCAGAATTAATAACTGGATAAAGATGACTGAAATATGTGCCTTTATTTTTTTCCCTCCATCTTCTGTCCTTTCATAACACTGCTAAATGTTGACCGGAGACCCTCTCCAAAGAAAATCTAACTCTAAAAACAGCAGTGCTTCATGTAGAAATGAGATACTTTGGTGGATTTAGCCAGCTGAACCCCCCATCCTACCTTTTACATTTGTTCAACATTTGTGCTGCTCTCTCGCCTTCTTATCGTAAGACTCACATTGCCTTCCCAGGGAGACTAGCCTCTGTACAGGCACATCAGCGGCCAGGGCCGAGTCCCACCAGCTGTACTCTGGTGACAGCACACAGGTCGGCCTGTGGTCGATCAGGTAGCGGTTCAGGTAGCTCTCCTCAAGGCCCCTTGCCACTACTCCATTGGCCTGGTCCTCCAGAATGAGCAAAGAGCAGGCGCGAGCCAGTCTGTACATATCAGAAACCAACCCACCATACAACTCTGAGGTGTAGTAGTAGTCTCCTTCATCTTCCTCCACACAAGCAGATGAGACTTCTTCAACTTCATAAGGAAATGTATTTCGTGGCATCCCATAGAGCTCAGGGTGTAACGTGGCCACCAGGTCTCCTAGGATTTCCTGTCCCACAGGGGCCACAAACTCCTGGTCAACGTCAGCGCAGAAAATGTATTCAACCTCGCTGCTGATTGGCTCTTTGATGGCATCAGCAAGCAGGGCCATACGACGATGGGCCAGTCTGTCCCACCCAGGCAGCTCTGCGACAGGAACCACCTTCAGCTCTCGTTCTGGCCCCAACTCGATGGGGGGATCCAGAGAATGGGGACTGTCTGTGAGAATGTAGTAGGTTACCATCTGACCTGGGAGAAAGTAGGTTTCAGCTGAAGAGAGGAAGCGTCGGACAAAGTGGCTGTAAGTTCCCACAACGAGGGTCAGCAGACCTGTACGGATTCCCTGTTGTGCGAATTTAGCTCTGCGCCAGGCCGAGTTGCGGGTGCCACCCCACACTAAAGGAGCACCCCATGGTGTCTCCATAGGAGTTTGTGGTACCGCTGGCTTGACAACTGTCATTTCTCCTCCCCTATCCATTCCCAAGGCATGAAAGATAGGGTGAGGTGACTTCCCACTGGCAGTGCCTTTACGTCCATGGAGAAAGTCTGAGGAGGCAAAACATGATTTTTTTTTTTTCTTTTTATCTCAACATCAGACTGGTTTCTCTTCAGGAGAAATAGCAGGAAGTGATACTTTTTGTGAAGTACACTTTTGAGAAGCTGGAGAAAAAATATTTCCAGTTCAGTCAAATTGAGCACAACTGACCTTATTTAAACTACATTTTAACTTTCACCACATGTCTGTGCCTGGAACATTTAGAAAAGATATTACATGTTTTATAATAATCTGTCACAATCAAGACAAAATATAAAGAACAGACCTTTCTGAACATGACAGGATGGGAACTGCTTAGCATGCAGTCCAAACAAAAGGGTTCTGTTTTATATTTACTGGGCCACAAGATTTTTTTTTCAAAGTGCATTTAGTCCTGGGACAAAGTGTTAGAGTAGAAGAAATTCTTCTGTACACTTACATATGATAAGACACAGGAGGAAACAATACAGGACTAGCTGTATTCTGGTCACTCTGACAGATCCTGTGTGAAGGACAAACACACACATCTCAATTTAATGTAACCAGTACCAGTTGCTGTACTCCCCCAGTGAGCATGTGATAATTATTAATGTCATTTTAAGCCCTGATAGGTAAAAAAAAGCCTGATCTCACAGGAAAGAAAAGGAATGCACCGCTAAAGAAACATTTCTCTTTGGAAAGGTAGCAACCTGTGATTGCTCAAATAATGTAATCTCTGAAGTAAATGAAATACTTATGTGCTTTACACTGTAGCCCATTTAATGGAACAATCACAGTACAAAGTCCTGTTCTGAATTTGAGAAAGTTTAGGAAAAAGACACAAAACATGTAACAACTCAAATAAACAAGCAGTTGCAACTGGGATTTACAACATAGTAAAATCTTGTCGTCTAAGTGAGCAAAAAAAAAAAAAAAGAAAAGAAAGAGTTATGACGAGAGACTGGTTCAGAACCAAAAGTTACCCATAATTGCATGAGAGAGAATATAAGCAGAGGCTTAAGTAAGTGAGTGTAGAAGTTTATCTTCATGTTCTCCTGTGATATGCATGCTCTTCCTAAAAAGATTTAGGGGAAAGACACAGGAGTTCTTGAAATAATTTTCTTGCCTTTTTTTTCCTTCCTGGACCTATTTTAAGCATCAGGTCGCTCACAGAAAACCTCTAACAGCTTTAACAATCTTTGGCGTTTGCACTTAATCCTTGCTGGCTCAATCCAAAATCTGCTTGTCTCAAAAGCAACCAAGCTTTCACTGAGCATGTACAAGTACAGCAGTCACAAATCAATGACAAGTGAGGGGAAAACAACCACTTGTGGCATGAGCAGAAGAGGTGGAGCAGTGGCTGAGGTTATACTGACCTGTGGGCGTCTTGCAGAACGGAAACAACGCCATACTGTGACCTGTTGATGGATAAACACAGAAACCTTTGTCTGAGGCTACTATTTTTGCTACTATTAAAAAAAAATCTCTGCCTCTCTCTCTGTTCCTCTCCTGCTCACTCTGTCTATTCCTGGAAATTTGCTGTTTAACTCACTGCTTTCCGTCAGTGATTAGTTTCTTACCTTGCCCCCTCTTTCTCTCTGTTCTTGTTGCTTTTATAATATTTTCCGCTCACTTTTCTTCACATATCTTCGTTCTTGCTCCCCCCCCTTCACTCTCCCCCCTCAGGCTTTTGCAGTATTCAGTTCTGGAGCAAACCCAAAGCAACCAGATGTGTGGGGAATCTGGGCGAATGGGAGGAGTTGAGAAGTGGAGGATAAGACACAAACAGGGAGAGAAAAGATTTAAAATGTTATACTGTCAGCAAAGAGAGAAGTGGACTAACATTCTTTCCTCCTACGCATGTTGGAAGCATGACAATGAACTGTGGGCTATGAAGGGACAATAAAAAAAACTCTGGAAGAACGTCAGAACCCTCCAGGACATTAAGTAGGAAGTAGAAAGACTGTGTATTAAACCAACCTCAGTTCATATCAGCAGGGTGTTGTACTCTCGCTGTCCACAAGGTGGAGGCATTCAACAGGAAACACAATTGAAGAGGCTCCTGCATGTCAACAGTCAAGATAAAGAGACAGTATACTTTAAAGTGCTTGTAATATCTTTTGTGAAGCAATGAGTCTAGTCAAGGCCCAGAAATACTGCATGCTGCCAGGGACTCAGACGGACTCAAGAGGTCACTTTGCAGTTTATTACGTTAAATCTCATTGTTTTTTTTTTTTTTTGTACATCCATACAGAAATTGCAACATAATATTGGTTTGTGTAAACAGCTTTGGACTGAAGCATCAGTCAAAAACAAAAACATAAAGAAAACAGCACAGGCTACTCTAAAGAATGGATAAATTACAGGGTGTATGTAAAGCGTTGTCCCAAACATTTTCTTTTTCCCTTTGTCACTCTGTTGGCAGAGAAGCGGGGCAGGCAGCTCTGAGCTGGAGGATAAAGACTCTGCATAGAGGCTTCATACCTATTCGTGTCATAAACACTTGGACTAGCATCTATAAGTTGATCTACACCATGTGGAGATGAGTACACACATTTATTATAGCATATATTAAGGCGTTTAAGATGAATCTGATTGAAGATTGCAGTGCAGAGCCCCTATACTACAGATTTTCCGGTCAGCTGTGATAGGTCCTTTAATACCAAATAAATAATACCAGAGAAGTGGTACAGCTGAAAACAATGAAGCAATAATCTGTCAAGGATTTAAAGAACTGTTTGTGGTTGTCATGTTACCGGTGATGAACAAACAACATGTTAGCCATTTGCACAACCACTGAATACACCGAAGCTTTTCCACAGCAAAAAATTTTGGCAGTGTTTATTGGTAGTTATGATAACTACGCTGACTTTGCAGTTAATGAGAGAACTGCACCACGAGAAAATAAACCGTTCACGGGTTTGATACTGTATATATTATTTCCATAAACTATGAGGATCCTTAGAAAAATATTTCATTTAATGCAGCATTGTACTTATACAAAATTAAACAAATTGCACAAGAAGAAGATCAATCTGTTATTTTCTTCATTTTGAATGTGTCTCCACCTGAAAGACTTTCCAGTGCTCCTTCTGTCATTCATTATTAGCAAAGTCGAGGTTTTTATAGTATATTGGTACAACTGTCTCATCTGCATACTTTTGTAGTAAATAATCTTTCACAATAAATATATTTCTCTTAATACTTACAGCCCAGAATACAATTCTTCTGCTCTCTTTAGTGTTGTTGACACCCTGAGATTAAATCTTTTGTCAACACGTTTAAACTTTTAAAAAATTTGGTCAATTTAAATTTTTTATTTTGTTTTGAATGTATGCTGATTCTAATTTAATGACTTCATGTCTGTTTCTTAAGAATCAATTTGTCATCTGAAGTGAATAAAGTGTGTAGGTGTCTGATACAAGAGTGAAACATTTTGAAAGAAAAAAGAAAAACATGAAAAAGCAAAACTATAAATAGAAACTGGATTTTTGAAAGTGGAGATTTTAGATGTCAAGTGTTTTCGAAACCATATTACAATCATTGTCTTTGTATAATATATAATTAATATATAGAGACTAATACAAAACTTATATTCTAAAGGCGGCATGCTTGAGCAGGCAGTGAAGAGAAGAGACACAAGGCTTTCCCTGACTTTTCTTACAATTTAAATGCTTTCACTTTTACTACATGGAGATAGAGTTTGTAGCAGAGAGGCTCAACAACAAATCCATGTTTTGAATCATATGTAGACTCTGTAAATCTCCCGAGACTGAATGAAAGGAATAATTAATGAATGGTGATTGGCAGATGAATGTGAAGAGAACAGATGTGCAGCATTTTGGGGGAAAACTGAAAACTGAGTGGAAGAGTAGGAGTTTTCTTTCCTGTGTTTCTTCTCTTCTCCTAAACTCCAACGCCTCATCCCATCCCTTTGCTTTCTCTCTTCTCTTTGCCTTGTTCCTCTGCTCCCCAACCAACACATAACCATGCTTCTCCCTTATCTTATATATGTCTCCTCTGTTCTCCTCTCCTCTCCTCTCTTCTCTTCTCTTCTCTTCTCCTCTCCTCTCCTCTCGTCTTCACTTGCGGTCATCATCTAACATTTCAAACAGGGCCTGCAGCAGTCGGTCATCTCTGTGCCTGTATGGCTTGGTGCTGTAGAAGCCATCGCTGTAGTCACTGTAGACACTGTCCTCAGGGCCCTGGTACTTGTTGATCAAGTCCAGAGCCTGGTACAGCTTCTGAGCGGGGAGTTTTGTTGTAGGTGGAGAGAGACTCCTGTCCAGCTGTTGCTGATTTCTCCAGATGGAGGAGGAGGATCTGGCTATGGCCGGGGGCTGCGCCTGGACTGGAATCTGCCTGTTGAAGGCTGTCTGCAGGAGGCGCAGAAGGGCCAGAGAGGGGGAGTAGGGTGAATTCAGAGGCTTTTTGGGCTCCTTTTCTGGGTCGGAAGAGGGAGAAGCATGTGCAGTTTCTGTCTTAGGAGGTGGATGGGCCTGTGTGGGCTCCTGAATCAGCAGACAGACAGAGAGGAGACATGTTAGTGGTGCGTGACGCACACTGTGAGACAAAAATGATCCTCAGCATGTGCATCTAAATATAGGCCACAGAACAGTGTTCCAATTTGTTTAGCTCCAAGAGAGATTGTACATTAGCTTGGAATTACAGTTTCACAATTTGTGTTTAAAAAAATCACTTGGACTTTGAAGTGTGTGTTGGCTCTGTACTCCAGCATGACAGATCTGGAATTAAACGTAGACTCTTCTTGTACTCTTGCACTGTGATAAAATTGCTGGGATAAAAGGAGTTGTGTTTTATGTCCTCTTAGACAGCTTTGCTTTGGGTTTTCAAGAGAAACTTCAGACACTACAATCAGCCTAACACTTGCACTCATCCCTTTCCTTTAACATCCATCTTCGTAGACATTCACATGTAGCTTTGCACTCACCTCCATCATGTCGTCCATATGTTCCACACCACGCCTGTCATTCTGCACAGCGTTGTAGGGAATGTACACTCTAGGTTTCTTCATGTGCTCTGGCTTCTCTGACGTTCCATGAAGAATCAACTTCCAATTCAAGATACGGCCCTCGTTCTCCATACGACCAGACTGAGAGAAAATGATCTTTAAATCTCAGAAAAACTAACACAAACTCAGCACATTGCTTATAGTAATACTTACATGCAGCATAAACAAGATGTTTATCCTTATGGACATTTTTTTGCAAGCTTAAATACTTAATTTAAATGTTTATCACTGCATTTGTATGCAA
The DNA here is from genome assembly GCF_017976425.1 of Toxotes jaculatrix. NCBI lineage: Eukaryota > Metazoa > Chordata > Actinopteri > Toxotidae > Toxotes > Toxotes jaculatrix. Next base: position 9,689,840 of record NC_054396.1, on the reverse strand, counting down.
TAGTTTAATTCTTGCTTCAGCTGCATGCAGAAATATGAAGCTAGTTTAAAATTACAGCTGAGAAACGGTGTTTCATCTCTAAATCATGTCTGTAACTCACAGTGTCTGTGATCTTCAGCGTCCATGTACCAGCAGGGTCTTCTCCCCATGTATGAACAGACATGAAGTCCCAGTTTCTGAAGCCGTTAGAGGACGTGTCCCTCTCTCGCTCAGCCAGAAGCACTGTATTGGTACCTGAGGGAAAATCAGATGTGTCCAAACAGATAGATCAATTGAGGGCTTTGTTATTGCACTCGCACATGCATGATTGTGTGTGCGTGTGTGTGTGTGTGTGTGTGTACACATCTCTAACCGGCAGGGGAGGTGAGTGTGATGTGAAGATCTCCTCTCCTGGTGTATTCAATGCTGGCCTCCACCTGCACATGCTCCAATGAGCGGACTGTGTTCTCCTGCCCCGCACAGGCTTTGGTTGGAATCTCTATAGTGATCTCCCCTGCTGCTTTCAGCTCCCTGTGGGATGTATTAAAATAGCAGGGAATGAGACAAACAAACAGCTCTCCATGACAACAGAAGTCTATCATATGTGCCATGTAGTTCCCTGACATGTTCTCATTACTGCACGTAGGTCTGGGAAACTGCAGCAGGATGGAAAAAACACCTAACAGCTGCACGTACTGCAGGCAACACATATTATCCTGTGATAATTCGACAACAATCCCAAATTTGGGAAATATTTTGTTCATCACACACATACATAAGATGCATTGACAGATTTGGATGCCTTTGGTCATTCATTTGCAAAAACAGTTAATCCCCATCTCTCCCAGACATGAATGAAAGGATTTCCGTGTTCAAGCTGGCATACAGCTGGAGGGGGTTGTAGACCACTAAGCAGTGACGGAAATGCAGAGCCAAATCCTCTGGATTAAACAGGGATGTAGCAAGGTGATGGGGAAACTGGGTGTCAGTGCTATTGAGTCCCGTAATCCAAAGCAAATGGCAAAATGGACACTTGAAGGAACTCAGACCTCAGCTGGCCTTAGCTGCTGGCCTCAGCTGCTGGCCTTAGCTGCTGGCCTTAGCTGCTGGCCTTAGCTGCTGGCGGTGGTACAATATGAAGAGGAAAAAGTTTTTTTTCAAGTTCAGAGTACAGCAACTAATCTTTATCCCTCGATTTTCTTGAGTTGTTAATCCAAAAAGGAACACAAAACAAAACATCTGGTTAGACAACAGCTGGAGGTATTCTTTCCTCTGAGTTTCAGTCCGCGCTTGGCGGATTTCTATTTGGATATTTAATCCCATTTTTTTTTAGAAATTAGTAAACAAATCACAAACTGTCAATAGTTGATGACTGACCTCAAATTTCAATGATCACATCTGTCATGGTGAAAAAAACAAGCTCTTTTTAATTAATTTCGATTCATTTTCATGGCTCTGAAAGCCCTCCCAAGCTTAGGATTTGTTGTTGTCACCACCCCACTCGAATAAAGCAACAGATGCGTCTTTAATAACACAGATGGTTTTATCTGTTTGCTTGTCATGACATTAGCAAATCTAACTCTCTCCCTCTTTCTCTTACTTGAATTAGATACTTTGCCAAAATGTCATGTCGTCTACCACAGTGATCTTTTAGACAGTATAGAGCAGCTAGGGTTGTCACAAACTCTGTGCCACTGGCAAAGCAAAAAACAGAAACTACAGAGATAACATGCTAAACAAAAAGCAAAAGGTAAATGAGAGATAGAGATACCTGGGCTGGAAAGAATCATCCCTGACGATACATTGCTTCTTTTCAGGCACATGCTTCCAGGTGGCCGGGTCAGCGAGGTCCACCAGGGCTTTAGCATTCAGGAGGCCAAAGCCAAAGCGGCTGTTGACCATCAGTCCTGCTCCGTTCCTTTTCCAACCTGGATTATTGGCCAAAGGATCGAACTCAGATGTCCAGACTACGATGTGCTGCAGGTCTCTCCAGGTTAGGTCTGGGCTAAAAGCAGGGAATGTGGACAAGGAGGCAGACCAGTGAGTATTTACTGATGTGTGTATATATGTATATATAAAAATGCCAAATGACTTGGAACGTTGTATTAAAATATCATATACAGATTGTGTCAGTAACAGATGTGTCATTTGCAGTAATGCATACTTTTGTTCCAGTGCCAGGGCAAATATTCCAGCGGCCAGCGGGGCAGAGGCCGACGTTCCAGTGTGAGTCTGAGTGCACTCATTGTGTAGATCAGCACTTGTCTGAAAGTAAGTGGCCAATGTGTAACATGGAAAATAAATTCATAGATTAACATGACATATCCATTGAACAAACATTAACTACCATGAATATAACGTGACACAACACTGCAAAGGTGGTTACTTACGATCCTCTGGTCGGTGTAGTCTCCACTGCTGTACGCTGTAGCCAGAGTGGAGGAGCACTTCTCAGCGTACCAAGGGGACAGGCCCTGCTGGGAGGCACTGCTGATTGAGATTGTGTAGATGCTGTCCGTGTAGCCGTCACAGTCACAGTTATCTCCCTGACGGCCACCATTACCTGATGCCCAAACAAAGATAGAGCCTTTCCCACCACGGCCCTGCAGAAGGCACGACAGAGAAAAGAAATGCTAGATGCGTTGTGCTATCTGATCTGGCCTTGTTGCTTACACTGCAAACACATTTTATATACCAAACATGCTATAATGCTGTATAGAAATTATCATACTTTAACCTATTTTAAACTGAAATAGAAACATAAATGTTTTCTGACAACTATGACCAATAGCATGTTGTCATTAGAAGCTTTATTCCCAGCAGCAGACAACATTGTCCTTATTGATTCTGTTCTATCTGATTCCCGTCACTGCTGCAGATAATAGCTCCCACTAGGAACCTCAGTCTGAGTTCACACCAGCTGACTGTGAGTGAAAACTGCCCGTCTTATCATTTACCTTCTGGATACCGTATTCAAAAGCCTTCTGGGCCAGGCGGCCAGGGCCCTCCACTGTCTTGCCATCATCATTGGGTCCCCAGCTGGCACTGTAGATGTCCACATGGTCTGGATTGAACCCAATAGAACTGGCCTCGATGGCATCAGTCACAATCCCATCCAGCATGCGAATCCCTAAGCAGAGAGAGAGGAACGGGGAAATTTTAGGACAGGATATTCAAAGGTAGAAAACAAAGAAAGTATCACATTTCACTCCCTAATCCCTAAATAAACAAAAATATTAGAAAGAAAAAATATCAAGTCCTTTACTTAATTTAATGTTATGAATACAATGCTTTGATTTCAAGGCAATGAACTGTATCATGTTCTCATTTCAAGATTTAGGTACCTCTGGGGCACTATAAGAACCCACTGACCACCCTGGCCCCTCAGATGTTGCAGCCCTAATATGCAAACCATTGTTTAGGTGGATTGGAGCTGAGTAATTTTAGAGAGTGACATTACGCAACCATCTGGTATAAAAATCAGGTCTCCAACAGGAAATCTTCCCTCCCTGCTGGCTATAAATAAAATAAATAAAAATCCATGTTTGCAGCCATGGTACCTAAAGGTGAAATGATGTCGTCAATTAATGCTCTTCATGTCCTGAACTTTACTGTCTTGTTAAACAAGCATGGTTACACCTACCAGACATGTCCTTACTGTATTCAAGAATAACATATGAATACTATCATCTACTTTTTATAGAATAATTTCTGATTATTTCTGAACTGATAAAATCACTATCATTTACATTAAATCCCACAAAAGCTGCAGAGACAGCAACAACAACCAGAGCTGTAAAAAGGTTTTACCTCCAACCTTGGAGTTAAATGCTACTCCAACCCCACATTTATTGTTGTCTGCCTGCATAGCAATTTCCCCAGCACACCTGGTCCCATGCCTGCGAAGAAAAAACAGATTTAATATACATTTAATTTAAACACTCACTTGTGTTTTTGTAAAATTTAAAAAATAACACGTTACAGGACAGGACATTGACAGGAATTTCACTGCATTATTTTTCCCTAATGGTTGTTTTCAACTGTATTACCTGCCCTTATTACTTGAGAGAATGCAAAACTTATTACAGGAGGCCACTTGACCGCTTGGTTACATAACATTCTCTCTTAAAATGTCATGTTTAGAGCAGAAAATAATGATCGTGAGGAGAGGGTCATTTGCGTCATCTGAAAATGGAGGACCTCTGTATGTACAGCCCTGCAATTATTCATCTGCTTTGAACTGTGGAGTATTCTGATAACAAAAGAGCACAATGTTGTTGGCGGAGAGAAGTGTGTGTGTGTGTGTGTGTGTGTGTGTGTGTGTGTGTGTGTGTGTGTGTGTGTGTGTGTGTGTGTGTGTGTGTGTGTGTGTGTGTGTGTGCGTGTGTGCGTGCGTGAGACAGCTGGCACACGGTAAGCCATTAACTTCAGGTATGGTCTGAGAAACACTTGCAGAGGAAAAGCAGGGGAGGAAGTAAACTGAATCCAGTGAAACAAGTGTCTTCCCACCCTCTGGCAGAGTCTGCTTTCAGTATGTTCAGCCAGTTCTTGCCTACTTTATGTTTATTTATTATTAGATTAGGATGCAACTTGTAATAATCAGTCTTCCCATGAGAACAGTTCACTGAAGTCAAAGAAACCAAAGGAAGAGGTCTCACCAAACTAGGGACAAGCTTGTTCCAGTTTCATAAAATTAAGAAAGGTATAGTAATTTTAGTCTCAGCAGTGAACTCACTTGTTTTCATTAGTGGAGTCGTATCTGGGGAAGGGGTCGGGGTCATTGTCATTGAAATCGTAGCTGGCCGCTGGATCCTTTAAAAACAGAAACAGACAGAAAACAATCAGACTCGTCTTTTTAAAAGCAGGGATGACGTCAGTGTGCATCAGTGACGGAGGCTTGTCCGGACCACTCTGCTGTTATGGAGACGTGTATGATTTGATGACAAGTGGAGAGAGTGATGTGAGCAAATAGTGAAACAACACATATTGAAAGACTCCGCAGATGAAGGAGTACGTGGCAACAGCTATCTGCTATTTGCTGAAACCTTCTGACTGCTTGACAATGCTGCTCCTGCCTGAGGGGTGTGTCATGGGTCGACAAACTGCAGTTTAAACGCTACACTGTGTGTGGTATAAGTCATGTCTGTTTTTCTCTTTACTGTCATTCAAGTACAATTTGTGCATATAATAAAATGCAAAAATTGTATTCTTATTAAATAGGAAATTAAACCGATTTGTTATTTTAAAGCTTCCTCACAGCAACAGGTTTAATATTTAATAAGATTTCTATCAGATGCCTGCGCCTGTCATTTTAAAATTACTGCTATTAAGTTATGCAAATGCACCCCGCTCATATGCCTTGATTGTTAAGGATGAGCGTCTCGGTTGATTGAGACTCTTTGATTAATCTGCGTTAACTTAATTACAGTGGGAGTTGTTTCCATCAGCCCTCTTGTCATACATCATTTCTTTCTCTCCCTCCCTCAGTCCCTCTCTTTCCCTCTCGTTCTGTGCAGTGGTGAGGAAGTGGCGGCTGGCTTCTGAGACTGACAGCACTGTTTGAAACCAAACCACAGATGGGGCTTTTTAAGGCTTTTAGAGTTCCTGTCAACAGGAGGAACTATGCCAAAATGAAACCCCACTGAGCTCCAATTCAGTCACGCTTGCTTTCATTGGCTTGCAATTATCATCATCAACGCGCAGGCTGTCAAAACATTACTGGAGGAATTAAGATTATTTTCAAATTCTCCATCCCTAAATACAAGGAGCACAGTCATTCACTTCAGTATCACCATTACAGAATCCAGACAATAAAACCCCAAAAGCTCCTTGGAGGTAGACATTATCATATAGAAGACTTATTACTGTCTTCATGATTTGCCTTGTAAGGTGTCACCAGCTGCGTTGCTACGGCAACGGCAGACCCAGACGACAGAGGCTGTCTCCATGGAAACGGTGTCTTACGTAGTTGGAGTAGATGTCTGTGTGGTTCCACTCCAGCCCGTCATCCAGAACGGTGATGACCACTCCTTTTCCTGTGATGCCTTTCTGCCACACGGGGATCACGTGCAGGTCCAGCTTCGGCAGCGAGGAGGACGTCCGTGTATCTTGCTGGAAGACAGGGACAGGGGGTTATTTGTTATGGTGTGAACATTTTGCATCATGTGTTACAAATAGGGCTGCTGTTGACTGTTGGGCGGCTGCTGTTTGTTTTGCAAAATGACACATCTCTAATTCACACTAAATTGAAATGATCATTTCATCTAAACAGGCTCTTAAAGTGTTCCGTTGTTAAAAAGGTCAACTAAAGTAGAGTCTGCCAGCTCTCTGAGTCTGCCTGTTCTTCCACTGACCTTTGCAGAAATTCATCACTGGATTGTTGGCTTTTCCTTTATCGGGGCTTGAGTCCAGTTCTGTAATATGGCCACTTGTAGGCAGATTGCTCCCAGAGGGTCATGATGAGGCTTTTGTGTTGTCCAAGCTCTACTGATTAATTTAACCCTTAAGATGCCTCACAGCATCAAGAGATGTGCTGTATCTGAAGCCACACTTCTTCTGGCTCGACTCACAGTCAATCCCCCAGTCGGATTATTTTAGAAATCCATCTCTGAGGCAATGTAATATCACACAGTGTGAGGGTGTGTGTTTTAAATGGAAAATCAGCAGGGAATGGGGGAAGAGAGAGCTGGACCCATGCCTGCCTGCCTGCCTGCCTGCCTGCCTGCCCGGGGAAGAGTATGATTCAGAGCTGGAGACAGCTAAGACTAAAAAAAGAACTCACATTGCTCTTTCGCTCTTTGCGCATTATGCACAGACACTGCAGAACGCCACCCCAAGATGTGACTCATCCCTGTGATGTATCGCCTTTTTTCTCTCCCTCTTTGATTCCCTGTTTTCACCCCATCCTCTCACTAGGAACTCTTTACTGTACCTTTCTGTCTTTGGACAGCATCAGAATCAGCTGACAGTGAATAGAGGAACTCAAATCTCAATGTAAATACACAGCAGATGTCCTACTTACACACAATGTGTTTTTTCTTTTTATAGTAATTTGCTCACAAGGCTTTTTACTCCCGACCAGCTCATATCTACAGTTTGCTTGTTTTGGTGTAACACCAAATGACTCACTTGTTGATGCTGGTAGCAGCTGAGGGGGCTGTCAGTGGCCAGCCATGCACACACTTTAATGGTACACAGCAAATACACACAGTAGCTTATAAAACGAGTGAGTGGACACGCACACGCCAGAGATCGCACAAAGAGATCCCTCCATGCACGAGTAACACAGACTGACAGTGGCTCAGCCATGGATGCACACACTCCCTCTCTCTCTTACTTTCTTGCTCTCTCTGTCACACACACACAGCCATGCAGGCAAGAGGAATTTCAAGCTACAAGTATGAGTCACTCCCTGATTAAATTATCAGGCAGTCACCCACTCTTGAAAGATAAAGACACTCATCCGCTTCCCAGGCCCAGCTCTCCCCCTCTGCCAGCACATCAACCTCTACCCTCGTCACACAGCTCCGCCCTCACTAATGCCAGTAATCATCAGGTCTGTCTTTGACCATCTCATTATCATATGTGTTTCTTCATTTGCAAAAAAAAAAAAAAAAAAAGACATTATAGCATAGTGGGTGATGTAAAGAATGACACCTGAAACCCTTTCTCTTTCCACTGTTTTACCTATTCCTGCATAGCTTTGTCCTTTGCTGAATGGACGAGGTGAATGAATCACGATGCATCAGACGGAGTGTAACGTGGCCCTTGCAGTGACACAGACATGGGCTCATGTGGAAATACACTAAGTGGCACTTTAAGGCCAATTCCATTAGAGTCATCATCCCTGATCGGCAAAAATGATTCGTCTCAATTTATTTCCTTATTCCCTGTAAGCGTGTGAGTCATGCTCAGTTAGTGCAGGTGTGGAGAAGTGGAAGCTGAGGAAAGGTAATATGAATCCCTGCTCTTCTCTCTCTCTCTCTCTCTCTCTCTCTTTATCTCTGAAAAGCAAACGCAAACACTGATGCAACACACATTAACATACACTTCCTTGTTTTCTGGCAAAGCAGGGACAAACAAATGATGGCGACTGAGCTAAAGATGATTCAGTGACTTGGTCATCTTGGACTTTTTGAATTGTAATGGTCATTTTTTTGTACTGTTTTCTCATGTTTTATAGACAAAATGATTAATCAGTCAACATGGAAAATAATTGATCAATTGATCATAAAATAATTGTTAGCTGCAGCCCTAACCAAGTAACTAGTTAATGCATTCGGTGGTTTGACCTGGATGATTCCCTCCCAGGCCCCATTCAACCACTGTTACACCTTCATATGTGCTGTGGTCAGTGGGACAATTCATTCTAATCTTATGGATCAAAATAAGCAAAGATGTCTTCACAGAGGTGATGTGGGGGTCAGCCTGCGGTCAGGATAAAGTCAGCGTGTCGGTAATGGTTAGGGAAGGGGATGCACAGCTGTGACAATCTCGTGTTCACTGCTGCTACTTGGCCTCAATGGGCTAAAACATCCCATTCAGGGTAAATGCATGGTGCTCTACTCTACTCCATCCTGCTGGATTATAGTCTCTCCACCCCTCTCATCTCCACATGGACTGTGTTACCAATTAAGCAAATGGCTCTTTTGGTTAGAACTGCTTGATAACATGCTATTATTTCATTGTTTTCATGTTTTTTCCCCTCTGTTTTTTTTTTTTTTTTTTGGACACTGTTTATGGGAAAGCACTGATTGTTCACTGTTTGTATCTTTTGCATTCACGCAAGCCACATTCATGCCCACGAGCAAACGTGTATGTACACACACATACACACTGCACACATACACTCAATAACCTTCTGCCATAAGCAAGAGGGCCCTGTGAGGACAGAGGGCAGTCCACAGTGTGGAGCTGTCCAGCACCCGCAAGGCTTCAGTACGTCTCTGGGGGACGATCAGACCATCTGAATGCGAACAGACATCCCAACCAGACGCAAAGTGCACAACACATGACCAGCAGGATGGCTGTCAACCTAGTTCTGTGGTTTATGGGGCACTGGGAAGCACACAGCGTTCAGATATTTTCAGCATGAACTGGATGAATTGTTAACTCACTTGCTTGAATTTCTCATTTGCATTTTCTCAACCAGAGCTGTGGCAGACAAGCTTAATTCACTCTTGTGTGTGTTTTCGTGTGATGTTCAAGCCCGACTGGAGACTCACCAGGTACCACTGCTGATTCCACATGGGATCATCAAACAGCTTATCCACGGGGCAATCCCTGCAACCCCCGAGGGACGCTCGCTTGCTGCGACGTTTCTTGTACTGCTGTTCTGCCCAAAGCACCTATACGCAGACAGGTGGAGACGTTTGGTCTATTCAGTCTGTTAAAACGGGGACACGGTGATCTTGAGCTGACGGGGACAAGATAGCAGCTAAAAGAGACCACTCACCCGATCATCCTCAGACAGCTGCCTGGTGATGTGGCTGGCGCTCCGTTTCATTCTGCTAGGATGACTGCGGTGTTTGAACAAGAAATGGTCTTGCAGGGCCCCAATCTGCAGAGAGCAAGACATGACATGAGACAAGATGAATATTTTATAGGAAATGACATAATACCTGCCATCTGGTCGCTGAAGCCTGTCGTGCAGGTGTAGAAACATTATTATCTCTCAACAAAAGCCTCAGGAATTCAGTTTTGGGGGAAAACAAGCTGAAAACTGTTTCCTCATCCAGATAGTAAATGATTTAAAACACGACTCTGGTGCTACATCTCAATTTCTGCCCTTCATTTTGTCTGTGTTACAGAGTCATTTTCTCACCCACAGGTGTGTCTGCTTTTCTGTGGCTGCATTGCATGGATCTGTAGGGACACCAAGGCATGTAATATCCTCATTAATGTCAATGACTGATGTTTAATGCTTTGAGTAAAGTCATAAAATGTTAGTCCATTCCACAGTTGACATCTGGCGCTTATTTCTATGGAGGTTGAACGCATGTGTTTTTAACATCTCTGGACAAACATGTCCTCTAAATGAATATAATGTTGTATAAAGAAGAAGACAGACAAGCATACAGTGTGTCTCAGTATCCATGACACATGAAAGCTCAGTTAATCATTGACCAGCATTACTCAGGGCTACAGGTTTCATATGCATTGATGAACCGGCTTAATAAGTCCGACTAGACCGAATGTTTCTGGATTGTAGAAGACAGCATTAGTCAGTCTGACATACTGGGAAAGACGGGGATGTACTGAGCTGGGAAATGAAAACCTGAGTCCCCCGTTGTGGGTTATCAGAAATGTGTAAACAGTGAGTCATAAATCAATTGAAATCCTCCTCCTTTAATTTAGCAGCGTTCTGAAAATGCAATGTGTGCTTTTGGGCTATCATAAAAGCAATGAGTTTCCAGTCTAATGGCCTTATCATGCAAAGCAGAATAACTGATACAGCTGTTACAACACAGTCCACAGCTTATACTGTAGGCTGCAGGCTTAATTAACATCCCGTGATTCATCAGGCTTTTATGGTTCCTGTTTGGTGGCTGTTAAACTAGACGTTTGATATTAAAATGGGATTGCATTAGAGCTTTAATGTCACGCCAAATAAATAACAGCCACTAAAAGCAGCCAGCGCACGCCTCATTTTTTAGAGTGATTTGATTCCTTATGTGTAAACTAGCGTTTCGCTCCGGGGCGTTGGTGCCTACCTGTCGGACCAGTTCGTAGTCCAGCTCCCTGGCGATCGCCTCCGCAGCGGCCAGTCCGCCTGGGATCTCCACTGCCCACTCGTTCAGGTACTGTCTGTCCACGTAAGACGACCCCAGCGACCGGGGAACCACAGCGCAGAGGATGGCAAAAACACAACACATCACCGCTGGACGACATCTCACTTCCATCTCAGAGGAAATTCAACCAGATGAGAAAAAAAAAACGTGTGCGCGTGTGTAGATATATAAATATATATGTATACAAACAGCTTAGATCCTCCCAATAAAAGCAGCCAAAACTCCAAGATGTATAAATCTAGTGTAGTGATAATAAAGCAACGTCCTTGTTTTCTGTTAATTCCTCGGCACGGTATTTGTCCGTCAAGGAGTGGAGATACTGGTGATTGGGAGGGCTGGTTTGTGCGCTGTGAGCGTTTGGGGGGGCGGGTAGTGGGGTGTGGGGGGGCGGTGTTCACACGTCAAATTACGGGTGCTCTGACGTCAGTTTGGCGTCTACCTTTGGTAAGATGTGAGTTCGAGTCCCTGAAGGAGAAAGTCTGAACGGGAGGAGTGTGTGTGTGTGTGTGTGTGTGTGTGTGTGTGTGTGTGTGTGTGTGTGTGCGTGTGTGTCTCAGGGTGGGGGATCCGACTAAAAATATCCCACTGTTTGTCCCCCGAAGGGAGAGGAGGGGGAGGATGAGGAGACATGGAGAAGAAACATATATGAAACGTATATAAATCTATAAAACAATAAATGGTACATGAGCCTATAAGCGTGCTCATACATGTTTATCGTCATGAGGCGGACATCGTGCAGCATCTATCTCCCGCATCCTCCATTCTCTGTTAATCCGTGAGTGAGACAATACGTATGACATTATCATGTTTCACCAAACCAAGGAGCGATCGGGCTTTTCTTCTAAAAAGGTTATCGATAAAAGAAATCTGTCTCAAACGATAAACCATCTCTTTGTCTGTCCTCAAGCTGTGGTCACGTCACCCGGAGACAGAGAGACAGAGGTGGATGGAGAGGTTTCAGCACCGCGGACAGCTCCTCGTCCACACCGCAGATTCCCATCAGGACATGGGATGGAACTGAAACCAGACACAGGGGTGTGTGTCTCCAGCAGCTGAGGACACTATTACAACATCACGTTTAGACGAAAAACAACACACACACACACACACACACACACACACACACACACACACACACACACACACACACACACACACACACACACACACACACACAGATTCAAAATGTGACTTAGTATTATTCTCTGTATCAGATATAAAACAGCCTATTGTGCAGCAGAATGATCCCTGTTCATGTGAAATTTGTGAAATCATACATCATATTTTATAAACTGACCATTTGTCATTTATGACAAATTTGAAACAACACATCTGTCTTAAAATAATGTAAAATAATAGTCAGGTGCCCACATGAACACAAGCAGAAGCAGGTTTTGCTCGCTGTAACCATTTCTCCCATTCATTCTGGCCCCAAAGGCTTCCCCACCCAATGTGCTTTCAGTGCGAGTGACCGGGGACACAATCCCCTCTCCTGGCTCTTTGATGTGAAGCTTCAGCAGTCTGAATTAGATAAATCAAGTGTGCATCTTCCAAAAGGACGTGTTTTTTTTTCCTGTGCTGAGCTGCAGTGAAAATATGGGAGGATTTTGTACTAGAAAGATTGGAAGGCTGGAACTGTGGCATTTGATTTGTCAAACTCAGACTGCTGAAGCCTCATATCAGCTTTAGATCAAACGTAGATTGTGTTTTTACACAGACTGTGGATTCCAAAGATTTTCCAGTTTGGCCTGTTCTTTTGGTAAGACTCACTGATATGATCACATGGCTTCATAAGACGTATGGTTCATTGCTGTAAAATTATCAGCTGTATTCATAGTTCTAGTATTGAGACACATCTACAACATCTGTGGCTGCTCTTATACAATATGTTGAACTGTTTCCATAGTTTAAATCAGAGGAAAGAAGCATGCAGGTAAGTATGCCAACAAGCTAACAATGTTTCTTGATAAACAGATATGTTTACTGAAGTCTTTTTTTTTTTTTTTTTTGCAATTGCGGTTCACATTATCAGATGTATCAGATGGGTGTGACACACTGCATGAATACAAAAATATGTAATATTTCCTGATGTAAAATATAATTTACAAGTGAAATGGTATTCAAAACAGAAATGTGGCAAATTGAAGACAAAATACGCAGAGATGACACACTCATTCACTTTCTCATGTAAGTTGCTGTGCTAAAAATATTCATCTACTGAGTGTGAAATGAGAGTGATAATTATAAGCCAAGGATAATATTAACACAGGGTTTTTAAAGAGGGAATCACGCAGCACTGGGTGTTGTGGATCATGGTTTTTGGTGTCTCCTGGACTGTTACCAAAATCATACAAAGCTCCTTTAATCTGCACTGTGTCCTGAATGAATGCTGTTGTGTCCAACTGATGCTCAGAATGAATTAAAAAAAAAAAAAAAAAAACTAAATGAAAACTGACTCCAGACTAAAATAGTGGCAGTAACCACATCTCCTGTGATATCTAGTTAAACAACACCAGGGTTGGCAGATTTACAAGGGACATGAACTTACCAGCTTTATAAAACTATACTATTTCCACACATGCTGGTAAATAATAATAAAACTTATTTTACATTACATTATATGGATTTGGAAATGTTGTCCTTCATCCAGAAACATTATTTCTATTTAAGAAATGATTGTGTTTTGTAATTTTTCTTGCTCTGTCAAACAGCGTTTGCAGGAAGTTATTCTTGACATTGCCTACCTGAGGTACGGGTCAAGTTGTTTACTGATGGAAACAGTGGATGTACACTGATCAAGAGATAAGGGTGTTATAAGTAACACAATGGTGGTTATGTAGGTACAGTTCATGTAGGACAGACTGTTTAAATTAAGAGCAAGCGCTATTATGCACAATGACTGTTTTTATTCAGATGTACAGTGTTTGTATAAAACTAGAACAGGCTTGTTAGTCATTGTGAGTTAACTGATGATGACTGATACCTTGGTTCATCAGGCTGTGTGCAAACAGGTCTGCACCTGATCTGCAGTATAATCCACCTTTACCTAGCAACAGCTGTTTGCTCTGACCAAAGCCCTCACTGAGCGACACAGAGACACACACACAGGCTGAAGAGCCGCGAAATATTAGCAAGATGGACAGTTAGTTTCAGGCGGTCATCGTTTCAATACAGAGATCTGAACCTTTGACGGTTTTCATTGATTCTCAACATCCTCTGTCCTTGTGTCTGAGCTGTGTGGGTGTGTGTGTTTCACCACAGTGACCTGAGATCACTCATCCGGTCTTCCTTATTGCACTGAGAGAACACACACATACACACACACACACACACACACCAGCAACACAAAGCCAATACACACCAATCACACCATGAGTTTCGTTGAATGAGGTCAGAAGTCTAACCGTGTTTCGTCAGCTAATTATTTTTCCAGCTCCAGAGACACACAGTAAAGGAAAGCAACTGCTTTTAGCTGGAGGATGACGCAGATGAAGCCGAAGTGACTGCTGAGAGCAACCTCAACAGGCAGTAATTCAACCAAAATCAATTAGGTGTGGCAAATAGATGCGAAGACTTCAGCTGCACTTCCTACTCATCTCAGAGTACAGTTTATGGATCAGTGACATTTTGTGGTATCACGTGGCTTTTTTTTGGGTACAATTTTCACAGTTGTGTACAGAGAAGTTATTGTCTGATTTTGTGTGTTTATGATACAGCATATACTTTTTGAAGACACAATGCATCCCATTAAAATGGTTTGAAATTAAAATCTAAAGTATATTGACCGGAAGTCTGTCATGCAGCACAACACTGTAGTCTAATACAATCATGAGACACACCATTGTGAAGCGAAAGAGACTCATTATACCCGTGCACAGGATCAATATACTCCCATGTCATTCAGTGGGCCTGAGAAATCTGCAGCCTGTAGTCAACATAGGCTGATAGTCAACATCCCAAAGATTATGAAACGTTATTAATTATCATTATGAATTTTGTGGAGATGTACAGAACAAGGAATTCTATTACATATGAATCATACAAAATATATTTATAAATATGTTTACATCACAAACACATCATAATTTAATACCTCATTATTTCTGTCTAAAGCCTATTTATTGCTCTGATAGTTTTACTTTACTGAACAGCTGTGAGCTGTAACAGTGGATTTTGTTGTGAAAAATCAGCAGAAGCTAATCCAGTCTGCAACACTTCATTGTGTGTAGAATAACTCAGTGTATGAAAGGTTGAGAATCTGTTTCATTCATTCATGTCACCAAAGCTCAGCCAACGTTGTACAAATGTCACCTGTTATCAGAGGATGCTGTAAAAATGTCCATCCGGTGTCAGCCAGATTGGCATCACTCTGCAGGTGATAGACTGAGGAAACAGTTCACTGATGTGGGGGACGTTCATACTGTTATCGGGAATCGTGAATGTCACACGGACTTTGTCTCTGAAGGGCATCAGAGTGATGGGCACCGCTGGCGCTCAGACATGCAAGTCATCACTTCTTCCACCCTGTATCGCTGACATCAAGGCCGACCAGCACTAAAAAACAGACACAAATGACTGTGGAACAGCCTGTGTGTTCACAGGAGGCAGATCAGACAGGGAACACATGTCAGTGATTAATTCATTTTGGTTTTGTGTCTCCTTTTTGTCAACCCACAATGATATGTTTTCATGTCATTCAAATCAGTGTTGTTGTTCTGACAGTTTCTTGTAAAAACCATTGTTTGTCTTCGTATATTGTGGCAGGATTACTGTTGCATGGCTGTGAAGAGCATCTTTATCTTACCATCCCTTAACCTAATGCACATGAATGTACATGCTATCTTGCACTTTTTAGCATGATGTGTCATTTTTATCATCATCAGTATCAGGGATCATTGAGAGCAATCATCAGCCTAAATCAGACAGAAACCGGTTTGCAGAGTTTATGAACGATTGCACTGGACATGTGACCAGCACCTTGCTGAGTGCATTTAAAGATCAAGCTGCAAAATGGGCTCCTGCTAACACATTTTTTCATGATCAGATAATCAGGAGATTATTTTCTTGATCACTGATTGATTGTTTGGTCTGTAATATGTCAGGAAAGTGTGGGAAATGCCCATCACGGCTTCAGATTGCATCTTAAGTCCAGTCAACAGTCCAAATATATTCAATTTACAATAAAATAAAAAGAAATGAGCAGCTCATTAAAATGATGCAGTTCATCTTATCAGATGCTGTTTTACCTCGGATAGAATGACCCCCAGATGCTGCATATTCCGGCCTGCTCTGGCTGTGTTGACTCAGACAATCCATCTTTTACCCACTAGAGGTCAGGATTGGTTTTCCTCCAGCTCACTGAGAGGAAAAGGAAAACAGCGGTGAGTCAACTCTTCCCTGAACTGTGGGGTGTGTCCTGTCATGCCAAACTCCATAGAGTGCGTTCTTGCATAAACCAAGCGTTGCATGTCTGTTTGCAGCACAAAATTGCGTTCATATCTCTAAATCTGCACTGAATCACACAATCGGTATAATTCACAAGAACCTATTTCACAAATCATCCTCTTACAATTCATGTCATGAACTTTGTATCAGTCTATTTTTTTGTGAATGACAATGTCTGGACCAGCCAGTAATGAACATCATATTGAAATGAGAGACCTGACAAATAAAATACAAGACCTTACGTGCTGCAACTTCATCTCAAAGACACACACACACACACACGCACACACGCATATTGCTAAAACAGTTTGTTTAAGCCAACTAATTCCATCAATCATCAAAGTCAAAAGTTTTCTCCGCGGGAGGGGCACCGTAATTTGCTCCAAGGGGCAGATCAGTCTGTTTTTTTTTTGACTGTGATTTCTAACAGAGATCTGAGGGCGCACAGGGAACTGTAAAAGTTCAGCTATTCGTGTTTTTAAAGATGCCACACAAGAAGAGAAGCCATGGTCACCATAAAAACACAAAGGAGGCAAAGGAGGTAAGTTTCCGTTTTCATTGCATCGCAGATGCAGACGCAGAAATGGCTCCTTCATCTCAGAACATGTTCCGAATAAGTTCCGAAATACTCAAATGGTTTGTCTGAGTCTGCACCGCCACTCTTTCTTTTAAGAAGATATGACTGGTGCAGATACATCCTGATTCTCTGTCATTCATGCGAACGACTGGGAAACACTTTCTCTGCGTATTTTCCATGTGACATGTAGGCCTATTTGTGCGGAACTGTTGCGCAGGATGTTGCTGCTCTCATGCGATAAATTCAGATGCGCTACAGAGCATCGACCAGCATTGTCTATAGTTCAGCATCATCGGTCGATCGATAATTAGTCTTTGCCAGTGGCTGAAAATGTTTCCGTAGCCGGATTTGCATCGGTTTTCGTGTCCACAGCTGCAACCACAGACACATCAAACCAAACTCTATGGCCAAACCCCCAGCTGAGCGCGGTTTTCCTGGGAATAGTGTCAATGGTAGTCTCTTAATTTCCTTCTTTGGAAATCTGTGTGTGTGTGTGTGTGTGTGTGTGTGTGGTAATGGCAGTAAGGAGGTGGTATACACTATGTGCAAGTCAGTTCAATGCTTGATTATTCTTTGGTTATGCGGAAGAGCCAATGATCCCACTGGAAGAGAGTGATTTTTTTTTTTTTTTTTCTATTTCTGCCACATCTCACTGAGTCAGAAGAATGCTTCAGTACAGGCACCTCTGTGTGATAATCAGCTGAAGTAAGTGTGCGGGGAGTGGCACACACACTGTTTGGGGAGGCATGAGATTGAAGATCTTGCGGTGAGGACAGGAGAGAGTGGCAGTGCAGGGTGGAACTTTTATTTCAGATTAGTCTTCTCCGCTCCTGGTTTCCCTCATGGCGTACGCAGCATACTGGATGAGTCGTGTGAGTATATCTGCCTCTTTTCTCCCCCTCCCTCCTCTCTTTGACCCTCTGGCGATTAAATTGAACAGCTCTTAAGTCAAGCTTGGCACCTATAGAGACGCTGTAAATGTGCTCTCCCTGCAGAAAACCAGCACAACTTGTCTCTAAGTAGATGAGCTCTGCTGAATGCTCTTTAAACTTGGCATAGCCAACTTTAGCATAGATAATCTTTGAATTGAAATAAACTATTGTTAGGGCTTTGCCCATGTTCTGTCACACACTATTTATATAGGAGGGTGTGCGACTGTTTGACCTGAGATAAGCTTCAGTACCACACTCAGTTTTCAATTAGTCCCAGTAGGTGAGGATCAGATGGAAAAGACATGGCAGTGTCTTGTAACTGTTTCAGCTCATTTCTAATCAGTTTATTCGCTCATTTCTAATTCTAATATTTCTAATTGATTCAGTCAATGGTAAACATTTTGTAACATCAAAATGTGTTACCTGACATACAGTTATAACTGTGCAGTTAGTACGTTTACATAAAATTGTTAAAAAGAAAGAGGAGGGATAAGATTCCACGACGTATACATGGGACATTTGTCGTCAGATGTTAAATGAATAATCCACCAACACAATAGACTGAAATGACTGCATCCTGTACAGGCATTCCTTTGAATTTAGTGCTAAAAACGTCTTAAGCCTTCAAAGCCTTTTCACCTACAATAACAAGCTTGTGTGTGTGTGTGTTTGTGTGTGTAGCAAAAAGGAGGAGCTGCTTCCCCACTCGGTGTCCAGCATAGTAGCAAGCCGTCAGTCTACTATTCCACGACAGGGTCCTACTATGGCAAGGTACAGCCTTTACCTCCTCCAGCTGTCTCACTGATGCAGGCAGAATCTCTGCTGAACTAATGAAAAAAAAAGAAATGTTTATTTTGGCTTAAATGTGCCCACTGAGTTCCAGTTTTGATTTTCTTCAGTTCCTTTTGAT
This sequence comes from Toxotes jaculatrix, assembly GCF_017976425.1. Classification (NCBI taxonomy): domain Eukaryota; kingdom Metazoa; phylum Chordata; class Actinopteri; family Toxotidae; genus Toxotes; species Toxotes jaculatrix. Next base: position 9,671,207 of record NC_054396.1, on the reverse strand, counting down.
CACTTCGCTGAAAAATGTAGGACTGGAATGTGTTAATATTATGCAATAACATGAAAGCCTGCAGTTTCTCAACCTTGGAATCACTTGATGAGGCCAATAGTTTATGTGGTGTATATGTCAGAGACTAACTTATTTGTTTTATATAGTTTTCATTACAAAATGTTTACAAAAATTACAAAATTTTTCATAATATCCACATGATAATAAATCTCTGTAGGGGCTCAAATGTGGCCACAGGTCAGGAATGTATAACATACTTTAACGTTACTGTTGATGAGTGCATATCGTACTCAGGTAAAATACCTGTGCTGGACAGCAGTATAGGTGGGAAGGAAAATCTATTTGCATTTGTCTCCCTCTTTTGAGTGTGGTCACGCCTGACCTCACAAATGCTGATTCCTCAGATAAGAGCTGCAGCTTGTGTGTGAACCTCCTGCCTGAGAAAGTTGTTTCTGCTCACTCTTTTTTTGATACCAATATCAAACCCCTGTGATCTTGTTAATCTGAGTTAATGATGACCTAGCTCAGTGTCATCTGTAGCTCTGTTATTAACCTACTATATTGAGCACTTGGAAAATTAGTCCTCACTCTGACTCTTGAACTCATTTGTCCTCCCAGAAATTCTTGAGCACCTTTTATCTTTATTAGTAAAGCTTTAATCGTTACTTGGAATCATGTTTATCTTTACAAGGAATTTGTCTTTGTCATTATTACTTTACAGAGCTGCACCACTAGAACCAACTCTTACCTGACCTGAGATGTTGATATATATGATATATATATATTTTTTTTACAATGATGTAAAAGTTTATGGTTATTTATCTGCAAACTTCTGTGTAGTTGTTAATCATTCCTACATTTCCCAGTTAGCCTGTGTACAAGTGCTGCTTTTCTCTCTAGGAATATAACCCAGTGTAGGTGAAGCAGTGTGTGATGGGCTGAGTTTGTAGATGAGTGTGGTTGTAGACCGTAATGGAGATAGTGGTGGCTGTAGTATGACATGGGTCTAAATATAAAGATGAGCACCAGCTTTAGCAGAGGAGTCCAGTTACACGGACCTACTCATGTTCAAACACTGTTACACAAACATGTTGGTTGATGATAACATCTAGTATTTCCTCATTCATTAATACTATTAGATATACTGAGCTTATCGCTATCAGTTGTTCTGTCAGCAGTCTGAACCTTTTTGTGCAAAAAAGAAAATTACACCACCACATGCCACGCAAATAACATAAGTTCATCTAGGTCCTTGGGAGGTTATACTACAAGGCATCGTGTATTGTTTCCCATGGTGCGCCAGCTAGTTTTACGGGCTGGGTCAGTTGGCACTTCACATTGCCAAAGGTGTGTCTGTCTGACAGGAAATGTACCATGCTGTGGGTTTTGTGGAAGAGTCAGTGTGTACATGTGTACACACATGTATAAGCATGATAATTTGCTTAAGTGCATGTGCACTGCAACATGTAAAATATGTACATATAGTGTATGTATGTGTCTGCGCTGTACATGCTTTGTTTGTATTTTTAAAGCTGACAGATGTGGGGCAAAATGATAATAATGCAGACTGACTTCATTCCACTGGTGACTGAACACTGTGGCTAATCTGATGGAACAGCAGAGGTTTTCAGAGTCTGACACTGTGAGCCTCCCCTCAGACAAATAGACCCCAAACTTGTCTCTACTTCCCCAGTTTAAAACTGTTTGAGTCTTTTGCCTGTATGTCCAGGTTCTCTGCAGAGCAGATAACTATATAAACAGGTGGAGGAGAGTATCAGCATTCCAGGAATATAGGAACCATGCTGATGAGACATTCTGAGCTTAGTTATGTAAATGTATATGCATAGACTATGTATATTTTTTCACGTTGTACTAAATATACAACATGACAATTATGTTTTTTTTCTTAGTCTTAGTTTTGTTTGGAGTATAATCCTGCTTAAAGCTATGGAGCAGTTCCCATAATGCTGTGGGGATTGCAAACAGGAAGTGTAATTTTGCATTGGCATCACTGAGTGAGCTGTGCTGACTGGGCCACAACTTGAGCCCAGTTTTTTTGAGTCCATATTTGTTAACAAAATGGCAGTAGTTCCTGTGTATAATGTACCCATGAATATACTGACAACTATCACTGAAGAAACTTAAAAATCTGATGATTCTCAGGAAAGTTATGGAGTTATAAGGAGTGTACTTTTTTTCTCTGACTTCTGAGCCGATTCATGAACATTTATGCAGAAGTAAATGCTGGAGATAAAAATATCCATGGAAAGTTTAAGTCACACTGAATTTTGAAATGTGTCTGTCATGTCTATGTGTTCAGACATGGGGGTTATGACTCAGAGAGGGCTTATCGTCCGTAGGAAGTCTTTATCGCTTAATTAATGTCAAAAAATGGAACAGAGATGTGGTTTCTTGCCTTTCACTTTCAGCATCATATTGTACCTTCGGTGATGTTACAGGTTGTAATGCCTGTGAATTAAACTGAAAGCGACAGCTCACATCTAACCCTCCTGGACATGTAGTTTTAGTGACCATTCAACCTGTGTGCTGCACAAACAGGAGTTTCATGTCAGGCTGGTTTAAGCATTATTTTCATGTTTTGCTGAGGTGTGCTGCTAAAACACTCGTAAGTGAAAGGCTTGGCTGTCAGACTGATTCACTCAAAGGCGGTATTGTTCACTCCACCCAAGACCCAAGAATACTCCCAAGTCATAGGTGAAGCAAAGCGTCAGTGATATGACTGTAATTGCACTTTACGCCTTTAAATGGCATGAAAACAATGGGAACAATAATGGCTTCAATAATACTGGGAGGTCCTATAGACTTCAGCCTTTCCGCTTTTACAGTTTGCTGAATAAGTTGTTCAAATGAAGTTTGATTTAAAACATCTGTCCCAAAAAAGATACTGTCGCTGAGGGTTCACAGAGCCAACACCCATGCCTTAAGCTTTAGCAAATCTATTAGTCATGTGCTCTGTAGAAACACTCCCTACATTCCTGATTCTTAAATACACCTTTTGCTGTCATCCAGTCGGTTTAGCTGCACAAAATCATGATGAAATCCGCTCCTTTGGCCACAGACAGTTTTTCTTTGACTCAGCCAGTGGCTATTGATTGCTAGTTAACATTTTGAACAGGTGACCACATGTTGAAATAACAAGGGTCTAATCAATATCACTCCCTGCTATTAACCTTAAGAGGTTAAATTACTTAGGATCAGGACTGAAAGTTTTCAGGTCAGTCTGATTTCTCTTGGCAGGTAGTTGATGCAGATGAAATATAAAACTAAAGTCTGGCCCCTCCCTTTATTCTCATAGGTAATTAGGCAGCTGGGATAGTTGCACAAGCTGTGTTTTATTGCTGCGTGCACAAAAGAATTGTGTATGTAACTGTGTGTATGTCTCTATAGCCTGTATGTGTTCAAGGCCAGTAATTCATCATAAATCTGGGTGTGTGCTTGTTGATAAGCAGCTTGTATAGTGTCTCAGATAAAACTGAAGTTGTTTTAGGTACACTGTAAAGAAAAAAAAAAGCTTTTATGCATGTGTGGCCTTATGTGTGTTTTAAAGCAGTATCCGTTTCCCTGAGAAGTAGCTCAGATGTGGCCCCTCATAAGGTGGGTGTCAGTCCACGGTCAGCACACTTCCCTTTATAGCCCAGAGAGTTACAGCCCGGCCTCTTGTGACTTCCACGTCTGAGCCTTCCCCCTGCCCCCTCTGCTCCCTGACCACGCCCCCCTTCAGTCGCTCTGCCCTCCCTCTCTTTCACTCTCTCTCTCTCTCTGCCCCGTTCCCTTCCCTGCATGTTGGAAACATGCTGAAAGCCGACAGACAGGGTAGAGGCTGACAGACACGCACACACACACTCTCTCTGAGGCACTTTAAGCCAACATGGGACAGATACTGAGCTGGATCCGAGGCCCACGGGACGCCCCGGCCCTGCAGGATGTGGCTGTGGAGGAGCAGGTGTGTGCAGATGTGTGTATGTCTATGTGTGTGTGTGAGTGCTTGTGCCATGGTATGTGGTGAGCAACTAATCCAAAAGTATCCACGTGTGTTTTGTTTTGTTAACGTAAGTCATCCCGCAAATATAAAAGTATGTTTGCTGTTGTTGTTGGTTGTGTTAAACTGGTTTGTACTGTATGTTTTACAAAGGACTTATAGGGGAAACACACATAAGGAGGAAAACTATCTTGGCTCCAACCCAAGTCAGATCTCTCTCTCTCTCTCTCTCTCTCTCTCTCTCTCTCTCTCTCTCTCTCTCTCTCTCTCTCTCTCTCTCTCTGCTGGAATGTGAGAGTGTCCTGGTCAGCCTCTGCGAGTTCAATGTGTGCTGTGTAGTAGTCAGATATTAAACCAAGGCTGGGGCAATGCCTGCAGTGCTTGTTGCTGGTTGCTACAAGCACCAAACCAGATGTTGATATTGTTTTTAAGCTGATAGGTGTGTGTGTGTGTGTGTGTCTGTGTACAGTGTGTGCTGAGAATATGCTGATCTTATTTTCATAAAAAGAAGAAGATGAAGTTTTGTTTGGGAACCCTCACGGGAAAAGGTTTTGATTTTTGTGTCTCGCCCAAATAGCATTCTCCTGTGATAATCTGCAGCAGCAGATGGAGCAACCTCAAAGGGTGTGTAGCTGGAATAAGTGTTAAGTGTTCTTTTCTTTCTTTGCATTACTTAAAATTGTATCTACTGCAGGTCATATCCTCTGGCCTCTGCGTCATTATCATTTGTTACGTTTTCACATGTCTGGCAGAGAAAGCGACTGCGTGCTGATATGTGACAGGTCTACACCGGCTGTCCTGATGTCACTACTTTGTTATCAGGGCTGTGTTAGTTTGCTCTGAGTCACTTTATGTGTTAAAGGTTAAATAGCAAATGTGTTCAGGGAGGAGTTTGGTGCACAGATAGGCCTTCAGATTTTTGTTGGGAGCTTTCTGGGGGGGTTTTGTGTTTTGGGCCTAATTTTCTCAGCTCTGGGCTGTAACATTATGCCTCCCCCACAACTTGCTGTCATCTGGCACCACAATCATCTGAATGACAGGAAATGGCCACTGGGAAAACATATCTTGACTTCACACGCGCATCCATCAGAACAAAGTCAAAAAATGACAAAAAGACAATGGTTGAACACTTACACACATGTCCAGTACACTTCCTTGCTGTCAAACACATCCATTACGAGTTGAGTGGATGACATTGACATCAGACACTTGCAGTAATGAACACATAGAGTGTAATTTTAACACTGCAGTGAGTTTATGATTGATTTTTTTATCATATATTATTACATATATTATTTTATCATATATTACAGTTAGAGACTAGCTGGTGAACATCATGGAGCCTTTAGCAGCTAATGAGTCAGATATTTCCCTCAGGAGTTGGCAGAGGCCGAAAACAGCAAAAAGAGTGAATATTAGACTTACAGACATCAGGTGTTCAGAAATATGACTCTAAATGAATGATCATCCTTGACTTCTGGATGCGTAAATAAGCCACTGTTCACTTGCTACAGGTTTACATAGCATAGTGGTGTCAGCAGTTTAGCAGTGCAGGATATGTATAATAGTCATTACTTATATTATTGGCTCATTATCATCTTTGCATTAATATGTAAACAACATTTCATTGTTGCTAAAGTGCATCAAAATTGTTCACAAGTCATAAACATTTACCTGTCACTGCATTTCTGGCGCCACTTAGCTAAAAAAAAAAGTTTGTGAATCTGAAAAACCAATAAAATGAAATGTTTCAGAAAGACCAAAGGCATGAGAGAAACAGCTGTATTGATGAGATGTTTCATTACGTGTAACACAACAATAAACCCTCAGGCTATGTGTTTGTTTGTGCCAGAAAGAGAGGGAGAGCGAGTTGTGTACATGCGACTGTAGATACTCAGACATTTTTGTTGACACATATCCTGCACAGCTAAATGTTATCCTCCCATTTCCTGTTGAGTGTGTTTTTAAACGTTAGTGTTTGTCCCATTGCCAGGATGTGTGTTATTTCCCAGCACTCATCAGGACTTGCGCTGTCAGATTTCTCACTTCGCTGTCAGTTTGGCTTTAGCTCGGCTGCTGAACCAAACATTGCTCTCAAGCTTCTGTCATGTCAGTTATATAAAACTCTTCCAGAGTTTCCAAGCCTCTGGGCTCACCTGAGAATGTGCTTCAGTGAGGCGTTGTTGTTGTTCAGCACCAAACTCGTTTTGTACATTTGTTCTGCTGCCTGTTTACATCTGCAATGCTTGAGAAAGAGCTGATGCTCGTAGCCACATGATGTTTGTCCCGACAAGTAAGGATAGGTAATGAAGATCCAGCAGCCTGACGCTTACTGGAAGTTGTAATGTGATATAATGATTTAGATTCTTGGTATTACTTCACATACACACATGAAAGCAGAAAGCTAAAGTTGATGATGACATGTTTCCAAGCTTGTGATTTTTATGTGCCAGTTTTCAAAAGCTGACAAGTCCCAACTAAATCCTCAAGATATTACAGTTCTTGTACTCCAAAAAATTATTCTGTCATGTAGCAGTTCAAAACAGCTGAAGGATTATTTACTCTGTGGTGTAAATGTAAACCTTAGCACTAAGCAGGCGAAGTTCAATAGTTTCTCGTGCGTGTTTCTAGTGTGGGTCAACAAAGCAGGGGGAAAGTGCAGTGCTAAATTTAGAGAAAGTGTGTGGACATACAAGAGCATAGGACATCTATAGTTTACTGTAAGTGTGGGGGGACACAGATGCACACAGGGAAACCAGAGAAGGAGAGTTTCTCTGTCTGTATTTGTACCTAAATACCAATATGAAACTGATGAGAACTTTTTGATTTTTCATAATTGTTACCTTTGATATACTGAGGCACTGAAGTTATTGCTCCACATTCATGTGTTATAATGATTAAAAAAATAATTGCTGCTAAACAGTGATTTTTAATGAATAGAGCTGTCAGATTCATATTATCCTTGTTATCATGGTTGTGTATGTTCTCTGTGTTTGATTTTGATTTTAGGTTGTAAATGCAGACAGTCCTGTTTGCCAGCCAACTCCCATGTCTCAGATTTCCGAGCATCTCATCAGCACCTAAACATATCATAAGTCAGCATTAGTTCAGATAAGCTCAGACTTAAACTTAATCAGTGGTGTAAGGTATTTCCTGGCAGAAAGGACCTAAGAATAGAAAGTTTCCTCCCATTTTTACAAGCACCCAACCATGCTGGGATCTTATAAGCAATACAGCTTCAAGGGCCACTGCCATGGGTGTTGTTCTTTCACACAGGATTCATATTACTGAATATAAAACTGATCCATTCAGAGACTGATATCACTGGTCATTTCCTTGCAGATCACATTCACAAGATATCTTTTTAGCTCTCTCTCTTTTTTATAGCTGCATGAACTCCTCAGCAAGAGAATGCTTTTGGGCACCAGATGAATGTGAGTCCTTTTAGTTCTGTTGATGGTCTCTTAACGCCTGGAAAAGTAGTTTGAGTTTATCACTACGTGTTAATTTTACTTGTTTCTACCTGTTGATTGGTGATAGGCGATAAGCTGCTGCTTGAACTATGGTTATGGTTGAGAGACTGAACCATACTAGTTTTTGATGTGCTGGATTTATAGTTTTTCGCACTCCCTTTTCCTCTGGTGTGGTCTATTTCTACTAACTCCTGAGAAAAATATTTTGGTCTTTAGCTCATCAGTTTCTTCACCAGCTAGCTGCTATCTGTGTCTGCTTATCATGTGTGCCGGCCAAAAAGTATATATAGTATATATAGTAAATGTTTCAGTCTGCTTGCTGAAACATTTAGCCTGCTGCCACTGGAAACAGGTGTGGTGAGAGCTATGAGACTCAGCCATACAAACAATGAGCTTAAACAGGCTAATAAGCTCTGTGGGTTCATCTCTGCCAGTGACCCCTTTCACAGCACACACAGTAATTTGATTAATTGTTACAAACTCAGATCGACTGCCAACTTTAATCAGGGTGTCACTGCCTTTCTTGAAGGAGTCTGGTTTGTCATCACAGCTGTTCCTCTCTCCTCGTCATTATTCCTGTTTCTGCACAGTCGGCTTACACACTAACAACAGCTCTTTCGTTTACAGGTTTAGAAACACACATTTTACTATATACTGTTCATGTTAATGAGACCTAATTCACGCACTCCTCTATAACTTTCAGAAGCATTTGGCAAAACACTCTTGTGTTTCATTTCCCAGTTCTACCAGTATGTTTATATTGTAAAATGGTTTTCACTGTGATCGCCTGCCATCAAAAGTTATACAGCATTAGTGATGTGTTTTCCCACAGTCGTAGTTTAAGAAACATGATGCTATAAAGCCTCCCACTTAGAGTTGCCCTGTTAACTCCCTAGACCCCCACCCCCCGTTTACGGCTTCAGGATTCGGATTGGTCGATCCCTGTGGATGGGTGGGTCTGCTTTAGCTCATTAGTTGTCAGCAAAGATAAGTGTTACCAGGGGTTACCAAGTAAGGCATTTGGATGATTTCCTACAGAAACATGCCTCTCTCTCTCTCTCTCTCTCTCTCTCTCTCTCTCTCTCTCACACACACACACTCACAGTCAAAGACACAAACGCCTCTTGTGGCTCTGTTGTGTTTTTGGAGTCACTCAGGGGTAAATCTATTTGAAAAGTTATTTTGAAAGGTCCCTAAACAGACACAAATATTTTTTTGCCAGAGGTTAGATTGGTAGAGACTCTGCAGCAAATCGTAGAGATATCTGCTGTCCGACTATTTGTCCTTTTAAAGATAACAACAGTCCTTTTAAAGACACACTGTTGCTCTCGAAGAATAGCAGTGATACATCAACCACATTCATCTCTGAGCTCTTTATATAGTCAAGATGAAAATCCTGTTTTGTAATCATCAGTTTGCATTGGCTGACGTTTGAGCAGGTCTATTCATGTTCAGGACAGAAATGCTTCCAAGAAAAAAAAATCTTGTAACTAGAGTTTATTATGAGGTCATATAAAAGGGAAAGCTCTCTACTAAATACGGAGTGAATATCAGAAAACAGCAATGAAACCTTTTCTTTTTCCTTTGTTTCATCATTTCCAATATAGCTGTGAAACTGTAACTTTAAAAAGCATCACATAGCTCTGCTCATATCCAAGAACAGTTTTCTTAATCATGGCAAAAATCTATATGATGTACAAAAATACCAAATATTACAGTGCAGACAAAACAAACCTGACACACATACAGTACATATATGCTAGTCTTGTGTTCATGCAGCATAAAACAACAGATGCACAAGCTTACAGACACACAATGAGCCTACACAGCAGTTTCAGATGACTCACACAGTCCTCCATTCATTCTCACCTAAGTGCTATGAGTATTTTTAGACACAAGATGGTGCTGTTTTTATTTCCAAAGCCGTCCCCTGTTAAAATGTTTTACGTGTTTTGTGGTGCAGAGAGCTTTATCTGCATTTAATCAAAAGTCTTTAGATTAACTTTAGGAAGTACTGGACTATCAACTAATCAATGCTGTGAACAGTGTGTATGTGCAAAAAAGGGAAAAGGCAAAAAAGGGTTACACTGCTATGTTTTTTAAAATTCTTACATAACCTCTGGCTGATGTCCAGATGTTGTGCTTCCTGTCTGCTCCTTTGTCCAGGGGACTACTTTGAAGACCCACGAAGGCCAGATAAAACATGTCTGAACTTGTTTTGATGACCAACTTGTTTTATTGTATATTCCTTCCAACTGTGTCTTTATTTAATTTTCAGTTTTTCTTTCCCTCTGCTCAAGCTGTGTCTTTGGGTGTGGTTTGGACTACATGTGATGTTATTCCCCCTCCCTTTCTTCTTTTCTTTCCAACCACACACACACACACACACACGCACTCTGTCTCAGCTATTTGAGTGGCTCTGCAGTCTAGATTCCTAAGCAATGAGTCTTTCAGACACACCCGACCAAACAACACTGCTGCACCAAATCCCCTTCTGCCCCTCTTAACTGCTTCTTGCTTCAACTCTGCCTCCATAATAACTCTTCCTGCAAACACCTCGCTGTGGGCCATCATGTGTGTTATCAAACTGCAACATCCCTCCTTACAAAGTCTGCACTGACCCAGCCCAAAGTTTCCCCCAAGATGACTTCTGTTTTTCTTTCCTGGCAAGCAGTGAGCAGTGGGCGGGGTCTGTGTGTGTCCGACTGTCCAATCTGACTGAGCCTGCTCTGCTGCCTTGTGGCTGAGGAGGTGGAGCCTGAGCAGCACAGGCTCGCTGTGCTTCTTCCAAGAGGGGCGGTGCAGCGAGTTTTTCACTGGGTGTGTGTGTGTCTGTATGTGTGTTTACATGTGTGCGTGTGCATGTGTATGTGCTTGACATACAGTGTGGATTTAAGTGTTTCCACGGCGGGAATCTAAGGTGAACCAGCGTCAAGAGAGCATCTTGGTAGTATACACAGCAGCATTTACAGAGGACACACACTCTCAATCAAACCTATGGTATGTATCTGTACGGTACGCTCGCTCCTTTGTAAATGCCTGTGTCTAGATGGACTTCCTGTTCGATACCTGTCAAACTGTCTATGACAGCTGTGGCAGAGCAGTGGTTAGGATCAGGTGGTTAGAGACTTATTGTTCATGTGTCAACATTCTACAGCAGCTCACCGCGTTCGGTGTGTGCTGTGTGAGCGGCAGCTTGTGCCCTTTACGTGTCATGTTAAGGAAAGTTGGCAAAGCCCTAAAGATTTCTTTGCTAGTGTTACTGGAACTTTTATGGATCCCGAGAGCAGTTGTTGCCAAGGTAACAACAAAAAGGATCAAATAAACAGTAAACAACCACCAGTGTATGTATACTGAGGGACACTGCACTCAAGTCACTGCTTTACTTATTTGCTTGAAACTGAACTTAAACTAGATCCTCTGAAATCATCCAGACTTTTTAAAATTGGGCTTTCTTTCTTATTGTGGGTAAAAGAGAAAAAAAAACTTGTGACTGATAGACAGACATAGTACAAATGCAAAATACAAGATCAGCGCTTCTGCTCTTTGTCTTTTTATCTGATTGAGAGCCAACTAACTTTAAATTCCTCTGGATATTTAGCTGCACCTGTGCAGTCTGGTAAGGTGTGTATTAGTTTGTAACAGAGGGCTGAGAGGATAAAACAGAATAGTGAGAAAAAACATAAATTAATCTTGTGTAAAATGTGGCAGACAGCAGTGAGATAAACTGACTGGAACCAGAAACGTGCTGTAAAAGTGCTGTGGTTGTCTTTCTCTAGCCTGACTTTGATATGACAATAAAGCGTATCGATAGCACAATATCAGCACAGACACACTGCTACATCAGGTTTGACTAATGACATCACTGTTGAGTTTGCCCAGCTGTCTGTTTGCTCATGAAATCTTCCCCACAGCCATGTTATTCATCCTCATTCAGCTCTGCTCTGAAACTGCAGTCGAACCTCAGCACTTAGCTTCGTTGCTGCTTTTACACCTCTGCTCCACATTCTTGCCTTGTAACACTGATTGCAGCTTCTGTCATTTCCACCACTGAGCTGAGATGATCCGCATTATCACTACTGACCATTCACACACGTTGCCAGTGCTATTTTAAAGCGGTGGCAGCGGCTAGCTCAGGAGCCGTTTTCAGCCAGATTCACATGTGCGTGTTTGTGGTTCTCGGGTGGCGCCCAGTATTAGTCATCAGTTTTCATAGCAGGGCCTAGCTACTGCTCTTGTTGGTTAAAGCCTATGTATGTGGCATTGTTTCTTCGATTTTGACAGACAAGTACATTGTGAGTTGTGTGCTTCTTGCTTCTGGCGCTTGTTGTGTTTTGGGCCTGGACGATCTGACTTTTAACTGATGGTTTGAGGACTCAAGCGGCAAACCTCGAGCTCATCGACAGTTTCTGTCTGAGGACGATGTGTCGAAGTGAAAGACTGTCAGTTTGAAATGGTTTCAAATTGCACCATAGTGCCATAATCCATATTAGCTCACTGCACTGTCATTGGTGTTCTCGAGTCGTGTGGTAGAAACACTTCAGCTCTAAAGTCCTGTGTCTAATCTTGGCCACACTCACATGGGGTTCAGCCAGCACTGTGCCCAGCCGTCTCAGAATAACCACAATGTTGATATCAATGTACCTTCACCAGCTACGTCACTCAGTGTAGTCCTCACTCGAAATTGCCCCAGCAGCTACAGTTTTTTGGTTCTGTCTATGTGTGTGTACAGTCTTTGTGTGTGTGAGTTGTGTGTCTAACCACAGGCACTATGGTTGAGCATCAGCGTGAGTGACCTCCAACAGAGTGGGCTTGTTGGTTTGTAAGTTTCTGTCTGAGTTACACAGATTTTCATTGTAGATCACCACTGCTTTTGACAAAAGAATCCCAGTTTGCAGCTGGCATTCGCACAAACTGTTTGTTGTGTCTACTGGTGTCATAGCTTAAAACTTTGTAATGGCAGCCTGTTGATAGAGATGCTGGGCTCTATGTTCGTATGTGAAGTTATCATGTGTGCTTATATGCACTGTTGTCAGTCTGCAACTGAACTGATTCCCTTTGTCTCTCTGTGTCTGTGAGTTGTGATCTTCTATTTAATCACCTCAATATTTCCTTTGTGAAACAGATATATGGCAACTATCGTCCACTCCCCTTACCCCGACAAAATTTCAATCAGGTACAGCTGTATGAAATGTCTACCGTCTGCATACTCTGATCTTGTCTGCGTACAGGACTGGACAGAATAACAGGAACACTGTAACACATTTTACAATCTACAAAAATTTCTGCACTGTTGAATTGATTGTCACAGTCTCAACAAAAATGTAATTGTCTCAAAAAGGTAGTATTTGTATCAAGGACATATTAGATTTTAAGGTGTTCCTGTTACCTTGTCCTCCCTGTTTATGGCCAGATGTGTGATAAAAATCCAGTGTAAAACTTGGGGCTAGCTTTAGTTCCCTGAAAAGGTCTCTTAGATTTTTGGAAATAGCCAACATGACTCAGTGGTTTTCTGTCCAAATTCAAAGGTCAGTCAATATCTATTGATGTGCTGGCTAACAAAAAGTAGCCACTGAAATGTAATAATTGTTGCTGTGCAGCACAATAGTAGATAATCTTTCATCTTAGAATCTGGGTAGAAAACTCAGTGTCATGTTTCTGCTTTTCCGGAAAAACAAACTATGGAAAAATATGTTAAAGATCACAGGCTAGCCTACAGGAACTTTAGCTATCCTTTGTACAGTAACACCACCAGGATTCATTTTTTTAATGCTGCCTGTAGTCACGTGTGCTATTGATGAAAGTGGCAATCAGCATGGCATAATGTGTGAGGCATGTGCTTTTTAAACGCAGCTTGTGCTGTGTGTGTACTTGTTTACAGTGAGCGTCTTCTATCTGTAAGCAGAGAGCAGTCAGCTGTGCAGCAGGCATGAGGAATGTAGGAATGCTGCATTTTGGAGTCACAGCAGACATAAAACTCACAAAGCGTTTGGGTGGGTCTCAGGTGAGCACAAAAAGTTCAGTCTGGTGACATAACAAACCTCTGCTTCAGAATTTAGCCATTCATCTGAAACTCAGGGACAAGTTAAGGAGTATTCATCTTTTTTTCCCCCCATATTTTAAAATGGCAGTGAGGTGATATCACCTTTTTGACAGTACACTTCACGGACGAGATCAGCAGGAGTCATCTTATAAACATGCTGAGTACATAGTCCCCTTAATGTCTTTTATACAGTGCATTCTTTCCTTTTAATGGACTATGAATGATATAAGCAGCCTGTTTGTTTGCCTGTAGAAAAAGCATCTGGGTGGTTCACTGTATGTGCTGCCAAACCTGTCCTTGTTAAGTGGCATGTGTCAAACAGTGAAGGTAGGGCTGGTGGTACACTTGTGCAATGGTTTTGATGTCAGACTGAGCCTTGAGGGGAGAATACTTTGTGTATGGTTTGAAAGCATGGTTTCAAAATAAGTACCCTCCCTGAGAACAATGCAAATGCAAATGGATGCTAATTTACTCAGTGAAACAAACATGTGTCCTGACTCCTTGTAGTAGAATGTAACTTACTGGATACTGACTATTACCTTGAGATCAGAAGGTAGCACGTTCCTGCAGGACTCATGCTTCCATGGTTTTGGTCCAGCTCTTTGTTTGTGTACTGCTCTCACATGAAATGAGTCACTGAATCCTTTCGGCTCACTTCTTGTGATTTCCTCTGAAGCATTTAAGGTTTGTATAACACAAGAGAGTTCTAAACTTATTGAGGATGTGATTTTAGAGAGCCTTGGGTTTGTTATAATATGCATTCATTTTCTTGAGTTTAAGTGAAAGCACTTTCAACTGCATGCAGGCTGTGGCTAATTGTAGAAAAATGTACTTATATTCAATATCAACCTGAGTCATCAAAATGTGACGCATGTATAGTTTGATCACAGTTTTCCATTGCGGGCCTTTGAAAGTGTTGCACAATTGAAAGCCTCAACATTTCTGACTTTAGCTTCATAATTGAAGCTTCAAAAATTATTTTAGCTGGTGGATTTTTGTTTCAGTGTTCTGCAAAACACACCTGACACACCATGAATTACCACCCAACACACTGGATCACTCTTGTTTCCTATTTTCAGCTACTGAATTTTTTTTTGTGGTAACGTAGCAACAATTTAATATTTATAGCGGTAACAAGAGCAACATGACTTCCCCTGTGGCAGGGGGATGCCTTGGCTGCTTGTGACCTGACTCCTTCCTGTGTGCCATTTCCTCCTTATTCATTCTCTAAACAGCATTACGTTACCTCTCCCAACTGACAGTCAGTCAACAACAAATGACGGACAGTTTATAATAATAGATAATAACTTATAATCCTAAAAACATGTCAACAGATAAAAAGGAACTAGTATATGACAGGTAGGGGGTATGTCCCTTTACTGACATCATTTATCTGTACTTAGAATAAGATTTTTCAAATAAATATTGAGGGTTTGAGGGAAAATTTGTGAGTAAGCACTGTATGTGATTCACACGCGCTAACCCTGAGCTAGTTTGTGATCTTATTTCTGTCAAATGTAACACCAGTGTGTTAGGCAATCAGTGACACTGATGAGCTGCAATCGTTACTAAATCAGAGGTCCCAGATTGCAGATGGTTCAGAGTGGTGCAATCCACTATGTGCTCTGTCTTTCTGTGTCTCTTTCCCTCCTGTTGTTCATCTCTTTGTTTTCCTTCACTTGCTACAGTCATTCACAGACATACAACCTGTCTTCACCCTCCATCCTGCCCACTCAGCATAACCACAAAACCTGGTGCCTAGCACGGTGCATATGCAATTTTGTTGTCACAGGAATCTACAGTATCTGTCAAGAATACTTTGAAATGTATAATTACCGGTGTAAAAACAGTGTAACAGTATAAAAATTGTGATTGACAGCCTGTGTGTGAATATCCGAATGATCTCACAACCCTCTATGATAAGTGTGAAGAAACAGAGAAGCAGAGAAATGTTCACAAACAGCCTGGCTTAGATCAGATCCAACTGGGTTGGATGTGGAACTAACAGCAGTTGATCCTGGCCTGGTGTCAGTGGGGTGGAGGCTCTGTGCTCTTTATTCACACCACCTGAAAGAACAGGGCTGGGCTCTGCAGCTTACAGGACTCCACCTGGACACCGCTGCATGCACAGCTGCAGCTCACTCTTAGCAGACTTTTGTAAAACTAAGCATGCATGCCCCTCAGTTCTCCCTCCACACACAGACACTGGATGAGAGAGTGATACCAGTGGAAACGCTGGATACTTAGATCTTTTGCAGGTTATCAAATCAGCTTATTGCAGGTGGCTCAGTTGCAGCTCATTGCTTTTGCTGGGTTTTACACTTCAGGGGCCTCTATCACTAAGCACGTTCAACATACTCAGGATATTTTTTGTTATCTGGCTTCGCTAACCCTAATGTCCTGAGGCCTGTACTTAAAAAACAGCTTTGTGTTACTTTGTCAGTCAGTCCAGAAACAGAGGGACTGCACATCAGCTCTCTGCCTTGCTCTAAAGCCATTAGAATGGCATACAGCTCTACTCTATCCATGTTTAGAAAGTCTGACATTCGCTTAACCATTTCAAATTTGTAGCATGGGACTAGTGCAGCTGTTCCTGTTGCATTTGTGACTGGATCCTTCGATCCATTAATGTAGACATGCATATCTACTCTCCACATACTGATAAAACTCACTTACTAAATCAACACTATTATTTCTTTCCTTCATTTTTAGTAACTGCAAATCCAATTCAGATGTCTCAAGCATCTACATTGGAACTGGAGGCCATAACACATTTGGACTGACATACTTGTCATACACTCCCATGCTTCTCGCCACTCTGTCCCCGCTCCACCCAAAACTTGACTTTTGAGCTCTGTCCTTTTCCCAGCATGCATTTAATACTGTTTTTGTTGAGTGTTTGTTTCCATGCCCTGTCAGATTCAACCAGTAATTGCCTAGCAGCTGCTCCCTCCACACACACAGCTGTACCTCTCCTGTCTCAACCTGAATTGTGCACACTGGACATGATTTTACAGCCCCAATACAGATTCAAAGAGCCTGGGCCTGAATAATATCTGATCCTGCAAGTACTGTTGTTGATGCAGATCTGTACACAACACAAGCATGGATGTAATTAGAGCTATATATCTGTATTTTGAGGCAGCAATGTGTGCTCCCTACTCTACTCCCAAGACATCTCATTATGTCTACAACTTTTTTACATTTTGTCACAATACTCCTTATGTGTGGCTTAACCAAAATTAATTCCCCCAAAGAAAACAACACGAATCAAATCGCTCTCGGTTATTTCTACAAAATTTCACTCAGATATTCTCCCTCAGAGTCAGAGACAATGATCATGATACTGGGCTCAACATCTTGATCACACTTCCAACACCACTGCAAACACAGCGAAAAACATGATCAAAGTGGTTTAACAGTTGAGGCAAATTGAAGGAGGTTTGTTGCGTAGCTGGTAAACCAGGTTGAAGTACTTTGTTGCTAGTGCTCAAAATCAAAGGGAAGAAGCTCATTACACAAGACTGTATAAAAGATCAGGGATCTGTATACAGTCATTTATTTTTTAGCAACATTTAGGAACTACGTTAAATTTGTGTAAGATACATTTAACTTGCTTCTACCACTAATCTAAACTTGATTTAAGCATAAAAATTTGTCATACTCCTACTGATTACAGTTTTGCTACTGGTTAATGTATCATAAATCATACTGGAGGTCATCTCAGAAAAGCTTTTAGTCTTAGGTTAAGTCTTCAGGTCTTTGGGTCTTTACGTCTCAGGTCTTAGTTCAACAAGAACAGTAGTATGAATGACAAGAAGACAAACTGGATCTTTGGCATGACTGGTGATAACAGAAAAGAGATTCAGCTGCAGAAACTCATCACATCTTATCAGGAGGAAATCAGCACCAGTGTGATTTAAAGATGATGAGTGAGGAAGTGCAGCGTGTGTGAACATGAAAAATGGCTGCGTCAAAGTCAAAGGCTGACCTCAGTGGGTCTCTTTGACGATACATGTGAATGAGCACACTGTTCATTTTACGCTCTGTGATGTCAGCTGAAGAGTAACGTATGTATTGTCCATTCGTTGCTGTGGCGACCACAGAAAACAATAATACTTGGTGTTTTTGCTCTGTTCTGACAAACAGTCACACCCCACAGTGTGGAATGTAGTGTCTGAATCTACCACCTCTGACTGCAGGGTGATGGATGGGTTTGTGGACATTTTCCAGTACATTACTGCACTGTTGTAGATGTGTATCGAAGGTGTCTCTCTTTACCTCTCTCTTTCTTCCTGCCTCTGTCTTAAACATACAGTTTGAAGCTGTGGTGACATCCATCCATCTAGAAATGAGCTGCATGGAATGTTTGGTTTTCCCACAAATCTTGCCTCTTGTGAAACTGAGATGTTGTTCAGTGTGAATCTTGAAATGATTATGATGGTTTCTTGTTGGAGTTTTTGCTGCACTTGTGTAACGTTTGTGTCTTTGTCTCTTTCTATCTGCAGTCGCAGCCTAGCCAGGCCACACCCAAACCGGCAGCTCAGGTCTCCACCGTGAAGCCTGCACAGTTTGAGGTATTAAACATTCCTGTGATACCATTTAACCACTTCTCTCCCTGTCTCTCTCTAAGGAAACTCATTTGTTTACTCTGTTTAATATGTCTGGCTGACCCGCTGACCCTCCTCCATTATCTGGACTTACACAGTAAAGAAAACGTTTCTCTTCCTTCCATTCAAACACAAGAAACGTTAACACCCAGTTTCTTAGCCAGTGGGAAGCAGTTTTAACCTCTTAATGCTGCTTTAAACAATGGATCAAAGTGATTGTCCCCTCATGGACCAATTTCCAGATGCAAAGCTAGTTAATGAACTTAAAGAAGTGGACATTTAAAAATAATTTAACAGTTTTTTGTTTTTTTATCAGGAACTCTGCAGTTATACATGGAATAACTACATATCAGTTTTGTAGTTTTATTTTAAGGATCTTGGTTGATGTGTGTTGCTAGAAAACAGCTGGCAAACTTCAACAGCATAAACTGCATTTTATTAAATGTCTGTCCAGTTTGGTTTATGTGAGACAACATCAGGACAGACTGGTCTCCTTGGCCTAAATAAGTCTTAAAAAAGTCTATTTCTTTCCACTCTCTGCTGCTTTTTAGTCAAAGTACTGAAAGTCTCCTGATGGCTAGTTTTTATTTTCACTGGAACACTGTCTTCAACCTCTTCTTGGCTTTGTCCATTGTCTGATTGTCTTTCAGTGTTGTAGTATTTCCTTCTTTAAGGCCAGACAGTGTTTTGACAGAACAAGCCAACAGTACCAGCCTGAGTTTTCATTTGGCCTTCAACACTTGGGTTTAGAAATTGTCTATTTTGGTGTCTGGCCTGCAGAGAAAGGCTTTGGTAGGATATTTAGAAGTGGCTGTGTGCAGAAGATAGGTCTAATAGTTAAATTAGTAATTCATCATAATGTAAAAGTAATACAGGTTTTAAACTTACAGAGTTGTTTATAGACTAAGATTGTATTACTGAGCCATTAACCTTCAGCTATAAGTGACTCTTGTTAGGAGCTGACCTTGTTGCCCCTTTTTATACCTCTTGGTTGGCTCTGCCATAATTGGCTACAGCTACTCAAGTGTCAGTGGCAGTGTTTAAGAGCAGTGCAGTGCAGCAGGATATGTGCACACAGTGTACTACACTGTAAAAACTATTACTTAGATTCAACTTTAAAAAATGAAGGCAACATTTTCCAACTACTTTTTGCAAGTTTAGTGAAATTCTTGGTATTTTGAGTTGGTAAAAAACCAGTATTATGTATTTTACTGTATGCTAAAAAATGAAGTAGAGTTCACAAGAAAAAGTAAAATATTTGAGTTTTACCATTGTGACAAATAGCAGGATAATGACCCCATCACACTTAATTAAAATAAGTCACATTTAAAATATAAATTTTTGATTTGAATTAATTTCCTCTCATTAGACAAATTATTTCTGCAATCCACTTCAAATAATTAGTTAGCATTTCCATAACTTTAATAGATAAGGAAAGAGTTATTCGTTTCCAACATTCATTACTGTGTAACAGCTGCCATATACAAACAACTAGGTTTCTGTAATCAATCTTAATAAGTCCTTTATCAATCCCTAAAGCTGGGGAATTTTACCCATACCAAGTGAATAAAACACACACACAAGCACGCACATGCACTCGAGACGCTGGGGCAGGGGGCTTCCCTAGTGAGGAGCCCGGGGAGCTGGGGTCACAAAGGTTGGGGGGGGAGATGCGTCTCCTTCACCACCACCCATATCAAGAAGGAATCAAACCAGCGACCCTCCGATCTCCAGGCAGTCCAAAGTCCAAAAGCCACACTCTTAACTTGCTGCGCCACGACCGCCGCAAATGTTAATTTGTAAACATTAATGTTGTAAACATTTTAACATTAAAAATTACAGAAACTTCTCACCTGATCTTTAAGTGCAACACAGAACACCTTCAAAGTACAATCTACACTGTATACTCTTAAAACATTAAATTAAAACACAGGGACACCTGACCACAGCATTTGACATGAAAGAACTCACTGCTGTTGCTGGCCTGCATTAACTCGCTCATCAAATCTGAGGCTGCAGCAGCAGCAGCAGCTCTCACTTGTTCTTTGGAGGCCAGTAGCTCCTGAACACCCTCTCTACATACCATGCTCATGGACATATCTTTTTCTGCCATCAAATAGATTATTGGACTTTATTTATTATTGTTGTTTAACTTATATTATCAGAGGTAGGGCTGCTCGATTATGGCAAAAATCATAATCACGATTATTATGATTCATATTGAAATCACGATTATTCAAAACAATTATTCATTGATTTTAGAATTTGCTTTTATTGAACTTGAAACAGTTTTTTTCTGTTTAACGCAATGAGTAATGTTTAATTACAGCTAAACTGACAAAAATGAATTAAAACAAAGTGAAAAAATATAGAAATAATATATATGCAAATAATAAATAAAAATAAATATTAAAAACTATGTGGTAGTGTACTCAATGCCACAACAAACTCCAGTGCAAGAAGTTTCAGCTTCTTCTGTGTCTCGGCCAGCTCCCTCTTTGTTCTCCAGCTGTAGGAGAAGATGCTGACCAGTTTCTTGCAGAGGCCCATTGCACGGGTGATCCTGGGATCCTTCATTGCATTCTCTAAGATTACAAAAATATATGTATTAACACATTATCATGATGATCAAAAAATTTGATCAATTTATCATGATGATCATTATCAATTTATCATAGCTGTGAAGTAGGAAGACTTGACTGTAATTTGGCTGTGTGTGTGGAGGGATGACAGAGAAGCTCACATGTAATAGCCTATCTTCATTACATTTTTTGTTATTAATTATTAATTAATCACACAATCAGGAGAAAGAGAACCTACTCACCTATGGTCAAGTGGAGCCTGTGGCCGAAGCACTGCAGCCTCGTCCAGCCATTGATTTCAGCCGCCAGTCTTGCGTTTGAGGCATTGTGTGTGGTAATACAGACGAGGTTCTCCTCCTTTAAATCCCACGCAGCCATCACTTGCCTCAGGCCATGTTTTGCCCCGTGGTCTTCGGGAAAGACACCTTGTCTTCAGGGTGACGTCCGTGTCTACATAATGTAGCGTGAGGCTTGACCACAGGTCTGTTGTAGTGGCGAAATATTCTGTTGTATGAACATCTTGTGCAACTTTCTCACGACAATCATGAAAAAGTGCAGGCAATGCAACTCTGCTGAAATGGTGACGCGATGGCAGTGTGTAACGCTTGTCCGAAGTAGTCACCAATTTCTTGAATCCCGGGTTGCTAACTATTGATGAGGCTAAACTACTGTTTGTGTTCGGGGGCGGGGTGCAGCGCATCGCTGTAAAAGGTAGTGTGCGCTTCTACGTTAACGTCACAGGACAGAATGAGAGCAACACGGGAGCAAGGCATACGGCACAGTGATCGTTTTATGTCAATTATCTTTTTTTCACAATCGTGGGAAGCCAAAATCGAAATCGAATTTCAATTAATCGCCCAGCCCTAACCAGAGGGTCAAAATTCTTATTAGTGGTCAACAGTTAATTATTAATATCAACAGTAACCCCCCATCCCCACAAACTGTTTTAGACACCTTAATTCCTCTAAATGACACATAACAGATAAAAACAAACCTCTGAAACATTTACCTCAGTTCCATCAAGAGCTTAGCTACTCCATGAACTGCTCCTCCCAGTGGATCTGATGGTCCTCTGAAGAAGCAACACAAATGAAAGAAGAGTTTATTTATGAAAATATCAGGATAATTGATGTCACTGCAATGCAAAAGAAAAAGTTTAATCTTTTTACTTGAACAAATGGTTTCAAAATATTTCAACAAATTTCAGACAAATATATCCACAGATTAAGTTAAGACATGCAATTCATTTGCAACCAACAATTACTGAGAATATTTAATTTAATCATGTACTATATAGTAGTATGTAATGGTCATACGTTTTTGTGTAGCAGTCACATTAAAACCAATAGTCTCTGAAAAAATATTTTTAACTAGCCCTTGTTATTTGATGACAGTGAGAAAGTACTCCTTTAAAAAAAAAGAAAATATTTAAGACCTTACTGCACATGAAAAAATATCAATAATCGCATGCTTAAGACTATTTAACACCTTATTAAAAGCCAATACACATGTGAAATTAAGAAAATCAAGCTGATCATCTCTACATCTCTACTTTCACTCAGTGTAAATGTTCTGTTAGGCCTACTTTGACATTACTCTGCCTTCTAAAATCCAGGTATTGCTGCCACAGTAAGAATGGCCGATTAATTATAACGTTGGACTCGTTAAACGAACAAGAGGAAGATGTTTGTTTGTTTGTTTTTTAAGTCCGCAAACTAAGTAGAAACAGTATTTGGCAATATATCTCACACATACCTATCCTACATTAACGTTAGCGATAGCTGTTTGAATTTAACGGTAATGTTAGACCTTCCGTGAAGCCCCGTGGCACCTGCATAATTAGCAAACTTAACGTTACTGGGCGACACCTGGCGACGCTTTTGCATTTTATAGTGCAATACATGCGTGCTCATTCAGCTAAAACCTAACTTTAAGCGTTTTAAGCGATGTAAATAGTTACTTACATGTGTTGCGCGTTGTATGTAGCCCTCAAAGAGTCCACACAAATCCGAAAAAAATGGCACTGGTCCGGTTCAGGTGACAACGAGAAAAGGTCTCGTTCTCCTGCTACTGCATGTGACCTGGTCGTGACCTGGTCGTGACCCGGACGTGACGTTTTACTTTGGACATAAACTCTTAAATGGAGTTTTGCACAAACAATTTATTGTGAAGTTCAGTAAAGTCCATTTTATGATAGATAATAATAAGTTACAAAAACATTCACACTTTTTACTTATGTGTAACTAAAATTTAAAATCAAAAAGAAAAGGGAATTAATTTATTGGAGGAAATATACTTTTTAAAATAAATTCCTATAGACAGCATTATTGAAGGACTTTTTTACACTGTATACATCATATTCAGTCACAGGAAGACACGGATATGTATGGTACATTAGTATAGGCAATTTTCTTTTCTCCAAAGAAAAAGATAGATACATTAAAAAAAAAAGGTGGTCAATGTAGAAGTAACAGTCCATGATATCCTGGGTTTTAGTCTCTAGTATCGTCCAAGCTCTAAAATCACCATTTCCTACATTTCCCATCATGCAACCAGCAGCATCATTTCGTTTGACCCTGCCTGCCTGGCACCCACACCTAAAAAAGTCACACTCATCTGTTCCAAAAACGGTGCCCCCAGTTTGTAACTTAGGCTTTGATTCATAAAGTTGTTTCATATGTGCCCAAGTCGAGATGACCCTAATGATGTCACGATGATGTCATGATGATGTCACCAGGGTTATACAGGCTGAGTAGTTCTTCTAATGATGGGTAAACTGCATTGCAGAAGGCATCAACGGGTTCCGCCATGGCTACAAAGCCTGGGGTGGCTGCCACAGGGGGAGCCATAGGAAGTGGCGTTGCGGCGGGAGGAAGTGCTTCAGTTGGGACAGCAGGGAAAGCCAAGCCAGAGGTACACGAACTCTGGATGCCTAAATGAAAGTGGAGGGGGCTTTCGACTGTTTGGTGCGATGTAACATGAATCACCGCTGCTTCTTTTGGTCTCAACACTCAACATGAGGCAGCTCACATTTCTTCACTGGCTTCATCTTCTTTTCATCTTGCACAAATATTTTTTTTAATCTTTTTTTTTTACCTCTTTACCTCCATTTTTACCTCCATATGCACTCTTATCTCTCTGGCTCGGCCGTCCACGCATCTGGATCTGAACACTTGTTGCTTCACATTAATAAGCTCTCATATCGTCACGCTTGGGATGTTTGCTCTTTACAAGCTGTGGAGCTGACTTCATCTATAACGTTCTCATGGCTTTCTTTAAACACATGCTTCTTGGTTTGTAGACTAACACTACGTCGGCAGGTGCTACTGTTATTGACATGTTGTCCGCTGGGGCTACTGTTGTTGACATGACATCAGCAGCTGCGAGGGGCGGTCCTAAAGAGATGCCACAGGTAACGATGTCATGATGCCTGAAGCGCTGGTCGGTGCTTTTTCTTGCTTTAACCTGAATAGCATTTTAACTATAAAAAACAATGTTTTTACAACACTGCTGAGCATTTTCATTTTAGCTTTTAGATTGATTTCATACCAAGTGAATGTAAATCAGTGTAATAAACGTAAACAGAAGATCAAAGTAGAATGTTAGAAAAGGTTCAGTGTGAAAAAGCACCAGCGTTTAAACATGAACTGCTCAATGGTCAGATTAGTCTCAATCCTGAATCCCAGCAGATCTGAATGGAAAAGAACTGATTTGAAATTATTTTTGTATTTTTGGACAACAGATCTGACCAGTGATCATTGTACATTTCCTCCTTTTCTGTTTTCACTAACATGGTTAAAATGCTTTACACATACTATGTCTTTCCAACATGTGTCTGCTTTAGAAGTGCAGTGTATCTGTCGCCCTTGTATTTGTAATAATCACTTTTGGCTACATGTTTGTAGACTGCACCTGTCTCCCAAGTCAAAGCCACAGCTACAGTTCCTTCTCCGGCCGCTGGAGCAGCTGCAGCCGCTGGCACGGCAGCGACCACTTCTGTGGCCAAACCTAAAGAGTCATCCAAAGACACAGCCAAGGTAGACTGGACTGCTACAGGCTTCTCAGACCCTTTAATGCCTCCATGACTGTTTGAGGCTTGCTTCGGTCTTTGCTTTATTTCTTTATTTTTTTTTTTGGAAATCTTATCTGGGTATTTGTCGCAGCCTTTTCCTGAAAACTCTCAGATACTTGCTTTGGACATTTCTCGCTTTGGGAGTTTATTTGAAAACAAATCATCGCTCTGTCCTTCCCTTTCTCCTTCTACCTTCTTCTCTGGAGATGAGATGACAAGTTTCTTGATATTGTACTTGCTCATTGTTCACACTGGTCCACTTGCACCACAAGTACATGAGAAACCTGAGCCGCCCAGAGGATGCACAAGGAGAGGAGAGGCCTACAGTTTATCACTAGTTCTAAACTAATGGCTCACCAGTGATCAAGTTGGTGGAGGCTTTCTTCTGCTGAAATCTGTTCCACGCCACTGTGCCTTTTATTTATTTGGATATATGACTGACTTTGTACCTGCACTTTCCCAAAATTCACTGTATTTTAGCATACCACAGCCACCAACACAGTCAAAGATGATGTGTCTAAAGCTGATCCTGCTAAAACAGTGGCAGCAGCCACGGCTCTGAAGCAGGAGACAGAAGAAGCTAAACTGACCCAAACGAAAGGAGATGAACCTGAAACCAATGGGGATGGAGGCTGTCTGATACTTTTCTCCTCTGTATTTTCTGTAGAATATTAATGGATGTGATTGATTCTCATGGTGCTCACTGTCACTTCTCTGCACTGGACTGGACAGACCACTAAATTTGCTTAGGAGGTGCCTTCGGGGCCTGCAGGGATTTTTCTTTCTTTCGTCGATTTTGGGAAAACGTCTTGGGTTTTAAGAAATGATCAAACCTCACGATTTATTTTCTTCCTGGGGTGAAATTACTATGAGGAAATGAGTTGGTTCAGCCTTGCATACACTGATCTATTAGCAGTTAATCGGAACAGGAGGAACTGCACTATTTTTTAACACGTATATTCCACCATGAAAACAAATTTGTCATGTTTCACATTGAAAGTGTCCTGACTTTGGGTCCGTTTTACAGGTGCAGGTAGAGGTTCCTTCCACAGCAGCTAAAGGAGCCAAAGAGGTAAAGACTTACTAAAGCTGTGTGGGCTAGCTTTGAAAAGCATGTTGCTTGCTTCACTGTGCTGACTTGTAATGCATGCGCAGGCACCAGCGTTGGATCCACTTGATGCCCTGGCCAGCATACTGCCATCGGCTGATCCTGTCACGCCTCCACAGCCTGTATTCACCGGGCCAGAGGTCAAAGAGGTAGAGCATAACCACAGTGTACATGCATGTGTGTGTGTGAGCAGATGCACTGAGCTGAAGCATGGATCTGGTGCAAGTAACCGTGTGTGTTGCATGTGTCACAGCATGGCATCACCTCTGAGAAGGCTCAGAAGTGTGGAGAACGAGACGACACGCTGCCTCCAGGTTACAGATTTAAAGATATGGTTAGTTCTCTCCTCTTCATCACCTCCTCTGATTTACTACCTAGTTTTGTCACACTGCCAGTTGGGCCAGACCGCACGGTCAACTGGTTATCACTGCTATGTAAACTATTCACAGTGAGGTCTGTGGATTACACAGAGCGATCCAAAATTTAAAACATCATCTTTCACTGCTGTGAGATGAACTGGGCTCGGTATCGACCCTCATCATTTTCTATGGTACCAACTGAAATGTGTTTGCAGCTTCAAGCATCAAAAACTGTTAGATGCCGAAAGCTGGGTTCAGCATTTGGTCATATTCATCCTCTGGTAAAGTTTTTGTGGCTTTGCTTGTAATCAGACAACATTTAGCCTAACATTTGAGAAGTTAAAAGTTTTTGTTAAACTAAAGAAATAGTTTAATAGAAAAATATGTTACTTCTCAATTAGTTAAAAAAAACAACAACAACAACAACCCTCAAGCATCATATAAGAAGAGCCCTAGAGCCAGATAACACAAATCAAAGCTATCTGCATGGCCAGATATCAGCAGATCAGACAATGGGCAAATAATTTGAACTGAGCCTTTAAGGCCACATTTGTTGACTCGTTGAATTATTTATACAGCATTTGGATATTTTTCTTTCTGGTCTAAACTTAATCTGTGTTTTCTAGGCTCCAGTTCCTGCAGATGTTAAACCTAAGGAAGTTCCTGTAAGTGAAACCTTTATAACTCGCATCTGGTGAAGTCATAACCTCCTACATTCAGCTCACTTTGCTCCAGATAAAGTTCAGAGAGAGACTCACTCTTTGTTAACTTTTTCCAACATGTGTCAGCAAATGATCAGCCACTCACATTACACACACACACACACACACACACACACACACACATACAGACACATATACAGGAAGCATTGTTGCCACTCTATGATCTGCTGGTTCCTCTAGCGTGGGGAATGTTTCATTGCAGCATCAGTGGGTGTTGTCTGAGCAAAGAGCACAAGACCCACCTTCTCTGTTCGAACTCGTTGGCTCTTGTCCGACCAAACCCAAACACGACCACGTAGATACACACACACACACACACACACACACACACACACACACACACAAACGCACTGATACATCTGTTACACACTTTGATATCCACCCATATGTAGGTTACTATTTACTCACCCTCTAACACACCCACATTTGCATCATAGTCAACTCCCACTTGGTCATCTTGTCTACCAAAAGTCCTCTTTGGTTTTGTGTCTCATGATCTGATCCCACCCAGGCACATCTCCCTCCGGTGTGAGTTTTGTGATTTTAGTTTTTGTGTTTATGGTATTTTTTGCTAAACCAGCATAGTTTTATTTGTCAAATGCATACTTTTAGGGTGTTTATTTGTACTTTATTTGTCTCTATGGAATCTGTGGAAGGGTGTGTCTGTACTTTTCTTTCCGTACTGGTACATGCAGTCTGGCTTCCATAATTTTGCCCCTTTGCCTTTTTGACTTGGTCATACATGCCCTCTAGTGGAGGATCGTGTGGCTGATAGGGAGCAGGATTTGGAGTAATTCCTCTTAAAATCTGCCAGCAAAGGTTATCTTTTAGGTTTTTGTAGAAAAAAAAAAGGATAAGAATAGACTTTGTGTCATAATCTGGTGGTGATGCACGCTCTGTTTTTCCTCTCAGAAACCACTGAGCACAGACGAGGCCCTGAATTCCCTTTCAGCTGGATTCATGACGTCCACTGCTCCAGCTGTACCCAGCAAGCAAGAGGTCAGAGTCTTCAAAGCAAAACTGTAAAGCATGTAGCACTCAGTTGCTTGTCCATCCTCTACCTTTACACTCCATTTACCCTCTTGACAAAAGTCCATATTTAAAATTCCTGTTGTAGATGGTATTAGCTCTGAGTGTACCCTTAAATTCCTCTGTGGAATTGAAGACATATGTTTTTGTAGTTTCAAAAGTTTAACCCATCCCCACCTTCTTTGTTTTTCTACATGAAATATGTAGAACAAAGGTCATGCAGGCATCGTCAGTGCCTCATCTGCTGGCCCTGCTAGCTTTGCACCACCTCCTGTGAAGGTAAAGAAAAAATTCTTCTGGTCTCTGTGATCCCAGTACAGTGGCATCTAACTGAGGAAGCTAAGACTTTCACTGTCTTGTGCCATCTCCGCTGCAGAAAGGTGAAACTACTGCACCAGTTCCCCCTGTGGCTGTGTGTCCTGCTCCTCCTGCTGACAAGAAAGCCAAGATGGAGAAAGATGCTTTCTCTCTGGAGGCTGGACTTCCCTCTGCTCCTGTCACGGTACTTTTCATGCAAGGGTGTCTTGGCTGCTCAGATCCCTGTCTTAGAATGAACAGAAACACTTTGCTGAAAACTTTAGGAGGTGCTGAAAGGTGCTCAAATGCCCCATTTTAACAGACAGTGATACAATTCCACTAAGTGAAATATTTAACTACTTAAAAATGATATTTGCTATTATTATCTTTACTTAATTATATCATCCATTTTATTTCATGTTGGCTGTTGTAGAAATCAGCTGCTCCTCCTGCTGATAAAAAAGCCAAGATGGAGCAAACCGCTTCTGATTTCTCTCTGAAGGCTGGACCGGGCACCAAGCCCAAGACCAATGAGGTGAGATTTATAGGACATGAAGTGGACAAAATACTCTGTGCCACTGTAACAATTTGCTCTTCTTATTTCTGTAATCAAACAACATATAACACATGAGGAGAACATGAATTTCTTCCCCTGTCCTCTCCTCAGGGAGGCTCCATGTCTCTGGATGCTCTCAGTGCTCTTGGCGACACGTTGGCAGCAGACGTACCAAAACCTGAATCCCCCAAACTCAGGCCCGAGGACATCGTCTCGGTAAAAGCACAAACACTGTCTTGTCCTTATGCTGTCTCTCAGACGTTGATGGTTTCTCCAGTGGAGCGTGCAGTGAAGACACATCTCAATGTCCAAGAAAAAACAATTACTGAAAAATTTCCTTTCAGATAGTATCTTATTTCCTCGTCTTTTCTTTTTTATAGGAGGACAAATTCAAGAAGGAGAAGGGTGTGCGTGTTGGAGAGAGGGACGACACACTTCCTCCAGAGTATAGGTTTAAAAAGGAGGATCTTGAAAAACTGCCTGCTCCTAAACCTGAGGTGACGGACAAATTAAAGTATCACTGTGATATAAACACAGTAATAAAAGCGTGATATTGATTGATCCTTCCCTGTCTCCTCCTGCAGCCCACCATGGGCACAGGTGAGGCTCTGGACATTTTGTCTGGAGACTTCATGAGCTCCTCAGCAGCTCCTGCCGTCCAGGCTCCTGTTGTCGCCCCCCCAGCTCCTTCTGTACAGGTACACAGTTGACCTATAGCTGCTTGCAACAGACAAAAAAAAAAATAACACAAGCAACGACACAGTATCTAATATTTCATCTCTCCGTTGATTGTTGTAGAAAGCCCCAGTGGTTCCCCCTGTGGCTGTGTGTCCTCCTGCTGATAAGAAACCCAAGACGGAGAAAGTCTCGGGTGATTTCTCTCTGGAAGCTGGACTTTCAGCTTCTACTGCCAAGGTACAATACAACAAGCTCACACCTCCTCTTTTGTTGAATCTACAGCAGTGTGGATAAGTTTTAAGTTCTGCTGTCGGTGGAACAATTTCTAACTAAACGATTAAAGGATAACAATATTTTTGTAACAGGTATAAAAAGCATCTGATTTTTAGCTGAATATTTGAATCTGTTTGACACAATTTGAAACTCACTCTTTCACCCTTTACAGTGTTAGCATGATTTCTAGTGTTCATCGAGGATGAACATCCATAAATCCATCCACAAAGCTTTTCATAGAAAAAATTGCCCCTTAAACCTCAGATCTTGCCTGTCGAAATGATCAGATTCAGACTTTTTCTTCTGTACACAGGTGACTGTTGTCTGTACAGGAAGTGCTACCTGCCAGAACAGAATGACTTTCTATGAAGCAGATTTGCCCACATGTAAACAAATAGGCTGTAGGCTGAAAATAAAGCTCTAAGTAGTTAATTTAATTTGAACATTCGGACATTCAGAGCTCTTGTTCATTGCAGTAATCTTTTGCACAGAAAATTAAGCAGTCTAGATGAGTTCTAACAGCTTTCACTGTAGGCCCACCTGGTCCCAGTATAAACTTGCAGATACAAATACAGATGTTTCTATGGAATACACAAATTAAGCTACAGATGTTAGACTCGTGTCCCACCCCAGAGTTTTTCATTTCAATTCTAACCATCAACCGATTACAAGAAATGACACTACTTAGAAAATACTGATATTGTAAGTTATGTCAAAGATTTGTGCTGCAGTAAAAAGAGGTTGTATAAACATATAATCAACTCAATTAAGTTATTACTATGACGTTTAATGCCAGCTGTGTTGTCTGTCGTAGAAAGTTGAATCCTCTGCAGTTCCCCCTGCTGAGAAGAAGGGCAAAGCAGAGAAAGCTGCTGCTAAAAAAGACACCACTGAGGCCAAGCCCAAGACTGAGCAGGTGAGATACAGATTTACAGAATCTTTTTCTCCATGTTGCCTTGGAGAGACATTTTATTTCCAGGTAAACTAGAAAGGTATGATATATCAATAGAGCACAATCTCCTGCTCTCTCCTCAGGGAGGCTCCATGTCTCTGGATGCTCTCAGCGCTCTCGGTGGCACGTTGCCAGCAGATGCACCAAAACCCGAATCCCCCAAACTCAGGCCTGAGGACATTGTCTCGGTATGGGACACACAATCTCTCACCAATATATAAACAGCCTATCAAATTGTCCTCTCACTGGCACAGAAAACCTCCTGATGTTGGCGGATCAGTTGCATTTGTGTTTCAACTCCTCACAGAATTGTTTTCTTACCAGTTGATGCCTTATTTCCTCCTGTTTTCTTTTTTATAGGAGGACAAAGCTAAGAAGGAGAAGGGTGTGCGTGTAGGAGAGAGGGACGACACACTTCCTCCAGAGTACAGGTTTAAAAAGGAGGAACTTGAAAAGCTGCCTGCTCCTAAACCTGAGGTGAGACTCTGACAAATTCATTTATAAGCAACATAAGCTGCTTTTTATGATTAGAGGATGAGCTTGATGATGAAGTTGCAGGTTGGTTTTTAAGCTCTCCTTCATATGATATTTCTGGGGAAAAAAAATCTACCTTATTTGTATTAACGGGGCAAAGACCTTATACATATTCCATTTTAAAACAGCTAAAACTGTGTCTCATGAACATATAATATTCACAGTTCTCGTCAAGGCTCTTTAAATTATATTTTATGGTGCTGAGCTCTTACAGATTATGTACAAAAGTGAACTAAACAGATCAATAGATGCATGATATTGACTGAATCTTTCCTTGTCTCGTCCTGCAGCCCACCATGGGCACGGGTGAGGCTCTGGACATTTTGTCTGGAGACTTCATGAGCTCCTCAGCAGCTCCTGCAGTCCAGGCTCCTGGTGTCACCCCCTCAGCTCCTCCTGCACAGGTACACAGTCACTCTGTTATTTATATTGTTACCTGAAGCCAGAATCAGGGTGATATGCAGATAAATTTTTCCAACAGAGATATGCCCCTGGACAGAGCCAGGCTACCTGTTGCCTCCTTTTTCTTGTCTTTACATGCACTAGGCTAAGCTAGCTGTCTATTAGCTTTATAACTTTAGCTTGATATTTAATGTACAGTTAATTTCAAGACTGTGTTTAAATAGAGATGCTTTTTTAAAAATTTCCTTATGACAGTGTAATCTATGTGTTATCAATAACAGCTCTTGTCCCTGTTTTCCAGACCAAGGTAGAGGATTTGTCAGCTTTGGATGTACTTTCTGGAGATTTTGTGGCTCCAGCTAAAGCTTCTGGAGTTCAGGCACCTGTCCCTCCATCTAGCAAGAAGGCACCAGAGGTAAAGCTATAGCTGTGGATGTGTGTGTTTGTGTGTTTGCATATCTGTGAACTATTTCGTCCTTCTATAGTACTGTATATGTCTCCTTTAAAGTTAACAAACTGAATGGAAAGAATTCTGTTTCTGCTTTTATCTATGTGTGCCTGTCCTTGCGTCCTGTAGCACCCCATGTCTTTTTTAGTCTACATGTCCCACAGCATGTCCCTGTGTCTATGCAGAGAACAGTTTGTCCTCTGGAGCAGCCCTGCCCAATGGATGTTATTCCCGCACAGCCACAACACGGAAAACCCAAGATTGAGAAGGTAACTGTGAAGATACAAGTGACTTTCTGCCTGAAATGCTTTGTTTTTACTTTTTACAATCACAGTTTCTAATAGAATAACTTTTTTTTGGTTTTGTATTGTCTTTCTATTTGTTTAACTTTACTACTACTTTACAATTTTTTTTAGACTAGCCTGAGTTGACTATCAGAACTGACACAGATAAATTACAATCGCCTGCTCTCTCCTCAGGGAGGCTCCATGTCTCTGGATGCTCTCAGTGCTCTTGGCGACACGTTGGCAGCAGACGTACCAAAACCTGAATCCCCCAAACTCAGACCCGAGGACATTGTCTCGGTATGGAACACACAATCTCTCACCAACATGCACACACCTTATGAAATTATTTTAGAGAGTCATGGTGGCATGATGCTTTTCTTTTGTTCATTTCTGTTTCCGAGTTTGGGACCAAAAAATGGATTCTGAAAATTTTCTTTTTCTTTTCCCTTTTCATAGGAGGACAAACTCAAGAAGGAAAAGGGTGTGCGTGTAGGAGAGAGGGACGACACACTTCCTCCAGAGTACAGGTTTAATAAGGAGGAACTCAAAAAACTGCCTGCTCCTAAACCTGAGGTGAGACTCTGTTCCATATTAAAACTGCTAAAACAGTGTTTCATGAACATATAATAATCACAGATTCTCATAATTTTCTTTCCTCCATGTCCCTCCTCCCTCAGCCCACCATGGGCACTGGTGAGGCTCTGGACATTTTGTCTGGAGACTTCATGAGCTCCTCAGCAGCTCCTGCCGTCCAGGCTCCTGTTGTCGCCCCCTCAGCTCCTCCTGCACAGGTACACTATTGATTTGAAGAAGTAATAATAGTAAAACAATTCCTGCCTACACAGACTTTATACATTTCATTGTGTCTCTCCCTCAGCCCTCTGCAGACTTTGCTCTGGATGCCTTGGCCGGAGACTTTGTTGCCTCCACCGCTGCTCCGACAGTGAAGTCTGCTGCTCCGGTTCCCACAGGAACCGAATCGCAGGTAAACACACAAGCACACAAGGCCTTTTCAGCTACTTAGTCTTTAAAACCCTGCAGTTACATCAGAATCTTTCTTTTTTTTCAGCTGGGAGCAGGAGCAGACAGTGCCCTGGATGTTCTGTCAGACACCCTGAAG